>NC_041391.1:427403510-427529803 GCF_002162155.2 Triticum dicoccoides | reverse complement strand
CCTAAGTTTTTGAAAATCCTACCGAGTGGAGAGCAGACCTCCCACTCAGAGGCTTAGCTGCAGCCCAGTGCTCGCCTAAGTTTTTGAAAATCCTACCGAGTGGAGAGCAGACCTCCCACTCGGAGGCTTAGCTGCAGCCCAGTGCTCGCCTAAGTTTTTGAAAATCCTACCGAGTGGAGAGCAGACCTCTCACTCGGGGGCTTAGCTGCAGCCCAGTGCTCGCCTAAGTGTATTGGGGAACAAGTCGATTGCAATAAGCACCTCGCTTTAGCCTGCAAAAGACACCTCAAACCAAATGCAAACATATTCAAAATCGAATCCAAGTTCAGATAACACCTAACGGAACCGAAAGTGCTCAGGCGCTAAGCCTGTTAAGGTTTGACGGTTACAAGAATCACTCGGCATACCGAGGCAAATTTAAAGTATCAAGCTCAGAAGTTTTTTACCCCTCCTATGGAGGGCTGGAAGGCGCAACAAACTCATCTAGGTTGATTCCATCTGCAATCCAAGTGGCCACGGCGATGAAGGTCTCCATGAAAGATCGTAAATCGTGCTTCTTGGTGTTAGCCACCCTAAGGGCCGCCAGCTTGTCCTCTCGTGCATCCTTGAAGTGAACGCGGGCTAGAGATAGAGCAACGTCTGCGCCACACCTGGCAGAAGACTTCTTCCACTCCTGCACTCGACTTGGGACCTTGTTCAGTCGAGTCATCAGAGACTCGAGGTCATTCTGGAGCATCTCTCTTGGCCAGAGTGTTGTGTCGATGCGGGAAGTTGCGACCTTCAGCCTTGCGAGATAATCGACGATGGCAGCAACACGAGATTCGAGCCGGAGCACATTCATGGCGACTTCATCCTTCACAGGAGAGTTGATGGGATCCAGGTTTATTTCTAGTCGACCAATCACCTCTTCAAAGTTCTGGCAAAATTCTGCAAGCGCAACCACCGAGTCAAGACCACAGTCGGATGGAAAGATCACAGTTAAAATGTCTGTTTGATACAAAAGATTACCTTCAAGCATGTGGAATAGCTTCTTGGCTAGTCCACCCAGATAAGCCTCCAGATCGTTCTTTTTTCCCACCAACTCACTGGCCTTGTCACTCAGGGCAATCTTATCACTTTTCAGTCGACTGACCTCCTTGTTGGCAGCATCAAGAGCAGCTTTCAGATTAGTGTTTTCTTCTTCAAGCTTGGTGACTGAAGCCAGCTTCTCATCTGCGAGCTTGGTCTTCTCTAAAGCCGCTTTCTGCATCTCAGCCAAGTCAAGGTCTTTCTTCTTCAGGGCATCCCTCACTTTGTCTACAAAGTTACAACGGGATCAGACTCTAAAACAAACGAGAGGCAAAGGCAGTCGTCGAGGGCCTCACCAAACATACCTTTAGCTTCCTCCTTCGCCTTCGTTAAGTTCTCCTGGGCCAGTTTCAGATCAAGCTCAAGCTAGATGTGTTTGTTCTCCAACTCAGTATAACGAGCCGCAAGGTCGCACGATTTCTACGAAGAACCAATCGACAGATGTCAAAGACAATTCACTTCCGAGTGACTAAGGAAAAATCATAGCGTTTCTAAGACTACGGCCGAATACAAACATTCGACCATAGTCTCGGGGACTACACCCAGTGGGTGCACTCAGCGTGCCCCCACTGGTTCTATCAGTTAGAGTCGACCAGTCGACCAAAAAAAGCGGGAGGTGTTCTTCAGACTGTAGTCGACTGCCAGCAGTCGACCACAGTCTCGGGGACTACACCCAGTGGGTGCACTCAGCGTGCCCCCACCGGTCTATGAATCCATTCGACCTAGTCGAGTAAAGGAAAAACTTAAGACATAAAGACTATGGTCGACTGCCAGCAGTCCACCATAGCCTTGGGGACTACACCCAGTGGGTGCACTCAGCATGCCCCCACTAACCCGGAATTTCAATCGACACACCCAGTGGGTGTAGGACAAACACTAGGAATTTCAGAAAGAAGAGTTTTCAGATATCATATCCTAACAGAACAGGCGGTGACCGACTGACCTGAACATTACTCTGAAGAGCTGAACTGGCGTCATAGGCTGCCTGGCTGGCTTCTCGGATGGCCTTCACTTGCTCCATCATGACCCCCGCCTGGCATATTGCTTCTTTAGCAGCACTAGCTTGGTCTTCTGGGACGTGGTGAGTTGATAAAAGCGAGGGTTGAGCAGCACTCGACGATGAAGGGCGAGCACTCGTCAATGGCACCGCAAAGGATATGGTAGGCCGAGTGACATTCTCTCCCTCCACGACCAACGTCTCAGGTGCTGGCACATCCTGAGTCGCCTTGCTAGCAGACGCTTTCTTGTTCCTTCTCTGCCTCAGTGGTTCCGCGTCGTCGTCGTCGGGAAGGTCGATAACAACGTTAGATGAAGCTGCAGAAAAAGAATCAAAATTGAAGACAAAAAGCCAGTCGACTGAAGACGGAACTACAAGAGTCATACCAGGTTTCGAAGTAACAGCATCCTCCATCTCCTGATCTTCAGCCCTGACCGAGGTGTCAGAAGTAGCAGCACTGCAGTCCCAGAAGTCAGTCGATTAGCTCATGAGTCGACCAAGAATAAGTCCATGAAACGGGAAACTCAAGTTACACCATTACCCTGAGATTGTGGGGATCGCCATCTTCATCTTCGGCAAGACCTTCGCCGGCTTCAACGGCGCCACTCGAGATTGCTTCGGAGCTTTCTCAGTCGGCACCGGAGAAGTCGTCTGAGGACGCTTGGTCGACTGCGTGACGGTCGCAACCCCCTTACCACGCTCGGCCGCGGGATCATGGACAAGCTTTGAACGTCTTTCCGAGCGAGGAGGCGCAACTTCCTCCTCCTCCTCCTCCTCTTCCTGCTCACCAGAGTCATCACCCTCATCATCGTCATCCGCATCCGAATCCCACTCCTCCGGGCTTTCGCCCCCACTTCCTTCCTCCTCCTCAGTCGGCGCTTGCGCTCCATTGGGCATCGAGTACAGCTCGGTGGTGGCCTGACAGACAACAAAACAAGACAAAGGTCAATCCACCAATTTGCAATGAAGCAGAATGAATAAAGCAAGATTACAATCGGAGATAAGCGATCATACCGTGTCCGGTGTGTAGGAGTGGTCGAGTGGTGGGATCCTCCTAGCTCCTCGAGGGTTGTCCTTATTCCCTGTGATGGCGGCCATCCACCTCTCCAGTGTGGCGTCGCTGAGCGCTTCTGGATGGACCCGAGTGGTGTCTTCGGTACCGCAGTACAGCCACATCGGGTGGCCTCGGTACTGAAGTGGTTGGATGCGTCGTCTGAGGAAGACCTCTAGAAGGTCCATACCTGTCACTCCGTCTCGAACAAGCTGGACTACACGCTCCATCAACATTTTTACCTGAGCTTTCTCCTCAGGAAGCACTTTCAGAGAAGAGGGTTTGTTCACTCGGTCCATGGAGAATGGAGGGAGACCAGTCGACTGCCCCGGCGTTGACTCGTCTTGGCAGTAGAACCAGGTCGACTGCCACCCTCTAACTGACTCAGGAAGGGTCATGGCCAGAAAATTACTCTTACTCCTCATCTGAATCCCAAGGCCCCCGCACATCTGGATAACCTTAGTCCTCTCATCATCCGGACTCGCCTTTTTCACCGTCTGTGAGCGACAGGTGAATATGTGCTTAAAGAGACCCCAGTGCGGTTGACAACCCAGGAAGTTCTCGCACATAGACACGAAAGCGGCAAGATAGGCAATGGAATTGGGAGTGAATTGGTGGAGTTGCGCCCCAAAGAAGTTCAGAAACCCTCAAAAGAAAACACTCGGCGGCAGAGAGAATCCACGATCTACATGAGTGGCTAGGAGAACGCACTCACCCTCCTGCGGCTGCGGTTGCCACTCGGACCCCGGAAGCCTCGCTGACCCGTGGGAGATCAGACCCTCATTGGCCAGGTAGTTGAGATCTGCCTCGGTGATGGTCGAGCGAATCCAATCCCCTTGGACCCAACCATGCGGCAGGCGAGACCTCGACGAAGATCCGCCCCAACTGGACGCTCTTCCCTTCGCTTTCCCTGTCGCTGTCGCCTTCTTCGCGCGCTCCAAAGCCGCCGTCTTCTGCTTCACCATTGTCGCCGGCGAAGCACGCGAGGGGTGGATGGGCGGAGGCGATAGCAGGCACTGCGGGCGGAGGTGAAGAGGGCAGAGGGGGAAATGGGGAGGCACTATTCAAAAACCCTCGCCCGGCGCCTTATATAAGGACGCTTCCGAGTGGCTGACAAGTAGGCCCGGGCGATCCTGTCACATCCCGAAACAGTCGCGCACGCGTGATACGTGGCGAAAAAGATGGTGCAGAAATCGAGGCGTCTACGCCTTATCCCATCCGAGCACCGCGGTCCGCCCCGCTTCGCGCGCTTCCCAAAATTCGGATCCCACAAAATCCACTAACAGCAGATCAATCTGTCAGACGGTAGATTTCCTGCGATCCGTCGCTCAGAAGTTTACTAAGTTCAAAAGTTCACTCGACAGAAGAAAGGAATGGATCAAGGCGACTGAAAGAAAAGTTGCTGCCATCATTAAAAAGATTATTGGTCCAAGATGAGACATGTTCAGAACACAAAAAACAGATCGGAAAGATTATCAACTCCTTCCTCACTCAAACCTCGATCCATTCGGGGGCTAATGATGATGTCATGTACCTAGGGTAGGGTCACGGACCTGTCCTAAGTACCCTTCCCAAGGACGTCCTCAGAAGAGGCTGCCTTCCAGTCGACCAAGAGAGACTTCACTCGACGGACTCGAAGGACTCGACCATGAAGACTCACTCGACCACCAGGAGATCAAGAGCCACTCTGCATCCAAATGGTCTGTAATTAAGTAGTCTTTATGGCATTGATGACACTTTATATAGGGCGTTTCCAGTAACGCCAAACCTTTATGTACTTTAAACCCTGCATAACTGAGGGCCGGAGGGGTCTGGCGGACACTATATAAGCCACCCCCTCCTCAGTGTAAAGGGTTCGCACCCCTGTAACCTACACACAGATAATCCAGTCGACCGCCTCCGGGCTCCGAGACGTAGGGCTGTTACTTCCTCCGAGAAGGGCCTGAACTCGTAAATCCCTTGTCTGTACAACTACTCCATAGCTAAGATCTTGCCTCTCCATACCTACCCCCCATTCTACTGTCAGACTTAGAACCACGACAGGCAGTCGATCGCCCACTAGACGTGTCCTCCTACCAAAATCTTATTCCCCTAACACCCAGCACCTATAACACCGGGACAAAACAAAAACACCACCGCCCCGCCACACCCTCACACTCCTCCCCCTCCGTCGACCTTACCTACACCGCCGCCCGGGCCCCGCCCCGAGACCTCCTTCCTCTGGCGCCCCCGCTCCCACCGTCCCCACCACCTACTCCCACCGTCCCAACCCCACCACCACCAGCCACCTGCCGGGCAGCCGACGGCCATCGGTCCTCCCCTGCCCTGCCTTCCTCTCCTGCCCGCCGGCGCCGCACAGGTAGTGGCCCGTCCAACCTACTACCTTCGATGGCAAGCCCCGCCTAGCAACCACTGGATCCGATGGGATCCGGTCCACTTCCCCTCGTCTCCCGCTCCTCAATGTCTCCGCCGCCGCACGGGTCTCAGCCGCCCACCCTCCACATGCCGCCGTGCCGCACGGCGGGAGTAGCACCGGAGGCGAGTCACCCCTACTCTTTATCCTTTCCTTCTTCCTCCTCCTCACCCCTCCCTATACACTTCTGCCGCAGGAACTGCCATGGCCATCTCAAGCTCGCCCGTAGCCGCAGCTCTGGATCCGGCCACCGTCAGCCAGATCCGCTCCAGCATGCAGTTCGCCTGGATAACTCGATGAGGTGCATTGCGTCGCTGGGTTGCAGTTCGGGCTTGTTTTTTTTCTTCAGATTTTGCTTGTGCAAAGCACTGCAGTATGCATGATTCCTCGGTGCAGTGCGGATGGGCGTTTTGTTGTAGTCTGGCCCGCGACGGCGTGCAGTACGTCAGTCATGTTGGTGCAGCTCGATGGCGTGCGTGCAGTCCGTCGAGGTCCCATCCTCCTTCCCTGCGCGAGCACTACCGGCAAGGCGTCACCAGTGCCCCCGTCCACTTCCGGCTGAATTCACTGTTTTGACCCTTTTTGTAAACTTTAAGGCGATCTGACGCCGGCCCATTTTTTCGTGATCTGACCCTTTTCCTACCGCCATCGTCCTTGGCGGTAGAGTAACACAGCCTACCGCTGAGGGATATGGCTGTAGGACTTGACTGCACCGTCAGTTCGAGGTTGAAAATACCCTACCGCCATTGTTCTTGGCGGTAGGGTCTGGAAGTTATAAATTAGGTGTGGCATCTCCTACTACTGAAGTTCTCCGCTGGAGAGTTGGCTAGCGCGTGCAGGTTTAACCGTGAAGGTCTCGGGTTCGAGCCTTACTATGGCTGTTTTTTGTTTCTTTTTATTTTGCCCAATAGAAAGTAAACAATTTGTCCAATTAATATTATCATATGAATTATTGATAAAAAGTATTTTACCTATCTGCAACTATTTTATAAAATCTCTGCAAAGATATAAACGAATATGATCAATTGGGCTCACGCATTACCTGCATAAAAAGATTTGAAAGGCACCAAGATCAATTGATCTCATGCACTATTGGCCCAACATATCTCTTCATCATTCATGTATGAAATCCTACCTGATAGTTAGGTCGTTGCAATCATCTTCAAGCCTTTGCTCCATCATCTCCTCTTGCCCTCAATTATTAACTGTCATTAGACCTTCGTTTTCCTATGAAGCACTACTAGATTAGGGAACTCCCTTGCCAGAGCAGGAGCAGCAGCGGCAGCTAGCTTACACTTTTATCAAGGTGAATGCTCCAGCTCCTCGTAAACTGCTCAACGCTTTTGGAATCAGTCGGACTTCTAGTTTGCAGTTTGTATATGTTCTTTTGAAACTTGTGTTCTAACACTGGAACCCAAGAAAGGATGAAATACGGCTCTATGGCCATTTATTTATCCTCTTCCATATCCACAAATAATTTGTTTACCCAGGGTTGTACTACTTCCTGCTATTTTCTTATTTAATTTAAAGTTTGGAAGGCCTTTGCACACCATGATTTGTATCTGTGTTTGGATGATAACACTGAGAACGGACTTACACCGTATTTGATCTTACCGGAGAGGTCATATTTGTATCGCAGAATTTTATAAAATAGTTACATATAAGTAACAAAAATATTTTTATAAATAATCCATACCTTAACACTAATTGGACAAATTGTTCATCCCATCATATTCGTTTATATCTTTGCAGAAATTTTATAAATTAGTTACAAATAAGTAAAAATATTTTTTATCAATAATTCATATCCTAATATTATTTGGACAAGTTGTTTACTTTTCATTGGGCAAAATAAAAAGGAACAAAAAATAGGTCGTAGTAGTAAGGCTCGAACCTAGTTTGTTCACCCAAGAAAGGATGTATATGTTTTTTTGAAACTTGTGTTCTGACACTGGAACCCAAGAAAGGATGAAATACGGCTCTATGGCCATTTATTTATCCTCTTCCATATCCACAAATAATTTGTTTACCCAGGGTTGTACTACTTCCTGCTATTTTTTTATTTAATTTAAAGTTTGGAAGGCCTTTGCACACCATGATTTGTATCTGTGTTTGGATGATAACACTGAGAACGGACTTACACCGTATTTGATCTTACCGGAGAGGTCATATTTGTATCGCAGAATTTTATAAAATAGTTACATATAAGTAACAAAAATATTTTTATAAATAATCCATACCTTAACACTAATTGGACAAATTGTTCATCCCATCATATTCGTTTATATCTTTGCAGAAATTTTATAAAACAGTTACAAATAAGTAAAAATATTTTTTATCAATAATTCATATCCTAATATTATTTGGACAAGTTGTTTACTTTTCATTGGGCAAAATAAAAAGGAACAAAAAATAGGCCGTAGTAGTAAGGCTCGAACCTAAGACCTACCCAATTAAACATGTGCTAGCCAACTGCCCACCAGACTGATTCTGTAGTACTAGACACGACATTTAATTTATACATTCCAAACCCTACCGCCAAAGAGTATGGCGGTAGGGTATTTTCAATCTCGAATGACCGTGACGACGCAGTCAAGTCCTACCGCCATAATCCTTGACGGTAGGCTGTGTTACCCTACCGCCAAAGACAATGGCGGTAGGAAAAGAGTCAGATCACAAAAAAAGTTGGGACCAGGGTCAGATCGCCCTAAAGTTTACAAAAAGGGTCAAAACAATGAATTCAGCCTCCACTTCCATGGTGAGCTCTGTCGTGCGTGAGACTCTGGTGATCTGGCACGACCACCCCGACAAGCGGCTTTGGTCACTTGTTCTCCGGACAGTAGTCAACCATTGTTCTCCGTACCGCTTTGGTCACTCAGTGCAGCAGCTCCAGTCAGAAGGCGGAGGAGTGGATTATGTGTGTCGACTGACCCTGCAAAATGTAACAACACCCAGCACGATGTTATAATGGTCGCTCACAGCTCGCTACAAGAATTATGCACATGGATAAGAAAAACATGCATCAGCTGGTGGTTACCACTCTTAGACAGACAAACGGATGTACATCTTTCAGAAAAACCTGTTCTGAACTTGTCAGCACTTTCACTCACCCTGGCACGGAAACAACAAAAGATGAGCACAGGCCAAAGCCGGTAAAGGGGTGGCTGGACCACCGGGAGGATGTCCTGATTAGCTGCTCGGCGCTACAAGGAGTACAATAGATGGACGAGCGTGCTGATCGCCGAGCATTGTACGACCAGCTGTTCTGTTTCTTACTAGTTTTGATTCAGTTTCATTGCTAGCTAGCTCTACACTGGACAGAGACACACATTCAGGCCACATCTCCCAAGTAGTACAACCTTACTGACTTGCAAACAAGCAAGATTTCCACATCGGTCGGCGGATGGATGGATTTGTGCGTTTTATAGTTCAGTTGACGGATATTCAGTTCGTTTTATTTTTTGTTGTGCCGTGGAGATGTATGCATATATGTATCCGTCCTAGATTGTGTCCGGCTACCCCGCCGATGAGTTGACACCACGGACAAAGCTCCCTGTTAGATCGTCCAGCACATCAAGTGTGGTTTCATTCAGTTCATGGGCTCCCCCTTGCGACGAGGACAAACACTCGGCCGAAGATTTGCATTTTTGTAGAATTTCATTTTGCCATGTGCAGTTGTTTTGTTTTTCGCGTGCGCAGTACATTGTGTTTTGTAAAAAAAAAGAGGGATTACTTGTAAAACATGTTGCAAATTCTTGTAGTTTTGGCGATCAATTCAGTGTGATGTAGTGCGGTGCGATACAATGTACTGCATTGTGTTTTGTAAAAATCAATGCAATACATTAGTATTGACTATGCAATTGAGAATCATTTCTAAAAAACATTATGGGGTTCACTAGACTCGGCCGTTCAGTTCGGACACGTTTGTAAAAAAGAAGTAAACGACAAAAATGTCTTGGAGCTTCCTTCATTTCATATAGTGGTTCACTTTTCCTTATTCTTTGCGGTCTACTCTGGTTGAAAAAATAGTAGAAAAACGACAAAAAAAAAACTCATGTGGGTCACTTTGATACATGTCGCGGTGCACTTGCTCATCTCTACGGTTCACTCGGCCGGTCTACGCCCGTAAAAAAATACTCCCTCCGTCCCAAAATTCTTGTCTTAAATTTGTCTAAATACGGATGTATCAAGTCACGTTTTAGTATTAGATACATCCGTACCTAAACATATCTAAGACAAGAATTTTGAGACGGAGGGAGTACTAAGTATGAAAAAAGACAATAGGAACTCGCGCGGTCCATTTCCGATACTGTTGAGGTTCACTTTCGCTAGTGTTGTGGTTCGCTTACTCTCAATGTCAGGTGCAGAAAAAATGTTACGGAAACGACCAAATAAAGTAATGCGGCTCACTTCTCGCTAGTGTTGCGGATCACTTACGCCCGATGTAAAGTGCGGTCCACTTTCTTGTCTGGGAAAAATTTACGTCCGACAAAAAAAATCATGAAGTTCACTTGACTATCTGTTGCAGTGCGGTTTTCAGTTTCAAGCAGTGCGTTCTTTTGTCCGATGCTGTACACACACACGATTTTGGTCTCGTGAAAAACAGAATGTCCGCTTTTCGGTAAAATCAAATCTGCTGTTAAACCATAAGGAATTAGAGAGAGTGTTCTACATGAAAAAGTTGCGTCTCATCGATATCTTTCCAATGGCGTATGATTTGAATCATTCCAATCAGCGGTTTATAAAAGTTTGGCGAAAAACGGCCGCTGCCACTCGTTCTCCGCCGCACGATTTTCAAAATTAACTTAAAACCGTAAGAAATCTAAAAAATATTTCTACATATAAAAGTTGTGCCTCGTCGTAGCTTTCCAACGGCGTATCAAACAAAAAAAATTGAAAAATTAACTTAAAACGGTTAAAAGACTATAGTGAAAACAATACCGAAAAATTCAAACAAAAAAAATTAAAAAACACAATTCCACAATTTAGTAAATTTGAAACTGCTCTAAAACCGTAACGAATTAGAGAAAATAATAGATATGAAAAATATGTGCCTCGATGATATCTTTCCAATGGTGTGTCCTTTGCTTCATTCCGACGAGCAGTTTACAAAAAAATACGAAAAAACGCTCGCTGCCACTCGTCGTGCACTGTACTATTTTCAAAACTGCTCTTAATCCGTGATGAATCTTGAAAAAATTTCAACATGGCAAAGTTGCGCCTAATCCATATATTTTCAACGGTATATTACATGCCTCTTTCGGACAAACAGTTTAAAAACTAGAGCAAAAATAGTACCGAGAAAATACCGCTTGCAGTTTTTTGCGACGAGAAGTTCACTAGTCCCTGTCCCCATATTGCAGTACCTTTGCTACTTAAAGTGCAGTGCTCTCTCAATGAGCGTGCAGTGTGGAAGTATTATTAGAATAACTATTCTGCTAATATTACCAAAATAGACTGGCTATATATTTATGAAGCGATTTATTTATGAAACTTAATTTATATATGAAGCGATCATAATATTATAGTATATATATATATTTATTTACATTTATATACAAATAGTTACATTTATATTGATTTATTACGTAAAATTTGGTATAAGAAAACAAAAATATAGATTATAAGACCAGAAAAATTGCATTTTATGTATGTTTCACACTATGTTTTTATATTCCTAATTTTACGTAACATAAAATATTTTTTACAGTGAGTATATATTTTCTTACATTCTTTTTTTGCGCATAAAATAAGACTGAATTTATAAAACGTAAATATATGGTGCATTGATGTCAAAATAGAGAGGGCATGAAGAATAACTATTCCTCACCCAGGGTGAAGAATAACTATTTCTCGTGAAGGAGAAATTATCGCTCTAGCTTGGGGAAGGCTTAAATCAATGTTATATTCATGCCCCAATCATGAGCTCTCAAGAGAAATTATTATTCAGAATTTCATGCTCGACTTTCTCGTGATGATTAATCCATACTCGATACTTCTGGCTCTTTTATGAAGAAGACTATTGAGTTCAGGTGGGATCTTTTGGAAAGAATTAAATGCAATTCTGAAGATTGGGAACTCGACGAAGGTAAAGAGTAAGATATAAAACTTGAGTTTTATTGTGTCAAATCTTTTATGAATACCGATGCTTTTCACAAGTTTAGCACTAAATATGGACTTGACTTTAATATAGTAGTCTCTTTTTGTGAATTATTTGCTACTCATGTTGATCTCTCTAAGGAGAAGTGGTTTAAATGTCATCCCCCTGTAAAAGAAAAGATTGAGAAACCAGTTATAGTTAAGGATGAAACTATCATTTAGAATGTTGATCCAATTGTGCCTACAACTTATATTGAAAAACCACCTTTCTCTGTTAGGATAAAGGAGCATGCTAAAGTCTCAACCGTGGTTAACTAAAGTAATATTAGAACACCTAGACCCTCTGAACAAATTAAAGTAGACCTAGTATTGCTATGGTTAAAGATCTCTTGGTTGATAATATTGATGGGCATGTTATTTATTTCTTTGATGAAGCTGCTAGAATTGTCAAACTAGATACTAAAGATAAGAATAAATCCGTTGTTGATATGCATGTTGTCTCAGTTAAAATAGGATATCATTGTTATCATGGTTTATGTGATTTGGGTGCTAGTGTTAGTGCTATTCCTTTTACTCTTTACCAAGAAACTACGAATGATATAGCACCCATCGAAATAGAAGATATTGATGTTACTATTAAACTTGCTAATAGAGATACTATCACACCACTTGGGATTGTTAGAGGTGTTGAAGTCTTGTGTGGAAAAATAAAATATCCTACCAATTTTCTAGTTCTTGGTTCCCCACAAGATGACTTTTGTCGCATTATTCTTGGTAGACCTTTCTTGAACACTGTTAATGCTAAGATAGATTGCGAGAAACAAACCACCGGTGTTAACTTTAGTGATATGTCTCATGAGTTCAATTTCTCTAAGTTTCATAGGCGACCCCATGATAAAGAATTGCCTAGTAAGGATGAAATAATTGGTCTTGCTTCTATTGTCGTACCTCCTATTGTTCCACTAGAACAATATTTGCTCGACCATGAAAATTATATGCACTTGCATGAAAGAAATGAAATAGATAGGATGTTCTTTGAACAACAACTTATTCTCAAACATAATTTGCCTATTGAAACTATAGGAGGTCCTCCTCCACCTAAGGGTGATCCCGTGTTTGAATTGAAACAATTACCTGATACTTTGAAATATGCTTATCTAGATGAAAAGAAGATATATCCTATTATTATTAGTGCTGACCTTACAGAGCATGAAGAGAAAAGATTATTAAAAACTCTGAGGAAGCATCGAGCTGCTATTGCATATACTCTTGATGATCTTAAGGGCATTAGTTCCACTCTATGTCAGCACAATATTAATACAGAACCTGATGCTAAACCAGTTGTTGACCACCAACGGCGATTAAATCCTAAGATGAAGGAAGTGGTAAGAACTAAAATATTAAAGCTTCTAAAAGCGGGTATAATTTATCCTATAGCTGATAGTAGATGGGTAAGCCATGTTCATTGTGTTCCTAGGAAAGGAGGTATTACTGTTGTCCCTAATGACAAAAATGAACTTATTCCACAAAGAATTGTTACTGGTTATAGAATGGTAACTGATTTCAGAAAATTAAACAAAGCCACTAGAAAGGATCATTACCCTCTACCTTTCATTGATCAAATATTAGAAATATTATCTAAGCACACATATTTTTTTTCTTTTTGGATGGATATTCTAGTTTCTCTCATATACCTGTATCACAACCTGATAAAGAGAAGGGATTTTTACATCTGTGCCCCTGGTTCCTTAGCCATACTCATTCATCCCCACGCTCTTAACTTTTGCTCACTTTTCCCCACTCCCTTGCCCGAAACCCTCAAAACTGGTCACAAACGATGGATGCCGTCGGGTCAGTGCTTTGACCGTTAACTCTGATGAGTGGGGCGGAGCTGACTATGTCGCCCATTCGACCTGATGAGTGGGGTCACGGCGGACGGTGCCGCGGTTAGCCCGTTGGGCCATGGTTAGACTTGGGCTATGCGCGCGCCGCAACGACAGAAGCCTGTTATGCATGCACGACATGTCCAGCTAGCTTGCTATGCATGCACGTAGCTAGCCTACCTGCATGCGCCGCCGCCCACTGCCATGGTGCGCTGACCGGCCTCTTTTTCACGCGAGCCGCCACGGACACTGACCGACCTCATTTTCACGTGAGCCGCCACGGACGCTGACCGGCATCATTTCCACGCGAGCCGCCACGGACGCAGGGACGGTTGCCTCCGCTGGTTCGTATCATCTCCCACGCGTGTCTCCTCGATGTAGAGCATTGTTTCACACTTTTTGATCCACATCTATTCAACCTGGCAATTAAAACCTGTTGGCAATTAAAGTGGCATATCGATCGACGCGACTCGTTTGAACATAGAAAATCCAAAGCGCGGCCGGTGCCACTCCCCTTCCCTTCCCCTTTCCCTATTTAAACCACCACCCCTCCACCTATTCTCCACACATCCATTTGCGCCGTCCCCTTCTCTTCTTCACCCAAACCCAGAGCACTCTTAAAGCGAGGCAAGGATGCAATACAACGGCCCCACCTTCGAGCTTGCACCGACCGTGCCGGAGAGACGGTATCCGGCCGATGTCATTGTGGAGAGGACGCTCCGCGTGTGGGCGTTCTCACACTAGAGGGGTGCAAGGGGGTTTGCCGAGTGGTTCCTCCGTGCGGGCTTCGCCCACCTCCCGGCGGGCTCGCCGGTGATGGTCCGACTAGAGGAAGTGCGTCCAAACTCTAGGACTCCGCCAATAGGGCTCACCGTCACCTTCACCAACAGATTTGATGCGTACTACCTCGTCGGCAAGGTGTTTTGGTGTGGATGCAAATTCATCGCATTCACAACCCACAACATCTTCACAAACTTCGACTGCATCTTCCCCACTCGCGATGGTATGCACAGCCTCCCCTACTACATCAGCCAGGACGGCATGGAGAGGAGGAGCAGTGAAGAGGAGGCGTAGTGAAGATGGTGGTGAAGTCCCGGTCTAGTGAGCTTGTCTTGCCCTAGGGTGTTAGGTCTTTTTATCTTTTATATATTTCTATCTTAATTATGTTGTTGCTTGTACGATGAACTTTTATTCTCTGTCGTGTTATCCCCTAAGAACTTTGTTATGCTTGCTACCCTTATTTGACATGTCGTTGGTTATCAATGTTTTTGCTTGCTATTTCTATCTTATTTGACGTGAGATAAATCGCTAGATGGATATGGTGCCGTACACGAGCCCTTCTGCTAAATCAATCAATGGAAGGGTATTCCTCCATGAAAACCAGCAAGTTTTTGCCCATTTAGAGTAGGATCAAGTTTTCACGCACGGATAATGGACTAGTTGAAGTCTCAAAAAGGAATGTTGATGTTGAAAAGAAGAAGAAAAGATATTTTTTTTAATTATTGGTGGCCCTATTCTGTATATTGTATGAACAAAAACAAGCTAACTTTTGAGTAGTTTGTGGCCTATGCTATGGTTTAGGGCACCCTATGTTTTATGTAAGAAGTATGCTATGGTTGCTACTTTTTATGTTATGGATGTATGCTTTCTACGTGAGATATCGGTCGATGGATATGGTGCCGTATCCAAGCCATAGACATGCTCTCTAGATGGATATGGTGCCCTAGCCGAGCCCTAGACATGCTCTCTAGATGGATATGCTGGCTAATGGTGCCACCGGACTTTATTTTAGACGTGGTTTCAGATGGATATCCTGATCTACATAATTAAGTCTGACATGTTCTTAATAAAAAAACAAAAACAAAAAAATTGTGTATACATTATTTTTCTTGCAACAAAAACATGTTTATAATACCCGCATGTCAAAAAATGAAAGTGTTGTGCCGTAGGCTATATACAGAAGGAATTGCCATGATATGTACAAATAAATTTGACATGTGCAAGTCCAACAATAAATCAATTTACCATCATGCACTATTTCTTTGGCATGGCAATAAATGGATTTACCATGGTAATAATCTAGGAAAAAAACAGAGCCAGTGTGTGGGCCTTCGATACTCAACGCAATGAGACGGCCCAACCAGAGCTTAGTTTCATTTTGGGCCCTAGAACTACGTTTTTTTCTTCTGTGGTCGGTGTTGTCTGACGAAACTGAAGAAACTAAAAGTGTACAAAACTGAAAACTGACATGATCCACAAATTAAGCAACACAGAGCATAGAACACATGATCCACAAATTAAGCAACACAGAGCATAGAGCACATGATCCACAAATTTAACCAAATCCTAGAGCACATGACACCACACGAATAACATCTCTAACGAGTGATGACCAACGAGTAAGCAAATCCTAGAGCAACTACACAAAAATAAAAGGGATAAAATCCTAAAGCTATCAGATTCGCCTGCTTGTTCAATTGAATCACCTGCTTCAAGTTCTTGTTCATCTTCTTTATTCCCCCCTTCAGATCTGCATCCCCATCTATCAGAGAAACACTTTCAGAGACCAAATTCGTTGGTGCTAACGGCATATTGAGCTCCTAGGTTGGGGACCCATTGAATTGAATCCGCTTAACGTAGTCATCCAACCATTCAAAATGTGTGCATTTCTTCATGATCTGAAATGAAAACATGAACCCTAAATCCCAGATCGAAAAATAATTAAAAGAAAATAGAAAAAGAAATCAGAGTAAAATTGAAAGTGCAACTATTCCTAGGTGGTTTTGGTAATTCATAACAACATATAGCTCACTGAGATAATGCTATTCCAAGACTATTATTTCAGGAAAGCTCAATGAATGGCATGGCATGGATGATGAAAGTGGATCCCTCAAAATACTAAGGACAAAGGATTGGCTCAAGCTCAAAAGCTCAAGACTCCTCATTTTATATTTTAGTGATCCAAGATCACATTGAGTCTATAGGAAAAGCCAATACTATCAAGGAGGGATGAGGTGTTGCTTAATGAGCCTCTTGCTTCATGTGCTTAGTGATATGCTCCAAAACCCTCAGTTACTTTCTCACATCCACAAATGACCTAAACCCAAAGCCAAAATCGGTCACACCGATTCTTCCTATCCGGCGCCACTGAGTTTGAAAGTCATAGCCACTGCCACAAATCCTAAGAAAATCGGTTCTACCGATAGGGATCTTGGTCTCACCGAGATGGGATTGTAATCTATCTGTTTCCCTTCGTAATGTTTCGGTCTAACCGAAGTGAGCGATCGGTCCCACCTAGATTGCAATGTAAATTCTCTGTTTCCCTTTTGTAACATTTCGGTCTCACCGAAAAGAGCAAATTGGTCCCACCGAGTTTACCTGACCAACTCTCTGGAAAGCTTATTACCAAAATCGGTCTCACCGAGTTTGTGCAATCGGTCTTACCGAGATTATGTTATGCCCTAACCCTAACCAAATCGGTCCTACCGAGTTGCATGTCAGTCCCACCGAAAATCCTAACGGTCACTAGGTTTGCTAAATCGGTCCGACCGAGTCTGTTGAATCGGTCCCACCGAGTTTGGTAAATTGTGTGTAACGTTTAGATTTTGTGTGGAGGCTATATATACCCCTCCACCTCCTCTTCATTCATGAAGAGAGCCATCAGACTAAACCTACACTTCCAACTTACCATTTCTGAGAGAGAACCACCTACTCATGTGTTGAGGCCAAGATATTCCATTCCCACCATATGAATCTTGATCTCTAGACTTCCCCAAGTTGCTTTCCACTCAAATCTTCTTTCCACCAGATCCAAATCCTATGAGAGAGAGTTGAGTGTTGGGGAGACTATCATTTGAAGCACAAGAGCAAGGAGTTCATCATCAACGCACCATTTGTTACTTCTTGGAGAGTGGTGTCTCCTAGATTGGCTAGGTGTCACTTGGGAGCCTCCGACAAGATTGTGGAGTTGAACCAAGGAGTTTGTAAGGGCAAGGAGATCGCCTACTTCGTGAAGATCTACCGCTAGTGAGGCAAGTCCTTCATGGGTGATGACCATGGTGGGATAGACAAGGTTGCTTCTTCATGGACCCTTCGTGGGTGGAGCCCTCTGTGGAATCGCGCAACCGTTACCCTTCGTGGGTTTAAGTACGTGGATGTACGATAGCACCACCTATCGGAACCACGCCAAAAATATCCGTGTCTCCAATTGCGTTTCAATCCTCCAAACCCTTCCCTTTACTTTCTTGCAAGTTGCATGCTTTAATTTCCGCTGCCTATATACTCTTTGCATGCTTGCTTGAATTTTGTGATGATTGCTTGACTTGTCCTAAGATAGCAAAAATCTGCCAAACTCTAAAATTGGGAAAAGGTTAAGTTTTTAATTGGTCAAGTAGTCTAATCACCCCCTCTAGACATACTTCAAGGTCCTATAAGTGGTATCAGAGCTTTGGTATCCATTTGCTTTGATTTCCATAGCTTTTGGTGGTCATAGCCTTGGTTTCACAACCTAGGAGAGTATGGCGTCTAGTGAGGGAAATTATCACCGTAGAGGTCCTTACTTTGATGGTACAAATTTTGCTAGTTGGAAGCATAAGATGAAAATGCGTATTCTCGGACATAACCCCGCCGTTTGGGCAATTATTTGTATTGGCTTGCAAGGTGAATTCTTTGATGGGAGAGAGCCGAACCGTGAAGCTAATGCGGAAGAATTGAAGATGCTGCAATACAACGCTCAAGCTTGTGATATCATCTTCAACGGATTGTGCCCCGAAGAATTCAACAAAATCAGCCGTCTTGAGAATGCCAAGGAAATTTGGGATACTTTGATTGATATGCATGAAGGTACCGACTCCGTCAAGGAATCCAAGTTGGATGTGCTCCAAAGTCAGCTTGACAAGTTCAAAATGAAGGATGGTGAAGGTGTCACTGAAATGTACTCTAGGCTTGCTCTTATCACAAATGAGATTGCTGGCTTAGGGAGTGAAGAGATGACCGACAAATTCATCATCAAGAAGATCCTAAGAGCATTGGATGGAAAGTATGATACCGTGTGCACATTGATCCAAATAATGCCAAACTACAAAGATCTCAAGCCAATGGAAGTCATTGGAAGAATTGTTGCTCATGAGATGTCACTCAAGGATAAGGAGGAACTTCACAACAAGTCAAGTGGTGCTTACAAAGCCTCATGTGAAGCCCCCACATCATCAAGTGAGAAACAAACCTTCAATGAAGAATTGAGCTTAATGGTGAAGAACTTCAACAAATTCTACAAGAATAGAAGCAAAGAAACAAGCTCCAAGTCAAGGTCTTACAATGACAAGAGATCTTCTAGTCGAGAGCGAAATTGCTACAATTGTGGGAGACCTGGACACTATTCCAATGAGTGTAGAGCACCCTACAAAAGAAGAGAAGATTCTCCAAGAAGAAGAAGCAAAAGAGAAGAATCACCATTGAGAGAGAGGAGGAGTAGAGATGATCGTTATGAACAAAGACCCTCACGGAGAAGCAAGGATTCAGAAAGGAAGGACAAGTCATCAAGGAGCTACACAAAACGAAGACATCAAGCTCATGTTGGTGAATGGGTATCCGGCTCCGACTCCGACAATCACTCCGAGAGAAGCTATCACTCCGACTCCGAATATACTCAAGATGAAGGTGTTGCCGGTCTAGCACTTGTGTCAACCAACTCCTACGACATATTTGATTCACCAAATGAAGGAATTGGAAGATGCTTCATGGCCAAAGGTCCAAAGGTAACACATCCTGAGTATGTTGATTTCGATAGTGATGAAGATGACTTGCTTGTGGATGATGATTTACTTGTTGACAACTCTAGTGATGGATACTATGATGAAACATCAATTAATCATGCTAATCAAGATAATACAAATGACAATGATAAGGAGAAGATTGAGCTTCTAACTAAAGAACTAAACACTCTTAAGTTGGCTCATTAAACTATCTTCGAAGATCATCGAGAACTTTTAAGGGCTCATGAGAAGTTACGCTTTGAAAAGCTCAATCTTGAGCAAGAGCATGAGTTCTTAAAAGCAATCAATGATGATCTCCGTAAGAAAAGTTCTTCTTACATTGCCAAGCGTTTACTCTTATCTACTTACATGCCTCAAGTCAAGTCTAGTAACAAGTACAAGAAAGATACTTCCTCTAGTAGTAACAATAATAATGTCAAATCCAATATTGTTGCTTCTAGTAGTTCTCTTGATTCCACTAATGATTCCCTTAGCCTAGTTACACTTGAGCAAGAAAATAGCTTATTGAGGGGAATTATAGAGAAAGGTGTTTACAAGAGCCTTGCCGGGAGTAAGCAATTCGAGGAAATTGTACGCAAGCAAGGAAGGCACCGGAAGAATCAAGGTGTTGGTTTTGAAAGAAGTTCAATGCCAATGGAGTTGAGTGGGAAGAAGGTCAATACCCCAAGACAAAGTTTGTTCCTCAACAAGAGAAGTATGATCCTACTTCTTTCAAGGGAACACAAGCACAAGATGATCTTCCACCACAAGACCACAAGAACAAAGGCAAGGATAAGCTTCAAGAAGAGATTGATGCATTTGAAGAAGCACCTAAGGCCTCGTTCAAGTGGGTTCCCAAGACTACGTCAAGTTCTACTTCATCAAGTACAACTACAACTCCAAGGATTCCCATCAAGATGATGTGGATCCCGAAGAAGAAGAACTAGAGAGTTCTTGAGGGTGACTCCGCCAACATTTTTCACTCATATCATTATGGCAAGAACAAGTGCAATCAACTTCCATATCTTGCACTAGTTCAAGGAGTCACAAACCCTCATGTTGGTAAGGCAAGGGACAAGGTAACCTAATGATTTCATGGACATCATCTTGTGTGTGCATCACTCTATGTCTATGGATATTCTTGTTTGTTCCTTGTGGGACTAACCCATGTAGGTAAGTTGAAAGTGCATCTCACTCCAACGGATTGCTCCAAATGATCTACATCAACATTGAGCATCCACATCTTCAACACCTACATGAATTCATCATCGACAAAACCCAAGGTTAGTTCATCCCTCTAAAAGGGGATCTCACATCTAGGGGGAGCTTAACTCTAAGAATTGAGTCAAAGCAACTCTAATGATGTGAACACATCAATGCATTATGTAAAAGTGGTAACCCCACTTGAGCTTAAATGATGAGTATGACCTATGATCAAATGTCTTTCGTTTGACTCCTAAGTCAATATACTCATATATAGATGACCTAGTCATCGCCAATTGTTTGATAGATGCTAGAATTGGTTGTGCATGTTTTGCCACATATTTCATTTGCCATCTTATTGTGTGAGCATGTTGGTGCATACTTTACTCATTCAAGGACATCCACTTGTTGTTTTGATTGTTTGTCTTCTTTTCTTTTTGCCAAGTGGATGGACAAGAATGCCTAAGAACCTTCTCTAGCTATCTATGCTTTTCTCGTCTCAAACTCTATTCATGCTACATCACAAAATTTGATCAAGTCAGATTCGAACCACTCTGTGTTAGGAGCACTCGGAGTCCCCGATTCGTCATAGACTTAAACTTCCAAAACTTCTTTGTGAGTCTCGTCTGACCGATTCCTCCATTTCGGTCCTACCGAGATCATTAAGTCGATCTAAGTTTTCAATCTTGGTGCAACCAATTTGAACTTTTCGGTCACACTGAGTTGCTGTAACTATATACAGTTATGCATCTCGGTGCCACCGAGTTGTTCCACTCGGTCACACCGACAGGGTCGGGCTATATATAGTCACGGGCAAAAATTTGGAAATTCCTTCGAACCCCTTCGCCCGCGCAATAGCTCGCTCTGCCTCCAAGGTCTCCGGATCGTCTCCTCGTCGCCAGCCGCCTCCTGTCGCTGGTCTCCGCCGCCGTCAAAGGATTTCAACCCCGCCGTTGCTGCCGTAGCGAGTTCATCGCCAAGCTAGAGTATGGACTCGATCACTGTGCTATCCTCGTCCGATTCCTAGCACATTGTGTTCTTATTGATTCTTGCCATGATTGAAACACTCCTATCTTGTCAATGCAATCCGTAGAATAGATGAGATTCGAAATTTTAGGGTTAGGTTTTCGCTGAAACCATCTCGGACCCACTGAGTTGAAAAACTCGGTCCCACCGATTTGGCTAATGCCATTGCACTAGTAACTCTCAGTCTGACCGAGAATTGCTAATCAGTGAGACCGATTTTAGGACTTTGTGAAACCCTAGCAGTCTCGGTGCCACCGAACTGTGACTCGGTCTAACCGAGTTCATCAGATTAGGTTCCAAAACTGCTTCGGTATCACCGATTTTGAAAATCGGTTGATCTGAAATGCTTTCTGCGGAAAACTAAAACTGAATTTTTGAATCATTCTTTTGCAAAAATCTCTGCATTTTGTGATGCTCATCCACTCTATCTCATCTATAACTCTTCACAGGGTCAGTAGTCAGTGTTTGCAGCATGTCAGACCAGAGTGACAGCCAGAACAGGTCAGAAGAGCAGGTTCAGATGAGTGAGGGCACTAGTCCCTCCAGTTCCTCAGATGTTGGCAGCAGGAACACTCCTAGCAATCTGCCTAAGGCTGCTACCAGGCAAAGGAGGAAGAGAACTTCAGACTCTGAATGAGGATTATAGAGCTGAAGAGGATGAGGCTACTTCCAAGAAGGTAGTACTCAAAAAGGAGTATGGCTTAGGACATAGCACAAAGCCTGGACTGAATAAGAAGGTTCCTGCCAAAAGGACACCTATGCCCAAGGTGAGAAGGTCCACTCAAGTGCCTGAACAGACTCAACCCAAAGAGGCACCTGCAAAGAAAGTCATAACTTCCAAATCCAAGAAAGTTCCCACTAGAGAAACTATGAAGTTTACCATTGAATCAGAGGATGACGCTGCTCAGGATAAGAAGAAGAAGAGAGCAAGAACCACAACTGCCCAGGTTCTCAGAAAGCCCTCAATGAGAAGGGACTCTGAAGAGGAAGAAGAGGTTGTTGCACCAGCACCCAAGGCACCAAAGCTTATGGGTGATGCTATTAGATCAGGGGCTGCAACATCTAAGCCCAAGGAAGGATCCAAAGCTGCCCCCAAGGCCAAGCTTGCACCAAAGAGGAATACCAGGAGTATTCCAGCTACTGAGAAGAACAAGGCCCCAGTTCCTAATGTTGCTGATGAGGAAGATGAAGAAGGACAGGTCCTAAGGAAGCTCAAGCCCAAGATACCAGACCACAATGATGCCCATCCTGTGGCTGAGGACATGAGGATCAGAAAGGACTCAGGGTTGAGGCTATGGAGGATGTTAGATCCATATGCCTCAAGGAGAAGAATTGCAGTTGATTACAGGTTCCATACAAAGGAACAACAGGACTTCTATGAGACAATCTTGTTGGATAAGAAGCCCATAGTATGTGATATGAGGTGGGTCGACTGGACCTACATGAAGGACAATGAAGAGCACTATCCTGGAGTGCAAGACAGTTTTGTTGCTTGTGGAGTTGCTGATTTTGTTGGGAAAAAGCTCACCAACTGGAATGATGAACTTATCATGCAATTCTACTCCACAACACACTTCTATCCAGATGGGAGGATAGTTTGGATGTCAGAAGGCACAAGGTACCAGTCAACAGTTGAGGAGTGGGCAAGTCTGATCAATGTCCCAAAGGAAAATGAAGATGACTTGGATATTTATGCAAAGAAGAAGATGGACCACAATTTCATGGCACACATGTACAAGGAGATCCCAGACAAAGCTGTTGAGACACATAAGTTTGGATCAGTCCACTTTCTTCTGTCAGGACTGCCAACTATCAATTGGATCCTAAGGCACACTATGCTTCCTAAGTCTGGTGACCACAACATGATCAGAGGGCATGCAATCAACATGTTACATTTGTTTGATGTGCCACAAAAATTTAAGGTCATGAGCCTTATGGTTGAAACCATTAAGAGGACTGTAGCAGATCAAAAGAGGAGCTGTGGATATGCCCCTCAGATTCAGGAGTTGATTAACTCAAAGATGGGCACAGGCAAATATCTATTGGATAAGGAACATTTTCCACTTTATCCAGACTTTAAGGACAATCAGGTTGTCATGAATGAGAATGATCCATCATCAGTACATGCTCAAGAGAAGAAGGAGAAGGCAAGGAAGGAGAAGGCTGCCAAGATGCCAACTCAAGAGGAGGCATCTGAGTATTTCTTGAAGAACAAGCAGGAGCATCTTGGTTACTTGATAGCATCAACTCTGAGGATTGAGAAGGGATTTGCCACCCTCACTCGAAATCAGGAGAGCTTGGAAAGAATCATGGAACTCAAATTCCATGATCTAGATGTCAAAGTAACTGAGATCCAGTCTGTTGTGGAGCAGCTACAGGATGACATGCAGGAGAGGCAGGGCAAGACTACCATTAATGTGTTTGCTAGAGTGCCTAGAGCCCAGAGGTCAGTTGCAGTGCCTGTGACAGACACTAGAGCAACATCATCTGCACCAGCTACAACTCCTACAGCTCCAGTGCAACCAGCTCCAGCATCAACTCCAGCACCCTCTACTTGAACTTAAGCCTTCGTTCTTGGAGTTATCCGGACACAACCACCTGAAGATCAAGCCTGAGAGTCGATCTAGCACTATGCATTTTCTATGAACTTTTTGGTAACTTGTTGCCAAAGGGGGAGAAAAATGTATAGATCATATGCTTCGAGAGAGAGAGAGAGTGTGTGTTGCTTTTGTTCTCTCTTGCTTTGATTTGGTGGTTAAAACTTGTTTGCTTTTGAGTGCTTGAGATACTATGCTATTCTTGTGAGACATTGATGATCATGTGTTTGATCATAAGCTACACTTATGCATGTTTGCTGATATTATCTTATCTATCCTATGTGATCATTCACTTTGCTTGGTGATGAGTGCATGTATTCAATCTTTATTATTTTGAGCGCTCCACCAAGATGTATGTGACATGGAAGAGTAACCCATGAGCCTAATTCCTTGTGCATTTGCAGTCCAAAGCAAATCTTAAACTATGCACAAATTTAGGGGGAGCTCTTGCTTATCACATACTTCTCAAAGCGACGATGTTTTTCAATCTTATTATCATTTGTCGAAGCTTTGATCTATATGTTGTCATCAATTACCAAAAAGGGGGAGATTGAAAGTGCAACTATCCCTAGGTGGTTTTGGTAATTCATAACAACATATAGCTCATTGAGCTAATGCTATTCCAAGACTATTATTTCAGGAAAGCTGAATGAATGGCATGGCATGGATGATGAAAGTGGATCCCTCAAAATACTAAGGACAAAGGATTGGCTCAAGCTCAAAAGCTTAAGACTCCTCATATTATATTTTAGTGATCCAAGGTCACATTGAGTCTATAGGAAAAGCCAATACTATCAAGGAGGGATGAGGTGTTGCTTAATGAGCCTCTTGCTTCATGTGCTTAGTGATATGCTCCAAAACCCTCAGTTACTTTCTCACATCCACAAATGACCTAAACCCAAAGCCAAAATCGGTCACACCGATTCTTCCTATCCGGCGCCACCGAGTTTGAAAGTCATAGCCACTGCCACAAACCCTAAGCAAATCGGTTCTACCGATAGGGATCTCGGTCTCACCGAGATGGGATTGTAATCTCTCTGTTTCCCTTTGTAACGTTCCGGTCTAACCAAAGTGAGTGATCGGTCCCACCGAGATTGCAATGTAAATTCTCTGTTTCCCTTTTGTAACATTTCGGTCTCACCGAAAAGAGCAAATCGGTCCCACCGAGTTTACCTGACCAACTCTCTGGAAAGCTTATTACCAAAATCGGTCTCACCGAGTTTGTGTAATCGGTCTTACCGAGATTACGTTATGCCCTAACCCTAACCGAATCGGTCCTACCGAGTTGCATGTCAGTCCCACCAAAAATCCTAACGGTCACTACGTTTGCTAAATCGGTCCGACCGAGTCTGTTGAAACGGTCCCACCGAGTTTGGTAAATTGTGTGTAACGGTTAGATTTTGTGTGGAGGCTATATATACCCCTCCACCTCCTCTTCATTCGTGAAGAGAGCCATTAGACTAAACCTACACTTCCAACTTACCATTTTTGAGAGAGAACCACCTACTCATGTGTTGAGGCCAAGATATTCCATTCCTACCATATGAATCTTGATCTCTAGCCTTCCCCAAGTTGCTTTCCACTCAAATCTTCTTTCCACCAGATCCAAATCCTATGAGAGAGAGTTGAGTGTTGGGGAGACTATCATTTGAAGCACAAGAGCAAGGAGTTCATCATCAATGCAGCATTTGTTACTTCTTGGAGAGTGGTGTCTCCTAGATTGGCTAGGTGTCACTTGGGAGCCTCCGACAAGATTGTGGAGTTGAACCAAGGAGTTTGTAAGGGCAAGGAGATCTATCGCTAGTGAGGCAAGTCCTTCGTGGGCGACGGCCATGGTGGGATACACAAGGTTGCTTCTTCATGGACCCTTCGTGGGTGGAGCCCTCCGTGGACTCGCGCAACCATTACCCTTCGTGGGTTGAAGTCTCCATCAACGTGGATGTACGATAGCACCACCTATTGGAACCACGCCAAAAACATCCATGTCTCCAATTGCGGTTGGATCCTCCAAACCCTTCCTTTTACTTTCTTGCAAGTTGCATGCTTTAATTTCCGCTGCCTATATACTCTTTGCATGCTTGCTTGAATTGTGTGATGATTGCTTGACTTGTCCTAAGATAGCTAAAATCTGCCAAACTCTAAATTTGGGAAAAGGTTAAGTTTTTAATTGGTCAAGTAGTCTAATCACCCCCCCTCTAGACATACTTCAAGGTCTTACAAAAATCATGAGATCTAACCTGCCCCACTGGCTTGCTCTCGCATTTAAGGAACTCGCGCCCATAGTTGCCATTCTTGACCTCCTCCGAAGTCAACCGTATCAGTGGCGCGCTACATGGGCAGTCGGGACATCGCTCCATGGGAAGTGGACCATACTGGGTCCACGAGGGGCGGGAGGCTGAAGTGGAGTTCGACATATCACCCAAAGTCACCAGAGAAGAAGAAGCAGAGTGGCTCCTCACGTCGCCGGAGAAGAAGAAGCAGAGGAGGAGTGGCTCCTCTCGTCGCTGCAGAATAAGAACTAGAAGAAGGGGGTACCCGAAGAAAGGGGAGGCACAACCAACAAGTCTCGTGGATCGCTCCATGATCCAATGATGTGGAGCCGTCCATGTGATCCATTAGCGCGGAGCCTGCACGCAGCCTGCCCTCGGAATTACTTCTTGTAGACCACATCTGAGGGCTGTCGCTTGGAGCTAGGGTTTGATCAGACGGCTAACGTTCGGAGCTAGGGTTAGGCAAAACCCCGCGGAGTTTAGAGAGGTTTTGAGCTGGTCAACGGGGTTTCAAAGGCTTTGACTGAGCATAAATAATTTAAAAAAATCAAAAAAATATGAAACCTTTGCGGTTCGTCGTTTATAGGACCCACTAACGAGGAAAATACTGAACTTGGTATACGTACATTCAGAGAAAAGAACCTAGCTAGCACGATCAAGGTCAAATGAGCACCATTAATTAAAAAAACAAAAAATTATAAAACATGTGCACAATGTTGTCTTGTGTGACATGTTACCAACCAAAAATCATAAACTTTGTCTATGGGCATTTTCATGAAAAAAGCTTCACACATATGAGCTATCACGTATAACGTTTCATAGAGACCAAGGAGAGGAGGTAGGGTTTCCCTTCGGTTTCTGAAAATTTAAAAAATCAAGAAAATCACCAAAGCTTGATTTCAAAGTGAATAAGAAGGATCTGAACTTAGTTTTCCATTTCCATATGGTAAACATGTTTTTATTGGTTTTTCTATTAAAGTATATTTTCTTGGAAAAAATGTAAAAATAGAAAGATTAATTCAATAAATAGTGATTCTTCGAATCTAAACAATATAGATTGATTTAGTGTTAATAAAAAATATTTGGCTCATTTGGAGTAGGTCCAAAAAAACTTGATTAAAAATGGGGCTGTTTACCCTAGCTTGGGAGCTCATTTGGAGCACATTTGTCATGACTATAAGTTTTATGACACAAAAGAGATCGGATTGATCACCTAACGTTCATAATAGTTCAGCAAACTGTGCAACTCACACCACAGGGGAATGGACTTCAAGTGTTGGTTCAAATTCAAAGTTTGCCTAAAATTGAAAGTTTGCCTCAGTAGTTCAAATTCAAAGTTTACAAATAGAACTATTACACCTTACAAGTTTTCACAGTACTTCAAATTGACGACAAAATCCTTATTACAAATCTTTAGAGTTCAAAGTTTGTGACTTGCATTCAAGTTCAAATTCAAATCTTAGCCTTGCTCCTTGTGTTCCGGGATGGGTTAACCGTCTTGCTTCTGGTTTCCCTGGCTGGGATATTTTATACTTTTGAAAGCTTTGTCTTGTTGCTTTTGATCTTCACTTCTCGTGGTGGCGGTTTTGTTGACTTTTGACTGATCGAGCAAGTGATGACCAGTTGACGGTCATCTTTGGGCTCACTAATATTTAAAGGAACTGCAGAAAAAAGAACTTCCTCCCCTCTTATAGCTTCAAAACCTCCGTAAGCCATGGTTTCAAATTCCGCTTCAGATGATGGTTCAACCAAAGTTTCTTCCTCTCTAGGTCTTTTCTGTCTTGTGCCACTAATTATTCTAGAGCTGGATCAAACAGGAATAAGCTTAGCCATCGAAAAAAAATAGAACAAATGCAAAAAATGGAGAGATTGCACACATACCAAGCTGCTACTTCAGTTGCTTCATTCTCTAAACTTGTTGTATTCTCCTCTGCTGCTGCATTATCCTCTAAACTTGCTGCATTCTCCTCTACTGCTGCATTCTCCTCTGCATTTGCTGCTGCCCATTGTTCCTCTTCTCCAAATGATGCATCAACTGGATTGGTACAAAGCCTAGCAATATGCCCTAGGATACCACATCTTTTGCACTTACGCTATTTTTTACACGACCCTCTTCACCAGCTCTTATCCTCTTTTTCCTTGGTCTTCCTGGTGGTCTAGTCAGTAAAGGAGAATGGAGTTTGAACCCTGGGTCTACTATGTTCCATTGGTCTTTTACCAAGAGTGCAGGCACATTTTCAGCATAAGCAGCCCTAAATTTAGCAACAGAGAAATATTCAGAGCAATACTGATCAACTTCACCATCTTTACCTCCAATAACAGTCATGAGATGTAGGGCATGTATGCATGGCTTCCCACGGATCTGCCATTGCCTACAACTGCATTCATTGGTTGCAAGGTTCACTGGATATCTCCATTCCCTATTTTTACTATTAGTGTATGTCACCTCAGCCTCGTATGTCGATGGTCAAATGCATTTCATCCTTAGTCCTCTTGCCTCGGCATGCAATGCCTTAATCAGAGATGGGAGCATAAGATGGCCAACATATTGTGTTTCTGCAATTCTTTTACGAAGAGCCATATTTACCATGATCATCTGCCTGATCTTATCAAATGCTTGCCACAACAAAAGCCCTTTCACTGACTTGAACTTTGCATTGAAAAACTCAGCAAGGTTGTTGGTCACATAGTCTACTTTGCAGATTTCATTGAATTTTCTTCTTGGCCACAACTTTCCATGATGTTCATCCATGTACTCCTTCACCAAAGGATTATGAGCATACAACACTCTCAAATGGTGCTCATGCTTCCTCAAGCTGCATGTGTATGATGCTGGCCATAGATTTTCATCATAAACTTTGCCTTTGAATTTCTTTTTAAAATTCTGCGCTAGGTGTCGCATATATTCCCTGTGTTCCACTCCAGGGAATACAATTTCCACCGTAGTTTCTAAACCCTTGCAAGCATTTGTGTGTATAACTAAACCTAAGGGTGTACCTATAATGTTGCGCAACTGCTGCAGAAACCAGATCCAGATCTCCTCACACTCTACCTCCAATACACCAAATGCAACTTGGAATAGCCAGTTGTGTCCATCAACTGCAGAAGCTACTGCTATGTAATGCCCCGAGTCCGATGCACCAGGTGTCTTCCAGTTATTCGTTGTCGTTGCCATGTCATTTGCTTGCGTGTTGCATTTTGCCATGTCACCTTGTGCATTTCATCTGCATGTTTTTCAAAACTTGCATCCGTTCGGGTCCTCCCAGTTCTCTCCCTTGTCCGTTCAGAGCCCAACCACACTCGCACGCGCCCGCGGCACCTCCGAAATGTTATTTTATAAGTGGCATAAAAATGTTCTAGGAATGGGGTGAAACTTGGCGTGCGGTCTTATTATAGTGTAGGTAGACCGCCTGTCAAGTTTCATCGCATTCGGAGCTCGTTTGTTAGCCCAACCATTAAACATATAGCGACATTGCTGCTGGTTTATTCGCCGGATGTTTCGGTCTTCGAAACTACCGCTGGGCCTCTCTCTCTCTCTTCTCTCTTCTCAGCCCAATGCCTCTACACAGCTCATCTAAACCCACCTAGTTCCCCCTCCGATCCGGAGCCGTCCGATGGCGATCGGAGGCTCCAAAACGCTCGAAAACGCCTATCCCTAGCCCCTTACTATATATAGACCCCTCCCCCTGCCAAAAATGGCCTAAACCTACCCTAACCTAGACCCTACCCTTCTCCTACCCGCAGCGCTGCCGCTCCCCTTGTTTTACGCACCGGACAGCTCCCCTGCCGCCACTTGTCGCCGTCCCGTTCGCCGCGCCGCTGCCAGCCACCATCCTCCACCAACCAGGCGCCCCCACGTGTCCCCGCCAGCGCCTCCCATCACCGCAGCCCACCGATGCCTAGGCCAGGCCCGCCCCGGGCCCCGACCACGCCCGCAGGCGCCCGAGTCCCCGCGCACCCAATGGCGCTTCGCCCCTCGAGCAGCCCCGATCCAGGGACGCGTCGCCGCCGTGCCTCCTTGCCGCCTCCGTTGGACCCTCACGCAGGCGACCACCGCCTCCAGGTCGCTCCCTCCGCCAACCTCGCACTGCCGCCGCCCTTCGCAGGCGTCGCGCCGCCGCGCGCCCCCAGTGCCTCCCGCGCGTTCGAGCGATCCGCCCGCGCGGAGACCCTCGCCGGACCCCGCCCCGACCAGATCCCGGCGAGGCGCGCCGGATCTGCCGGAACCGCCTTCCCCGACGTTGCTCCCAGCCTCCCCGGCCTCCCTGCGACCCGCGTCATCGTCGGTCGACTCATCGCCGTCGGTGTTAGCCCCGCGCGACCTTACCGCCGGCTTTGACTTCCGCCGCCCCGACCGGGATCCCTCTGTCCAGATCCGGCTGAAACCCGCGAGCCAAACGCCACCCGCGTCCCCGTCGTCCCGGTTCGTCCCTGCACGCCAGTGACCACTGAACCAAATGGCGCGCCCGTCCCATACCACTCCATCCCGTAACCCCTCCGTCCACTTTTCCCCGGGTGAGATTTTCGCTAAGTCCCAGATTTTCAACATCATGCTATAACTTGATGCTCAATGCTCCGATTTGCGTGTATATTATTTTAAAATGTTCATCTCAGAGTTCTCTTCATGATGGTCTAGTTTGCATTCATGTCCCTGTTCATATTGATGCCTTAAACTTCGTTGCAAAACTGCTACATGATATTATCTGCTGAAATCTGCTGATTGTTAACATCATCTGTGCGTCTTGTGAGTGCCACAACTTTGTCTCTGTTGATTCTATGATGATGATCTTCATGCTCTAAATGTTGGTGTGCTTTTCATTCATGTTAGGGTGCATCTTGATATCTTAATCCCTGTTGCAAAAGTGCATGTTGCTGTTAACTACTGAAAACTGCTGTAACTTGCTGATTTGTCATTTTTGTTGTATTTTGTGTGTGAAGCCTATAGGCACGACGTCTACATGTTTTAGGAGCATGTTTATGCCATCTTTATAGGGTTGCAATCCATGTATTTTTATATGCCCTGTAGTGAGTGTGTCAAGCTTGTGAAGTGGGCTACTTGCTGTTAATGTTCTGTCAGTGCTGAAACTGCTATATCATGTTGCCATGTTTGCTTAATGCTACCAAGTAATCCATGCATAATATGGAGATGCTTAGTTGAGATGTTTTGTTGTCTATGCTATGCTCTATCATTCCATGCCTTTTGATGCCCTATATATGCCCTGTAGCATATGTTTCCATTGCTATGAACATGCCTATATGTTGTTCCAGATTTCTGTTAACTTCATGACCCCTTGTCGTGAGCTTGATATTAGTTGCTACATGCCTCTCTTGGAGATGATCCTATTACATGTTTTGTAGTATGCTATGATTAATTGGTTCACATGCCATGGTTGTTAATTTTGAAGATCATATGCCTTTGTTCCAAGCTTGTAAACATGCTATCATAATGTTGATGTTTTACACTTGCTGAAACTGTTTCAACATTAAATCTTGTCTTGTTGGTTCCCACTAATCCATGAGCCTTTTGTATATGATGCCCTGAAATTATTTGCTCTCTGTTATGTGTACCTTGATTCCATGCCCTTGGTTGCTATGTTTACTTGCTGTAGCTTGTCTCTTTCTTGATCTCAAGTTGCCATCATATTAACTCTCCTCATGCATATGCTGCTGTGTTATAAAGGTGCATTTTGCATTGATCATATTGGTTTAATCTTGATGCCTATGAACCTGAACCTTTAATTATATTTGAAGTATGTTATCTGTACATGAAGCGCGTGTCAAGATTGTGCTCATAAGATTCCTGTAGCATGTTGTTTTGATGTTTGCAAAGTGCCTACTTGCTGTTTTGGGAAGATTGTTGTTATAACTTGTTTGGAGAGTATGTGTTGCACCGTTGCTCCGTTTTGAGCATGCTCTATATGAAACTTGCTTAGAATTGCATGTAGTTTCATCTTATCATGTTGCATCGATGTTTTGAGAGTGTTTGCTTGATGTTTGAATGTATTTTGCATCAATGCCATGTTTAGCTTGTTTTGCTCATATCTTCTAGGCCGTAGCTCCGAACTAAATGAACTTTATATGTAACTTGACTAGAATTTCGTGTAGATCATCTTGGTTCATATTAAATTGCTGTTTAAAAACTTGAACATAAGGTTTATTCAGTTCTGGACCAATTTTGAAATTTGCATATGAGGACTTATCAGACTTGTTATATGTTGTTTCCGGCCTCATTTAAACTTGCTTTAATGTTTTGTTCTTGTTTACATCATGTCTTGCCATGAGTAGTATCATATAGCCCTGTCATGCATCTTGCTTGGATGTGCATCATGTCACGTTTATGTGTTGTGTGTTTACCATGTTGTTTGCTTCTTTCCGGTTGTGCTTCTTCTCAATAGTTCCCGTTTCCTTGCGATCGTGAGGATTCATTCGTCTACACTTGGTTCATCTTCGCCTGTTCGTCTTCTTCATGGACTCGTTCTTCTTTCTAGAGGGATTTCAGGCAAGATGATCGTTTTCCTGGATCTTACTACTATCATTGCTATGCTAGTTGCTTCGTTCTATCGCTACGCTGCGCTACCTATCACTTGTTTATCAAGCCTCCCAAATTGCCATGTCAGCCTCTAACCTTTCCACCCTTCCTAGCAAACCGTGCTTGGCTATGTTACCGCTTTGCTCAGCCTCTTGTATAGCGTTGTTAGTTGCAGGTGAAGTCGAAGATTGCTCCGTGATGGACATGATTATGTTGGGATATCACAATATCTCTTATTTAATTAATGCATCTATATACTTGGTAAAAGGTGGAAGGCTCGGCCTTATGCCTGGTGTTTTGTTCCACTCTTGCCGCCTTAGGTTCCATCATACCGGTGTTACGTTCCTTGATTTTGCGTTCCTTACGCGACCGGGTGTATGGGAACCCCTTGACAGTCCGCGTTGAATAAAACTCCTCCAGCAAGGCCCAACTTTGGTTTTACATTTGCCTAACAACCTATAACTTTCCCTTGGGGTTGCAAACCCAAGGGTCATCTTTATTTCAAACCCTCCCGGGCCAGTGCTTCTCTAAGTGTTGGTCCGAAACGAGCAGCCTGCGGGGCCACCTCGGGGAAACATGAGGGTTGGTTTTACTCGTAGCTTGACTCATCCAGTGTGCCTTGAGAACGAGATATGTGCAGCTCCTATCGGGATTTGTCGGCACATTCGGGTGGTCCTGTTGGTCTTGTTTTACGATTGTCGAAATGTCTTGTAACCGGGATTCCGAGACTGATCGGGTCTTCCCTGGAGAGGAATATACTTCGTTGGTCGTGAGAGCTTATAATGGGCTAAGTTGGGACACCCCTGTAGGGTATAAAGTTTCGAAAGCCGTGCCTGCAGTTTTGTGGCAGATGGGAATTTGTTAATGTCCGGTTGTAGAGAACTTGACACTTGACTTAATTAAAACGCATCACCCGCGTGTGTAGCCGTGATGGTCTCTTTTCGGCGGAGTCCGGGAAGTGAACACGGTTTTGGGTTATGTATGAACATAAGTAGTTTCAGGATCACTTCTTGATCACTTCTAGATTGTCGACCGTTGCGTTGCTACTCTTCTCGCTCTTATCTGCATATGTTAGACACCATATATGCTTAGATGCTGCTGCATCCTCACCACTTATCCTTTCCATACCCAGATAAGCTTTGCTAGTCTTGATACCCATGGTAATGGGATTGCCGAGTCCTCGTGGCTCACTGATTACTACAACAACAGTTGCAGGTACAGGTAATGCGATGATCATGACGTGAGAGCGATGTTTACTTGTTTTGGAGTTCTTCTTCTGCTTCTTCTTTGATCAGGGGATAGATTCCAGGTCGGCAGCCTGGGCTAGCAGGGTGGATGTCGTTTGAGTTTCTGTTTGTGTTTCATCAATAGTCGGATGATGCTCTTATGTATGATGTGTTGTATTCGTGTGGCATTGTATGCCTCTTGTATGTATCCCCAACTATTATGTAATGGTATGATGTAATGATATCCACCTTGCAAAAGAGTCTCCAATATGCACCTCTATCCTTGGTGGGACCTTCGAGTTCCTTTAGGATAGGGTCGCATATTGGGCGTGACAAGTTGGTATCAAAGCCTCGACTGACCATAGGATCCCCCCACCTTTATTGATCGTAGTTGGCCATTGTCGAGTCTAGAAGAAAACTATTTCTGAGTCTAGTTATGTCGGAGAGTAGGAATTCTTTTTACTCCTCAGCCCCTTCGTCGCTCTGGTGAGGAATCTTAACGTAGGTGTTTTGAGTTACTCCTCTTCCCCTTCAAATTTTTCTTTAGGATCATGTGGTTGGTTTTTCCGAGCGTTGGTTCTCAGCTCTTTTTATCCGATGCATTTCTCGTCAAGTTGACTCGAGCCTCTTCATCTTTGCCAAGTCCAATCCTCAGTTGTTTTCTTTTTCCCACCCGCCCGGCCCTTTTCTTCTCAGAGCCGGAGTCTGTAATCGAGTATCCATCCTACTCGTGCGAAGCCTTTGCTTTCTTTTAACCAGTGTTTTCTCTTCAATATATTCGTCAGTTCTCCCTTCCAGGTGCCTTTGTTTTTACCGCCCTCCCACCCTCTTCTCCCCGGAACTTGAGCCTCTTTCGAGCATCAATTTCATTCATGTGGAGCCTCTTCAGTCTTTCCTCAATTATTCCAACCGGTGAATTCTCATCTCGTTTGACATTCTTCATCTCTTTTTCTTCTCCGGTGGACTCAATTCAAGTTATTCAGGTTGATCATATTGTTTTCCTTGGATCAAGTGTTTCCTCTTGCTCGTTCGCCTCTCGCCATTTAATCATTCCAGAGTTCGGAAGACATATCAGGAGATTCCTTTGTGTTCCAATTAATTCGAGGTTGTCACCTCATTCAAATATTTCAATTGTTCTGGTGCATCATCTATCTCTTCAACAATCCTTTTCAATGGTGTTTTCTTTTAGTGGGCCCTAACCCACAGGTCTGTTCCCAGGATCTTACCCGACTCTTCTAATTATTCTGGAGCTATTCCAAATTCTTTTCAGAGTTTGACGTAAGAATGAATTTCATCAGGCAGATGCCATCTCCAAGATTACTTTCAAATTCTTTTAATCTTTGGTTCAACTTTTCCTCTTTCCATTCTTCCGAAGTGTCTCAACAATTTTGGTGGCGTTCCTCGTCGTCATTTCAAGATAGAAGAAGAGTTTTCCTCTAAATCTTGCCCGTTCTCTCGAAGACTCGCGGTTCTAGTTTCATGCTACCCTCTTGAGTTATTCCATTTGTCAGATATTTTTTTCTTACCCATCCGGAGTATGTCAGGAGTTGTTTTCCAATTTCTTTTCACGGAGGCCATCATTCCAAAAGAATTCTTCGTCCCCACATTCCAGCTATCGTTATCCAATTATCCCGGCGCATTTGTCAAGTATTCTTTAACCAGCTTGTTATCTCTTCTTTTTTGCATCTAAATTCCCTCAAGCATATTTGTTCTTCTAACTCTTCCCGGTGATTCATTCCCTTTCAGCAGCCATTTTCAAATTCTTACAGTGGTTCCTTCAGACTCCTTTTCCTTTGTTATCATATCAATTCATTCATTCTTTCCAATCCTACTGGTGGTTCATGAAGACTTTCTCATGTTTTGTGCTATATCCCCCTTAATCATTTTCCAATAAGATTTAGTATGCAAAAATCCATTGCTTGCAATCAATTTAATTTGATGAAGGAAAAGCATACAATATATCTTATTCTTATTTCCTCATAGTGATTAATCCCTTCCTTTGGAGTCTGTTCATGATGAATAATTTCGCGGTTCGAAGTGTTTTCATCTATTCTTTTCCGGAGTTTGAATTTTTCCTCGGCCATTTCATCGAAACCCCATCTAAATCACCGCAAGGCTCATCTTATTCTTTCATCCTTCATTCTATCTCATCATCCTTTTGTCACCGGAGTTCTTCATGGTGGTTTTTCATGATTTAATTCATTCTTCAAGAATTCATCTAGATTCTTGTTGGAGGAGTTCAAGTATCTTTTCTTCTCGCGTCTCGAAGTGCATATGATACTCCGTTTTCTCCTGAAGTGGAGTTTTGCATTTCTTCGTTCTTCTCAGCTATTCAGACATTGGTTGTGGTATAATTTCACCTCAAGTTTTGAGATGGTCTTGATAAGTCCACAATAAGCTTATTGTTTTGTTGTTGTTTTCCTCAACAACTATGTTCTAACCTTCCTCTAAGGATGCTATCGAATTAATTCTTGGTGAAAGTTGTTGTTCTCTCATCCGTTCTTTTCATTCCATTCTTTCAATTCTTCCGGAGGCATTGCGTTGTTCCTCTTGTCAAGTGTCATCCCATCTTGCGAAGTTCATGTTCTATTCCTTCCATTTTTAGCCGGAGTGTTCCCGGAATTCTTTTGTTCATTCCTTTTCTATCTTGTTCTAACCGGAGTGGTTTCATTGTGTATCTTGTTCCTTGTGCTTTTCATTCTTGTCATATTTGCCGTTCCTCTTTTCTACCAAAGTGCTCTCGACTTTGTTCATCTTTTCTCTTGCGTTCTTACTTCACCTCTTCCTCTTTCTCTTCCGCCTCGTCCCTAAGATCTCGGGATGATATCTCTTGTTAGTGGAGGAGAATTGTAACACCCTGAGTCCGATGCGCCAGGTGTCTTCCAGTTATTCGCTGTCGTTGCCATGTCATTTGCTTGCGTGTTGCATTTTGCCATGTCATCTTGTGCATTTCATCTGCTTGTTTTTCAAAACTTGCATCCGTTCGGGTCCTCCCCGTTCTCTCCATTGTCCGTTCAGAGCCCACCCGCACTCGCACACGCCCGCGGCACCTCCGAAATGTTATTTTATAAGTGGCACAAAAATGTTCTCGGAATGGGGTGAAAGTTGGCGTGCGGTCTTATTATAGTGTAGGTAGACCGCCTGTCAAGTTTCGTCGCATTCGGAGCTCGTTTGTTAGCCCAACCATTAAACATATAGTGGCATCGCTGCCGGTTTATTCGTCGGATGTTTTGGTCTTTGAAACTGCCGCCGAGCCTTTCTCTCTCTTCTCTCTTCTCATCCCAATGCCTCTACACAACCCATCTAAGCCCACCTAGTTCCCTCTTCGATCCAGAGCCGTTCGATGGCGATCGGAGGCTCCAAAACGCTCCAAAACGCCTAACCCTAGCCCCCTTACTATATAAAGACCCCTCCCCCTGCCAGAAATGGCCTAAACCTACCCTAACCTAGCCCCTACCCTTCTCCTACCTGCAGCGCCACTGCTCCCTCGTTTTCCGCACCAGACAGCTCCCCTATCGCCACTTGTCGCTGTCCCGTTCACCGCGCCGCCGCCAGCCACCATCCTCCACCAACTAGGCGCCCCCACGTGTTCCCGCCAGCGCCTCCCGCCGCCGCAGCCCACCGAGGCCCAGGCCAGGCCTACCCCGGGCCGAACCGGGCCCCGACCGCGCCCGCAAGTGCCCGAGTCTCCGCGCACCCAATGGCGATCCGCCTCCTCGAGCAGCCCCAATCCAGGGACGTGTCACCGCCGTGCCTTCTTGCCGCCTCCGCTGGACCCTCCCGCCGGCGACCTCCGCCTCCAGGTCGCTCCCTCCGCCGACCTCGCGCTCTCGCCGCCCTTCGCCGTCACCGCGCCGCCATGCACCCCCAGCGCCTCCCGCGCGTCCGAGCGATCCGCCCGCGCCGGACACCCTCGCCGGACCCCGCCCCGACCAGATCCCGGGAAGGTGCGCCTGGATCTGCCGGAACCGCCTTCCCCGACGTTGCTCCCACCCTCCCCGACCTCCCTGCACCCGTGCCATCACCGGTCAACTCGTCACTGTCGGCGTCAGCACCGCGCGACCTCACCGCCGGCGTTGACTTCCGCCGCCCTGACCGGGATCCCTCCATCCAGATCCGGCCGGAACCCACGAGCCAAACACCACCCGCGTCCCCGTCGTTCCGGTGCCCCGTCGTCCCGCTTCATTCCTGCACGCCAGCGACCACCGAACCAAACGGCGCGCCCGTCCCGTACCGCTCCGTCCCGGAACCCCACCGTCCACTTTTCCCCGGGGTGAGATTTTCGCCAAGTCCCAGATTTTCAACATGATGTGCATATGTTTGACATGCCATAAGTTGATGCTCGGTGCTCCGATTTGCGCCTATAATATTTTAAAATGTTCATCTCAGAGTGCTCTTCATGATGGTCTAGTTTGCTTTCATGTTCCTGTTCATATTGATGCCTTAAACATCATTGCAAAACTGCTATATGACATTATCTGCTAAAATCTGCTGATTGTTAACATCATTTGTGCGTCTTGTGAGTGCAACAACTTTGTCTCCGTTGATGCTATGATGATGATCTTGATATGAACATGTCCTGATCTTCATGATCTAAATGTTGGTGTGCTTTGCATTCATATTAGGGTGCATATTGATATATTAATCACTGTTACCAAAGTGCATGTTGCTATTAACTACTGAAAACTGCTGTAACTTGCAGATTTGTCATTTTTGTTGCATTTTGTGTGTGCATCCTATGGGCATGATGTCTACATGTTTTAGGAGCATATTTATGCCATGTTTACAGGGTTGCAATCCATGTATTTTTATATGCTCTGTAGTGAGTGTATCAAGCTTGTGAAGTGGGCTACTTGCTGTTAATGTTCTATCAATGCTGAAACTGCTATATCATGTTGCCATGTTTGCTTGATGCTACCAATTAATCCATGCATAATCTGGAGATGCTTAGTTGATATGTTTTTTGTCTATCTTATTCTCTATCATGCCATGCCTTTTGATGCCCTATATATGCCCTGTAGCATATGTTTTAATTGCCATGAACATGCCTATATATTGTTCCAGATTTCTGTTAACTTCATGACCCTTTGTTGTGAGCTTGATATTAGTTGCTACATGCCTCTCCTGGAGATGCTCCAATTACATGTTTTGTAGTATGCTATGAGTACATTGTTCACATGCCGTGGTTGTTAATTTTGGAGATCATATGCCTAGGTTCCATGCTTGTAAACATGCTATCATAATGTTGATGTTTTACACTTGCTGAAACTGTTTCAACATTCAATCTTGTCTTGTTGGTTCCCACTAATCCAGGAGCCTTTTGTATATGATGCCATGATATTATTTGCTCTTTGTTATGTTTAATTTGATTCCATGCCCTTGGTTGCTATATTCACTTGCTGTAGCTTGTCTCTTTCTTGCTCTCAAGTTGCCATCATATTAACTCTGCTCAGGCATATGTTGCTGTGTTATAAAGTTGCATTTTGCATTGACCATATTGGTATAATCTTGATGCCTATGTACTTGAACCTTTAATGATATTTGAAGTATGTTATCTGTACATGAAGTGTGTGTCAAGATTGTGCTCATAAGATTCCTGTAGAATGTTGTTTTGATGTTTGCAAAGTGCCTACTTGCTGTTTTGGGCAGATTGTTGTTATAACTTGTTTGGAGTGTATGTGTTGCATCGTTGGTCCGTTTTGAGCATGCTCTATATAAAACTTGCTTATAATTGCATGTAGTTTCATCTTATCATGTTGTATCCATGTTTTGAGAGTGTTTGCTTGATGTTTGAATGCATTTTGCATCAATGCCATGTTTAGCTTGTTTTGCTCATATCTTCTAGGCCGTAGCTCCGAACTAAATGAACTTTATATGTAACCTGACTAGAATTTCGTGTAGATCATCTTGGTGCATATTAACTTGTTGTTTAACAACTTGAACATAAGGTTTACTCAGTTCTGGACCAATTTCGAAATTTGCATATGAGGACTTACTGGATTTGTTATATGTTGTTTCCGGCCTCATTGAAACTTGCTTTGATGTGTTGTTCTTGTTTGCATCATCTCTTCCCATGAGTAGCGTCATATAGCCTTGTCATGCATCATGCTTGGATGTGCATCATGTCACGTTTATGTGTTGTGTGTTTACCATGTTGTTTGCTTCTTTCCGGTTGTGCTTCTTCTCGATAGTTCCTGTTTTGTTGCGATCGTGAGGATTCGTTCGTCTATGCTTGGTTCGTCTTCGCCTGTTCATATTCTTCATGGAATCGTTCTTCTTCCTAGCGGGATTTCAGGTAAGATGACCGCTTCCCTGGATCTCAATACTATCATTGCTGTGCTAGTTGCTTCGTTCTATCACTATGCTGCGCTACCTATCACTTGTTTATCAAGCCTCCCAAATTGCCATGTCAGCCTCTAACCTTTCCACCCTTCCTAGCAAATCGTTGCTTGGCTATGTTACCGCTTTGCTTAGCCACTCTTATAGCGTTGTTAGTTGCAGGTGAAGTCGAAGATTGCTCCATGATGGACAGGATTATGTTGGGATATCACAATATCTCTTATTTAATTAATGCATCTATATACTTGGTAAAGGGTGGAAGTCTCAGGCTTATGCCTAGTGTTTTGTTCCATGCATGCCACCTTAGTTTCCGTCATACCAGTGTTATGTTCCTTGATTTTGCGTTCCTTACACGGCCAGGTGTATGGGAACCCGTTGACAGTTTGCTTTGAATAAAACTCCTTCGGCAAGGCCCAACTTTGGTTTTCCATTTGCCTAACAACCTATAACTTTCCCTTGGGGATGCAAACCCAAGGGTCATCTTTATTTTAAACCCCCCGGGCCAGTACTTCTCTAAGTGTTGGTCTGAAACGAGCAGCCTGCGGGGCCACCTCGGGGAAACTTGAGGGTTTGTTTTACTCGTAGCTTGACTCATCCAGTGTGCCCTGAGAACGAGATATGTGCAGCTCCTATCGGGATTTGTCGGCACATTCGGGCGGTCTTGCTGGTCTTGTTTTACCATTGTCGAAATATCTTGTAACCGGGATTCCGAGACTGATCGGGTCTTCCTGGGAGAAGGAATATCCTTCGTTGGTCGTGAGAGCTTATAATGGGCTAAGTTGGGACACCCCTGCAGGGTATAAACTTTCGAAAGCTGTGCCTGCAGTTATGTGGCAGATGGAAATTTGTTAATGTCCGGTTGTAGAGAACTTGAAACTTGACTTAATTAAAACGCATCAACCGTGTGTGTAGCCGTGATGGTCTCTTTTCGGCGGAGTCCGGGAAGTGAACACGGTTTTGGGTTATGTATGAACATAAGTAGTTTCAGGATCACTTCTTGATCACTTCTAGATTCTCGACCATTGCGTTGCTTCTCTTCTCGCTCTTATTTGCGTATGTTAGCCACCATATATGCTTAGACGCTGCTGCATCCTCACCACTTATCCTTTCCATACCCAGTTAAGCTTTGCTAGTCTTGATACCCATGGTAATGGGATTGCTGAGTCCTCATGGCTCACAGATTACTACAAAAACAGTTGCAGGTACAGGTAATGCGATGATCATGACGTGAGAGCGATGTTTACTTGTTTTGGAGTTCTTCTTCTGCTTCTTCTTCGATCAGGGGATAGGTTCCAGGTCGGCAGCCTAGGCTAGTAGGGTGGATGCCATTTGAGTTTCTGTTTGTATTTCATCTGTAGTCAGATGTTGCTCTTATGTATGATGTTGTTGTATTCATGTGGCATTGTATGCCTCTTGTATGTATCCCAACTATTATGTAATGGTACGATGTAATGATATCCACCTTGCAAAAGCGTCTCCAATATGCGCTTCTATCGTTGGTGGGACCTTCAAGTTCCTTTAGGATAGGGTCGCATATTGGGCGTGACATGCTAGCTGACCTGTCCATCTTCCATTCAAAGTAGTTGCATCGATAGCTCAATAGGGCTTACAACCATTAAGAAACCCCTGCCAGCAAGCCTTGAAACAAACAAAAGCCCTCCTGAAGCACTCCTTCTCCAGTGCCTTCCCTTTTAATTTGTACTTAACTGTATGCTTGTCAATCTCTACAACACTCCCTGGAGTAGCGGTCTCCACTTCAACTTTGAAGGTGTAAAGCAACTGAAAACTCTCATTCCATGGACCATTAATCCTATCAAGAGCCCTTTCCTTAGCATAGAAAATCCTCATATACTGTACATTAATCTTGGACTTCTCAAATAGCTTCCCATGGAGTGATGTTGGACCAATTCTTGGTGTTTCCCTCACCTAATCCAAGATTGCATCTGCCACCCACCTAGTCTTTGCAAGCTTAGATTTGTCCTTTCCCCTCCCCCTCCAGGTGGGCAAGTGTGCCCGTGTGGGTTGCTTTTTATCTGAAACAAAATGAAAAATGATGTCAAATACAATTAAGAAACAATACACATGATCTGAATATAGAATGGATAAATAACCTGATAACAATATTCAATTGTAATACCTGAATCAATTTGCTCTTTCGCATAGTGGATGCATTCAACCTCCACCTACACCTATCATAAGGGCAATGAAAAGTGAATCTTCCTGGCTCACTCCTATCAACCTCACAAGAGTTTTCACTGAGAATGCAATATGTAGTCACTGCATTACGACAGTCCACCATCAATTCGAATACGGTTCCTAGAGTAAGGTCAGGATTCTCCCTGTTCCACTCAATTGTTGGACTGTCGTCACCATCATATTCTTGTAAAACTAAGGAGTCGATGTTCTCCTCCCTCTCTTCATCGTTAGTGTCATCAAATCTAGCACGGCTGCTAGGCTCCTATGGATATTCATCTTCCACTTCTTGTTGACTAACTCTATCTACCAGTTCAGGGAATAGAATCTCATCCTCATCATCATGTCGAGGCACTTCCTCATTAGGTTCTGCATCTACTTCTACATCAGGTGCAGAAGGGAGAGGAGAAGTGGCAGAATTAGCGGCAGCCAACATGTTGTGGCTTTCAGAACCACTAGGTTTACTTGGCCTCGACCTACAAGGAGTGCGAGGACGCTCACTATTAGCAGAGACAGATGATGTCTGAACACCCTTCGGGATACGTTGTTTGCGTGCCTGAAGCACATGATATGGATTTTACCGAAACGACTGTCAGCATTCAAACTAAATAGCAATCCCAGATGCTCATCACAAGCTAATGGTACAAATCTCTGCTCGGTACTGTTGAAATATCATAGTTCAACAACATCAGCAGGGCTCCATAGATACTCACAATAGAGTGCCTCACGGAAATCTCTAAACAAAACGTTGGTTTCTACCACTTTAGGATATAAAAATCCAGAAATCATACACGATTTAGTTCCACGGAGCTTGCTAGTTTCCATTCTAACCGCCAGCCGGAAAGCAAGTGCAGGATCAACCCTATTCGATTGAAATAAGATAAAGAGCGCAGTTAGGCCGAAAATTTTCAGATAAATGTCACTGATTCACACCAACGGTGGTCAAATGTATCCTAATTTACGGATCTCCTAATCAATTTGAGATGAAAATGATGCTTACCCAGGTGGATTCAATGAATTATCAGCCTTTGATTCGACCCAATCATCTTCACGGTCGATGGGCCGGACGGGGTGCCCCCCTGACATCGCTTCCTAATCCTAGATGGGGAGAGAGGGTAGATGCGGCGGAGGCGGCACGACAGCAGCGGAGGGGGCGGCATGGAAGCGACTGGATCTGATTCAGGTTACAGTGAGTGTCAGTTTCGTGGCCCCACTGGTTACCACGTAACGGTCATAATGTGGACTCCGCCCTACGCGGCCCCGCTCTTCAGAGTTAACGTCAAGACATTGAACCGACAACAACGTCTGCTGTGACCAGTTCTGAGGGTTTCGGGCAAGGGCGTGGGGAAAAGTGAGCAAAAATTAAGAGCGTGGGGATGAATGAGTAGAACTAAGGAACCAGGGGCACAGAAATAAAAATCCCTAAAGAAAAACCCACTTTTACTTGCCCTTTTGGAACTTTGCTACGTCTTGAGCTTGTGTTGGTTTTCCTTGAAGAGGAAAGGGTGATGCAACAATAGTAGCGTAAGTATTTCCCTCAGTTTTTGAGAACCAAGGTATCAATTGTCACACCCTGATTTTCATGGCACAACACTTAAGATGATAAATCATGATAAAATGTGGTTTGACAAAAACTTTTGCATTATTTGACTTTTTATTTTGAGTGGGTTTTCTCTCTGTGTTTTTAAGTGCTCTTTAAAGTCAACACAACTCCACCTTCTATACTTCATATACTTGCCCCAAGATTCTGCCCAATGATCATGCCATGTGTATAGAGCAACATAGTATTTTCTTACAAAAATAATTTGGCCAAATAGTATTTTCAAAAAAATTAGTTTTTCAAAAACCCCTGAGTTGAGGTTTGCACTACAAGTACTTGACTTGGGGTATGAAAAATCATTCAAAAGGTATAATTGAATCCTATTAGATGTAGGACTCCCATAAACCACAAAAATAAAATTTTAAAAGTTATTTTCCTATTTTATCTAAAACTTTTTCTTAAGGCCAGAAATGATCTTTAATAGGAAAAATTATTTTATTGTTTTAAAAATATTTGTGAAACTTTAGGGAAACTCAGTGGACATATATTGTCCATATATAAGAGTTTCAACACATGGTCATGTTCAAAATATTGGTCAAACCCCTCAAAAACCCTTTCTGGATATTTCAAGCTTTTGAAATATTTACAAAGGAAATATTCTATAAAAATTCCAAGAAAATTCTATCATGTCACATATGACATATGAGATGATCTTGCTAAGTCTCATGTCTTGGAGAACAATATAAGATCATCAAATCCCCTCAAAACCATTTCTGTCCATTTTGAAGTTTGAGCAACTTTACATTGCCAAACATCTCCAAATGTTCTCAAAACTTGTGAAAATGCTCAAATGGTCTAATCATTCATCTAGACCAAATGGCACAAGTTGGATAAAATGTTATATTGATCAAAGTGCCCCAAAACCCTTCCTGTCCAGAACCAAATTTGAACAACTCTACATTGGCAACTTTCTCCTTTTGATCTCAACTTTTGTGGGCATGTTCATAACCTCAAATGATGACACTACACCAAGTGGTGCATCAAGGAGAACAGATTTGCATGAATAAATCTTAGAGAGTCCATTTCTGCTGATTTCTAGGGTTTACAAAAGTTGCATTGGCAACTTTTCCCAAATGAACTCAGTCTTGGTGGAACCTCTTAGTTTCTCATACCATTTAACCCTGTCAAGGATCATGACAAATGGAGATCAACTACTTGCCCAAACCTATATCAAACACCTTCTGCCATTTTACTAAAACCCCTGTTTTGACCACTTCCACTCTTCTCCATGGCCTCAACTTCTTACTACAGCTCCTCCAAGTCCTCCTCTACCCCCAGAAACAATGGCTGCATCTCAGCTCAATGATTGAGGGATGAAACCTCCTCATTTACCCCTCTGGACAGCCACATCACCCTTCTCTCTCACCCCTCCTCTCTCACTAGAGCCCCTCCAGAGCATCCAAGGCTCCCTCTCCTTTCTTTACTCTCTGCCACACCTGCTAGACACCAATGGACGTGCCCACTGTGCATATAAAATGGCCATGCCGGCCATTTGGGCGCTCTGGAGAGCGCTACAGTGCGCTCCCGCACTGTAGCCGCCCCCTTCCAACCGCCTCCGGCCACCTCGGCTCCCCCCTCACGCCAGCCGATGCTCCTCGACGTCCGCAGCATGCCACGCCTCTGTCCCCTTCATTCCTCTCCCTCCTCTCGCCCCAACTCGCACGCGCGCCGCCCGCCCGAGCGCACCAGTGAGCGCTCTCACACACGCGGTGCCCTGCCCCCTGATTTCCCTCTCTTCTCTCCCCTCGCCGGCGCACGAGCCATGGTGCACCTTGCCCCCTTCTATTTAAGCCCTCCCTCAGCTCTCCTCTCCTCACCACTCGCCCTCTGCACCACCATATCATCCCCCTGCACCCCCAGTTCCTCTCCAGACGAGCCCGAGCTCGAGATCAAGCTCGAGCTCGGCCGCCTCGGGTCGCTGTTGATCTCGTGGTACAGGCCTCCTTTGCCCTCTCTCTCTCTCTCGATCTGCCACCGCCTCACCTCTCTTACCATTTACCCTTTGTCTCCCCTCTCTATTGCAGCTGGAATCGACCGGGGCAAGCTCCTCCCGAAGCTCTACCGCCGGCTTCCTCGTCGCCGGCGAACCCCTGCACCCCCGCGACCAACTCCACCTCCACCCGAACGGCGACTCCGCCATGAGCACGCCGGTGCCCTTGGATCGCCTCGCCGTCGACCACAGCGACGCCGGTGAGCTCGCCTCCCTCTCTGGCTCAAGGTGGAAGACGACGACCGTGCGACCCGTCAGTCAGCCTCACATACTGACGGGTGGGCCCCACCTGTCAGGTTTAAAACGCACGCGCGCGCGTACCGGTTCGCTGCGTCGGTTGAAGGCGTATTTTTCCTTTACGCCTTCGACGTGGCAGCCTCGCGTGGGCTGAAACCCATCTGGGCCTGCTGCACTGTGGTCCTTCCGGCCCAGTGGCACAGTGCCACTTCTCTTTTTCCTTTTCTGTGAAGTTTCCAAAAATTCCACAGATTTAAATATTTGTCCAAATAAATTAATTCCAACTCCTAAATTCCTAAAATATTGCAGCCTATTTAATGGTGCAACTTTCATTCAAATCCAACAAACTTTTCTCCACTGTAAATATTTAAATGTGATTTTAAGCATTTGAATATACCTTTGTGAATCCATTTCTTCTATTCTGCTACTCCAAATCCAAAACTAGGAATTTTCCCCTTCTTAGTTTTCACCCTAGTATTTAACAAAAATAAGTTGACATTTTTCTGAGCACTTTGGTTTTTCTGTTTTACTATTGCCTTATCTTCTCGTTATTTTCTTGCGACGATTAGATCCCGTACTAGACGAAGTTGCTGAAGAAGAAGAAGGAGAAGGATTTGAAGAACTTGAAGACCAAGGCAAGCAGCCCTTTGACCATGTCTATGAAACCCTTTTTATGCATGTCATATAGCACTTTTATTGCTTGCATCAGAGACATGATACTGTGGTGACCACATGGGGTGGTTTGCCACTGTTACTTCCTTGTTGATACTTGCATTGCGCACGACCCTACCTTCTTATGAGGGTTATGCCGGTGGGAGTAGATAGGATGCTAAAGTAGATGCTACGCAAAAAAGGGACGGGAATATGCATGATGAAGGAGACAAAGTGTTTTCAAAGGACTTCTCGAAAACCCCGTCAGGTGCCACTTATGCCCGAGGGAGATGATGAGATGGGTAACCACTTGATGATGAAGTGGTGTACCGAGGCAACGGTGTGTTGTTTTCAAAAACGGATTAGATTTAAGATTTGTCGACTGTCCCAACCTTACATGCGCAACCACTCTACCCTTGTATGGGAAAGGGCATTATTTATTACCTAGGCCGATACTAGCTTGGAGCCCGCATTACTAGTGATGGGGGAGAGTTGGTGCTCTCTCTCGGGACGGGGTCATGCCAGGTAGGGCGGCCATGACTGTTTTTACAGGGCACCGGATACACCGTTGTGTCCCCTCTCGGATGTTACGATCTCGAGTGAGTCTCGTATGATGTACATCATGAGGATACGGAACAACGAGTGGACTCCTTGTTAGTGTCGTCTAGGGAAAGGTAGTGATCGGGTGCTTACCCTGGGTACTTGAGGTATCGCGGGTCGTGAATGACATAGAAGTTCCCCGGATCTTGTGGGTAAAGTGTGCAACCTCTGCAGAGTGTAAAACTATTTGAATAGCCGTGTCCACGGTCAAGGACAGTTGGGCGGTGCTGCTTAAACTACGTCCAGAGTTTACAAACTGTGTGTGTGTGTCCATAAAACTATTTGGGTTAAGTCAGATAGCTTGACACGAAGATTGATTTGGGTTGATGCCCACTCTATTTATGTTGATATCTATAACCTGTCCTCATGGTTACCTGAATTCTCCTGATGCATGTCTTACAAGTTGTTGAACATGTTAGTGCACTCAAAACTAGCTTTCTGCAAAAAATTACCTATATCATGCATTGTTACATCTTGGACCAAAACATGGGTTGCTTGCGAGTACATTCAAAGTACTCATTGGCTTGCCACTGGTTATTTAATTGACCAGGCATGGAAGAACAGGAGTTCGAGGAAGAGTTCTTTGGAGACGAACACACGAACTAGGACGCTTCCTAGTCAGAATGCCGGTAGGGTTAAGGCAGATGGCATGGGCTCTACTTATCGACGAAGATTTCTGCTGCTTTTGTTTCATTTGATGTTCAACCCTTTAGGCTTTATCAATGTAAGACTTGACCATAATGGTCATAATTTGTGTAAGACAATATGTATGGGTGTAAGACTCTTGTTATTCAGCTTCTGTGTTTTCAGTGAGCATTGATCTCTGGGATCACTGTACACGTTTCGGTGATCTCGACTTATGAGTCGGGGTCCCCACAGAGCTGGTATCAGAGCCATCCTGACTGTAGGAAGCCTTAGTTAGCATGGACGTTAGTTAGCTTGAGACCATCTAAACTTCTCTTCTTTTCTAAAGCTTACCCAACCCAAAGTATATTTCCCTTATTGACCTCTCCCATTCAACCTTTGTAGATGGCCATCGTTCCCTTGAGACTCCTTACGACAGGATTTCCATCACTCCTAAGAGATTGCCTCCAACAATGCCACTATCCCTTGCTGCCCATATACACCCTGCACGAACTAGAAAATGATGTGTTCGAGAAGGAGTTCTACGCCAAGGTTTTTGTGCCTGCCAAGACCTCACCTCAGGGGTGGTTCTTCGTTGGACCACCTATGCCAACAAGAGACCTAGCCATTCAGCAAGTGGCATACGAAGCACTCCTCCGTCTTCGAAATCTCCTTCCAGAAATGAAAGAAGAACATGCCACCCTCTACCTACCTGGCAAGAGCGGATTTGGAGCTCCGACTCAAGTGATGATTTCCCCAGAAGATGAGGATCCAACCCTCAAGTACCAGATCCGTTTCGTCAATGCAGGAGACTACCTTCTACGCCACCTTACCGAAGCATTTCTCCAGGCTCGCCAAGATCTCCCTACACTTCTGCACTTCCACTGCCTCGAGAAGAAGAAGTTGGTAGAGCAAGAATAGCAAATCACTGCCCTAGAAGCCCACATTTTTAATCAGGAGCAGCAAATCAAGGAACTTCAGAAAGCTCGCAACCAAACCCCACGCAAAAGGCATAGGAATGGATTTCCATATCCACCTCATAGAGGATCATCGTCAGGCCCCCGACGACAATACCCAAGACTGAATAGCAACCCTTTTGCTTCCGTCACATGTCACGGGTGAGGTGAACTCGGGCATATTAATAGGATGTGTCCCAACAAGCAGCCGACTGTCGCATGACCACTGGCACCCAGGAGAACCTAGAACCTGAAGACTGAACGCCTTTCTCTCAAAGTGATGAAGCAAGCACAACTACTGAATACGAGGACCCCTAGGGTAGGATGAGTCGTGTACCCCCTATGCGCAGTTGAGTCCATGTGATGGTGCAAATGAAACCCTGTTGAGTGTTGCTTGTTCTTATCTGTTTGTGTTTTGATATAAGTTGCACTTTTGCCTTAGGCATCATGTATGCGACTATATCACCTATCTTATCTTAATGAAATTGTGTGTGGCCTTTTTGGCACCTGTTTGTTTGCACCTGCACTATAGAACCCCCTTTAAGCATTTCCCCCCCATCTATGATGCTTTTCCCTCTCATCCCTCTCTCCTCAACTAAAGACCGGCAAGACAAGGTACACCAAGGATTCTACTTCAGCGACCAACTAGCACTGGAGATTTTGCTGCAGCCTCCTCGATCAAGAGCAGCCCAGTAGAGTTATTTTTACCTCTCAAGACTAGAAACCCATCCCTAGACCCTTCGAGACTTCACCTCGAGTGCTTAACCATGTGCTTAACCCATAGAATTGCAAGAGGACCAGTCAAGCCTCCGTAACCTTGCTTATCACTGGGTTCATTATGGAACTAGTGGACATAGTGAACGAGCACATTATCATCCTAAGATAGCACCAAAACTGACGATGCCATAGGGAAGACCGATTTGAGGATGCAGGAATAGAGGACAAATGACTTGATGAGTTTATATCAATGACTTTGAGGAATCATCTGAGACTATTTGGTGGATTATGAGGCTTTCATGTTGGTAGATGAACTTGGGGGGATCGTGTTAATAGAGTAGCATAACTTTCATCACCCTGGAGTAAACTGGAACCTCGTAGGACAATTAGGATCACAAGCTGGGATTCTTGGAGGAATACGATTTTTGACTTGATCTGATGATATCAATAGGATGTCATTACAATAATGACTTGGGGGAAAGTGTAGAAATTCTCGTTGGACATGAGATTTGGATTTAAATAGGTGATCCTAGTGGAGTATAGGTGGTGAGTAAGTCTACATGGTTCGGAGTAAATTGGATTTAGACTGATGATCTCGATCATGATATCATGTTTCTCGGTGGACGATAAACTAGGAGATTGGATTAATTGTCGGAGTTGATTTAGGGATCTATATATGCCTGACTTTGGAGTTTACTCGACCATGGTAACACTACTAGGGAAAAGCCTATACACAGAATCTTATCAGCAGAGCGCTTCAAAATAACTCGCTGCTGCTAACTAGCAGTAGCACGCACAGATGAAACTCGCTGCTGAGACAAATATAGCAGTAGCGCGTCCTCTCAAAGATGCGCTGCTGCTATAATTCCTACGAGGCCGCCGCGAGGCTAGTTATAGCAGCAACGCGTTATAGCGACGCGCGCTGCTGCTACGTAGCATAGTAGAAGCGCATTTCTCAGATAAGCGCCACTACTAAGTTTCCTACAAAAATTTAGTCCCACCTCGCTCCGTGAAGAGAGTTTCTACCACCTTAAATATGTTACTTCTCAAACTTTGACAAGCACTTGATCTTCATTGAACTCTATGTGTAGAATTTGTGGCTGCAATATGAGTCTTCACCTGTTCCTAAACCGGTGAGGACTCATATTGACAAATCAGATTGTACACAAAAAGATCATTGATGATCAATGTATTTTTGATATATTGAACAAAGTCTATTTTTACATGCTGACACTTAGCAGTAGCGCTTTATTATGAAAGGCGCTGCTGCTAGATAGCTTAACAGTAGCGTCTTTTCCTAAAGCGCGCTACTGCTAAGCCATTCATCTCCCCATCTCCTCCATTCCGATCCACTCACACAGCCACTCAATCCTCTCAGTCTGCGCCGCGCGCCGGTCCAACCCCGTCGCCCCTCCTCCGTCTGCGCCGCACGCCGTCACCTCCTCCTCCTTGCTGGGCTCGGTACCGGCCTCCTCCTCTGTCCTCCCTCTCCACTCGCCGCTGGCCGGCCCCTCCTCGCTCCGCCTTCCTCCTCCGTCCTCCCTCAACTGGCCGCGCCGGCCGGCCCCTCCTCCATCCTCCCTCAACTGGCGCCGCCGGCCGGCCCCTCCTCGCTCCCCTTCCTCCTCCATCCTACTCTCTTCTCCCTCCTCGAGTCGCCCCTCCTTCTCCCTCCTGCTCATATGCAACATTTTGATTTAGTTGATATAATTTAGTTGATTTAGTAGGCTAGTTGATTTAGTTGACTTAGAACATTTTGATTTAGTTGATTTAGTAGGCTAATTCATTTAGTTTATTTAGTTGACTTAGACCATTTTGATTTAGTTGATTTAGTAGGCTAGTTCATTTAGTTGATTTAGAACATTTTGATTTAGTTGATTTAGTAGGCTAGTTGATTTAGTTAATTTAGAACATTTTGATTTAGTTGATTTAGTAGGCTAGTTCATATGCAACATTTTGATTTAGTTGATATGGTTTAGTTGATTTAGTAGGCTAGTTGATTGACTTGACTTAGAACATTTTGATTTAGTTGATTTAGTAGGCTAGTTGATTTAGTTGACTTAGAACATTTTGATTTAGTTGATTTAGCAGGCTAGTTCATATGCAACATTTTGATTTAGTTGATATGATTTAGTTGATTTAGTAGGCTAGTTGATTTAGTTCACTTAGAACATTTTGATTTAGTTGAGCGTTAATCCTTTGCTCATATTGCTTTAGGAAGAATGGCGCCACCACCACCACCACTATGTCGACTGTGCAAGTCAAGATGCGCCAGCAGCCTTGCAACTGGCAAGTTGTTCGGCATCTACTTCCAGCCAAGTTTTCGTCATGCGGCGGTAAGAAATTAGATGAAATGTAATAACTATTTTATTTTTAGTGTTGGCATTACTGCATTGTGTCATTTTTCTTAGTTTACACAGATCGTCCCATGCAATGTGAGGTTGAAATTCAACAAGCTGACAGGACACATTGTGACATTTGAGGTTCCTGGGGGGGCGTACACTATGGAGGTCGAGAAAGGACGCAATATGTCACAGATTGGAGGAGATGGATGGGCCCGTTTCATCGCTCGCATGCGTCTTACTGGTGGTGAGTTGATCAGCTTCAACTTCCGAGCAGAAAGACCCAAGCTAGCTGTCATTTATCTCAACCTGGTGGAAGATGATGAAGATGACGAAGATGATGAAGATAATGAGGACCCACTCGATGAAGATGATGAGGACCCACTTCATGAGTCCATCGTAGCTCAAAGAACAAGGCTGAGTGAGGAGGAGGTGTCCAACCCGTGGGACATAATTCCGCCACGTGCTGACTTTGTCGGGGTGCCATTCGTGACCCGCTTGACAAATACCATGGTTGATCGACATGATATGGTATGTTATACTTACAAATGCAAATTAATAGTGTGAATTACTTAGTGTACAGTCCAATGATATGGTATGTTGTGTGGAATCTAGTCGATGATATGTTTTAGTGTAGAGTTCGATCACATGCTTATTACTGTAGAATCTAAGGAAACTATTAATAGTGTAGATAATCCATATGTACTTATTTGCGAGGCTATTTATTAATTGATATGTTTTTCTTATTCAGAAATTGGCAAAGAGCATATCTGTGAGTTATGGTATCGAGCCTGATGAAGAAGGCTCAGCTGGACTACGCCTTACTACAAGGGGCTCCGTCACAACCTGTACTTACCGCGTGGACACGGACGGTCGCACACACTTAAACTTGGTTGGGTGGAAGAAATTCCTCGATGGCAAGAATCTTCGTGTTGGACATGCCATCCTAATTACTATCAGGAACACCAACCGCCCAGGCTTGAGGATGATGATTGTCTTTGATATCATCTAGAACTACATATGTGTGTGTGTGGCTATATCATCTATAACTACATATGTGTGTGTGGCTATATCATCTAGAACTACATATGATGATCGTCGTCGATATCATCTAGAACTACATATGATGATGGCCGTTGATATGACCTTGTACTGCTTGAGGATGCATGTTGACTATGCATGAAATTGTTATCTAGTACTCCCTTCGTTCCAAATTACTCATCGTGGTTTGAACTAAAACCACGACGAGTAATTTGGAACGAAGGGAGTACTACCTAGTAATGGTTTATGAATTTGATATCTACTAGCAGTACCTAGTATCTAGTATCTGAAAGGAGAACTGAAAGGGAAAGGGGTAATGGCAAAATGATGAAAGATATAGCAGTAGCGAGGGATGGCGAAATCGCTACAGCTAGTTAATAGTAGCGCGTTCATAAAAAGCGCTGCTGATATCGTCAACAGTAGTAGCGCGGGTTAGGGCCGCGCTACTACTATGAGTTAGCTGTAGCGCCTTATTAGTAGCGCGGCCACCCGCGCTGCTGCTAGCCTCAAAACCCGCGCTACTACTAGGGTTTTCCCTAGTAGTGTAATGGAAATTGGTGGACTGACTATAGTAAGGCTGGACCTTTTCAAGGATTATAGAATTAGAGGATATTAGAAGGTCTTGTGGAACACCATAAACATTGGATTGGTAGAATTATATGGATTATAATGGGCTGCTGGAGTTGACTCATAGGAAGGAAACAAGATCTTGGAATGGCTTACGACATGTTTCCTTAGGATAGAGATGCACTACCTTGGACCTTGGAAGAATGGGCTGAGCACTTAGATTGTCATGTTTAATTGAAGCTTAGTAGCTTGTATGCTCTACACATTGATTTTTACATAGGGATAGCCATACATATGATTTTGGGGATCGTAGACATATATGATTTTGTTAGACATCCTCTCGGGAGCCATGAGGATATGAATCACATGAGTGATGATTGTAGTTGACCTATGCAAAATGATGCTATCAGTGATATGATGTGATTTGTTTAAAGGACTAGATAGAACCATTGGCATCTCAGAAACTGTGCTCAAGGATAAGATGATAAACGTTCACTCGCACCCTAGAATCCTTGAAATCCTTAAGCCCTACCAAGCCACAACATGGTTGGATCGTGACCATGGGCTTTGGACCTAGGACGAGAAGAATTTGGCCAATACTCAACCATGACCACCACCCATACCCAGCCTACTTTACGTACCCCATAGACTTCATGGAATACTAGGACAAGTTGGTTGCCATCTTTAATTGGTGACCTACTTGTCTACCCAAAGACAGAAGAAGAACCATTCAGCTGGTTAGGGAGCATTCAAGACCGCCATGCCAAGGAGGAGGAACTACCACCATTATCAAGAAGTAAACATCCGCGTCGAAGACCAGGTGTATTGGCAAGCCACTTCTCTCTAAGGAACAAACCATTTCCATGACAAGGAGACCCACACCAAGATTCATCGGCCCCCTTCGAGATCACTCCAAGATTTAACAACCCCCTCTGAGATCACTACGAGGCGAAGAGAAGACAGTTACCAGCTCGAGTTGCCACCTGAGTTACCTGATGTGCACAATGCTTTCCATGCATCACAACCTCGGAAGTGTTTCCAACTTCCTAACTTGTCCGATCTCTACGAGGGCATTAACCACCAAGCCATCGACCTCCAGCCCAACCGGACCTACATGAGAAACCCCTTAGCAACCTGGATCAAGCTGAACGTCATACACGGAGCCACACCATCAAGAGCTTCAAGGTTCAATGGAGCACTACACGGAAGCAGAAGCAACATGAAGACTTGGAGACTACCCCGGATCCAGTTTTCATATTCCTTTCCACGCCTAGTTTGGGAATCTCGGGGACGAGATTCTTGTAAGGGGGGTAGGACTGTCACACCCTGATTTTCATGGCACAACACTTAAGATGATAAATCATGATAAAATGTGGTTTGACAAAAACTTTTGCATTATTTGACTTTTTATTTTGAGTTGGTTTTCTCTCTGTGTTTTTCAAGTGCTCTTTAAAGTCAACACAACTCCACCTTCTGTACTTCATATCCTTGCCCCAAGATTCTGCCCAATGATCATGCCATGTGTATAGAGCAACATAGTATTTTCTTACAAAAATAATTTGGCCAAGTAGTATTTTCAAAAAATTAGTTTTTCAAAAACCCCTGAGTTGAGGTTTGCACTACAAGTACTTGACTTGGGGTATGAAAAATCATTCAAAAGGTATAATTGAATCCTATTAGATGTAGGACTCCCATAAACCACAAAAATATAAATTTAAAAGTTATTTTCCTATTTTATTTAAAAGCTTTTTCTTAAGGCCAGAAATGGTCTTTAATAGGAAAAGTTATTTTATTGTTTTAAAAATATTTGTGAAAATTTAGGGAAACTCAGTGGACATATATTGTCTATATATAAGAGTTTCAACACATGGTCATGTTCAAAATATTGGTCAAACCCCTCAAAAATCCTTTCTGGATATTTGAAGCTTTTGAAATATTTACAAAGGAAATATTCTCTAAAAATTCCAAGAAATTCTATCATGTCACATATGACATATTATATGATCTTGCCAAGTCTCAGGTCTTGGAGAACAATATAACATCATCAAATCCCCTCAAAACCATTTCTGTCCATTTTGAAGTTTGAGCAACTTTACATTGCCAAACATCTCCAAATGTTCTCAAAACTTGTGAAAATGCTCAACTGGTCTAATCATTCATCTAGACCAAATGGCACAAGTTGGAGAAAATGTTATATTGATCAAAGTGCCCCAAAACCCTTCCTGTCCAGAACCAAATTTGAACAATTCTACATTGGCAACTTTCTCCTTTTGATCTCAACTTTTGTGGGCATGTTCATAACCTCAAATGATGACACTACACCAAGTGGTGCATCAAGGAGAACAGATTTGCATGACTAAATCTTAGAGAGTCCATTTCTGCTGATTTCTAGGGTTTACAAAAGTTGCATTGGCAACTTTTCCCAAATGAACTCAATCTTGGTGGAACCTCTTAGTTTCTCATACCATTTGACCCTGTCAAGCCTCATGACAAATGGAGATCAACTACTTGCCCAAACCTATATCAAACACCTTCTGCCATTTTACTTAAACCCCTGTTTTGACCACTTCCACTCTTCTCCATGGCCTCAACTTCTTACTACAGCTCCTCCAAGTCCTCCTCTACCCCCAGTAACAATGGAAGCATCTCATCTCAATGATTGAGGGGTGACACCTCCTCATTTACCCCTCTGGACAGCCACAACACCCTTCTCTCTCACCCCTCCTCTCTCACTAGAGCCCCTCCAGAGCATCCAAGGCTCCCTCTTTCTTTACTCTCTCCCACACCTGCTAGACACCAATGGACGTGCCCACTGTGCATATAAAATGGCCATGCCGGCCATTTGGGCGCTCTAGAGCATGCTACAGTGCGGACTGTAGCCGCCCCCTTCCAACCGCCTCCGGCCACCTCGGCTCCCTCCCTCACGCCAGCCGATGCTCCTTGACGTCCGCAGCACACCACGCCTCTGTACCCCTCCTTCCTCTCCCTCCTCTCGCCCCAGCTCGCATGCGCGCCGGCCGCCCGAGCGCACCAATGAGCGCGCTCACACACGCGGTGCCATGGCCCCCCTGATTTCCCTCTCTTCTCTCCCCTCGCCCTAGACCAACCCCACGAGCACCCCAGGCATGCCCACGCGCGCCCCCGTGGCCTCTCGCAACGGCTAGAAGCTCGCCGGCGCACGAGCCATGGTGCACCTCGCCCCCTTCTATTTAAGCCCTCCACGAGCTCTCCTCTCCTCACCAGTCGCCCTGTGCACCACCATATCATCCCCCCGCACCCCCAGTTCCTCTCCAGACGAGCCCGAGCTCGAGATCAAGCTCGAGCTCTGCCGCCTCGGGTCGCCGTCGAGCTCATGGTACAGGCCTCCTTTGCCCTCTCTCTCTCTTTCGATCTGGAACCGTGAAAGCACAAGTGCTCCCTATGTGGTTTTGGTAATTAATGTCAATATATCTCTTGTTGGACTAACACTTTTATCTAGTATGTTTCAGATAAGTTCAACAATGGAGTGGCATGGACTAAAGGACGTGGGAACTCCTTCAAGATGCTAAGGACAAAGGATTGGCTCAAGCTTCAAGCTCAAGACTCTTCATTTTACATTTTAGTGGTCCAAGATCACATTGAGTCTATAGGAAAAGCCAATACTATCAAGGAGGGATGAGGTGTTGCTTAATGAGCCTCTTGCTTCATGTGCTTTGTGATATGCTCCAAAACCCTCAGCTACTTTCCCACTTCCACAAATGACCTAAACCTAAAGCCAAATCGGTCACACCGATTCTTCCTATCCGGCGCCACCGATTCCATAAGTCATAGCCACTGCCACAAACCCTAAGCAAATCGGTCTTACCGATAGGGATCTCGGTCTCACCGAGATGGGATTGTAATATCTCTTTATGTCCATTATCAAAATCGGTCTCACCGAGTTTGAGTAATCGGTACTACCGAGATTACAATGCAAACTCTCTGGAAAGCTTATTACCAAAATCGGTCTCACCGAGTTTGTGTAATCGGTCAAACCGAGTTTGCCTGACCAACTCTCTGGAAAGCTTATTACCAAAATTGGTCTCACCGAGTTTGTGTAATCGGTCTTACCGAGATTACGTTATGCCCTAACCCTAACCGTATCGGTCTCACCGAGTTGCATTTCGGTCCCACCGAAAACCCTAACGGTCACATTATTTGCTAAATCGGTCTGACCGAGTTTAACGATTCGGTCCCACCGAGTTTGGTAAATTGTGTGTAATGGTTAGATTTTGTGTGGAGGCTATATATACCCCTCCACCTCCTCTTTATTCGTGGAGAGAGCCATCAGAACGAACCTACACTTCCAGCATACATTTTCTGAGAGAGAACTACCTACTCATGTGTTGAGACCAAGATATTCCATTCCTACCATGTGAATCTTGATCTCTAGCCTTCCCCAAGTTGCTTTCCACTCAAATCTTCTTTCCACCAGATCCAAATCCTATGAGAGAGAGTTGAGTGTTGGGGAGACTATCGTTTGAAGCACAAGAGCAAGGAGTTCATCATCAATGCACCATTTGTTACTTCTTGGAGAGTGGTGTCTCTTAGATCGGCTAGGTGTCACTTGAGAGCCTCCGACAAGATTGTGGAGTTGAACCAAGGAGTTTGTAAGGGCAAGGAGATCGCCTACTTCGTGAAGATCTACTGCTAGTGAGGAAAGTCCTTCGTGGGCGACGGCCATGGTGGGATAGACAAGGTTGCTTCTTCGTGGACCCTTCGTGGGTGGAGCCCTCCGTGGACTCGCGCAGCCGTTACCCTTCGTGGGTTGAAGTCTCCATCAACGTGGATGTACGATAGCACCACCTATCGGAACCATGCCAAAAACATCCGTGTCTCCAATTGCATTTGAATCCTCCAAACCCTTCCCTTTACTTTCTTGCAAGTTGCATGCTTTACTTTCCTCTGCTCATATACTCTTTGCATGCTTGCTTGATATGTATTGTGAATGTTGAAATTGTGCCTAAACTCCACTTAAACTTAAAGAACCTTAAAAACTGCAACTTTGGTACTTAGTGTCTAATCACCCCCCTCTAGACACCTCTTCTCAAGGTCCTACAAGTGGTATCAGAGCATTGGTCTCCATTGCTTTGGTTTAATCACCATTGGAGGAAGATGGATGAGTCTACTATTGGGAGTCTTAGACATAGAGTGCCTATTCTTGATGGAGAGTATCATGAGTGGAAAAATGAGATGCTTGTTATTTTCAATCAATATCATTTGAACAAGTACATTGCTAGCCCTTGTGCACCTTGTGTTGATCCTATGCATCCTACCCATCATGAGTCTATTGACATGATTAGGAATCTTAGAACTGCCGAACCTATCATTAGAGGATTGCCTAGAAACTTGCTTGGATGTTTGCCTACTTTCAAGTGTGCCTACACCATATGGAAATTTCTTGAGGAACGATTTCCCAATTATTCCTTGAAAAATCTTGATGAAATTCTCCATAAGTCTATTGCCTTGAGTAAGATGAATACTAGTGATCCTATGTTTGGTGATCGTCTATTTGAGCTTACAAACCTTATGTGTGCCAAAGGAAATGTTGGTATTATTAGTGATATTATTTCTAAGGCTATAAAAATTCATAAGTAAGATTATTGTCAAACTCATTCTAATGAATCACCCTCTCTAGGACTTGATCCACCACATGACGATGTTGAACATGGATACTATGATGAGGATGATGATAGTGACTTCGATCTTGATGATGCAATGAGACACTTTGGTCTTACGGCAAATCTTCGGGGATATATGTCAGGAGGAAAGGAATGGGTTCTTGATAGTGGATGTACCGATCACATGACCGGAGATAAAGACATGTTTCGTGAGCTTGCTGACAACGATAGTCCTCGAAAGTATGTTACTTTCGGTGACAACTCAAAGGGTAAGGTGGTTGGCCTTGTTAAGGTGGCCATATCACATGATAGCTCCAAACAAAATGTCATGCTCGTTGAATCTCTTGGTTACAACTTACTTTCAGTATCTAGATTTGCTGATTTCGGTTTCAATGTTCTATTTACTGAAATAGATTGCCAAGTGTTTCGTCGAGATAATCATAAAATGGTCATTACCGGTGTGCGTAGAGGTGATCTATACATTGTTGATTTCACTAAAAAGGCTCAACCTAAAACTTGCTTCATTGCTAAATTCTCAAAAGGTTGGCCATGGCATAGACGATTAGGTCATGTTGGTATGCGAAACCTTGACAAGCTTATTAAAGGAAATCATATCCTTGGATTTAACGATGTCATATTTGATAAGGATAGACTTTGCAGCGCTTGTCAGGCAGGTAAACAGGTTGGAGGAAGGCATCCCGTGAAGAACATCATGACTACAAGGAGGCCACTCGAGCTACTTCACATGGATCTCTTTGGTCCCAACTCTTACAAGAGTCTAGGTGGAAATTCTTTTGGTCTAGTTATAGTTGATGATTTTTCAAGATTTACGTGGGTGTTCTTTCTCGATGATAAATCGCAGGTCCAAAAGATCTTCAAAAACTTTGCTAGGAAGGCCCAAATTCAATTTGAAGTGAAGATCAAGAAGGTTCACAGCGACAACGGAACGGAGTTCAAGAACGCAAATGTGGACACCTTTCTTGACGAAGAAGGGATTTCACACAAGTTCTCGGCTACGTACACACCTCAACAAAATGGAGTTGTTGAGAGGAAGAACCGGACGCTCATCGAAATGGCGAGAACGATGCTTGATGAGTACAAGACGCCGAAGCACTTTTTGGCAGAAGTGGTTGAGACAGCTTGTCATGCAACAAATTGCTTGTATCTTCACAAGCTACTCGGCAAGACGACATACGAGCTCCTCACCGGTAACAAACCACAAGTTGGATACTTTCGAGTATTTGGCTCAAAGTGCTACATTCTTGATAAGCATCGTCGCTCTAAATTTGCTCCTAAATCTCATGAAGGTTTCCTACTCGGTTATGGCTCAAACTCTCACACTTACCGTGTCTACAACAATTTCAGCCGAAAGGTTGAAGAGACGGTAGATGTGAAGTTTGATGAATCTAACAGCTCGCAAGTAGAGCAATTGCCAATTGATGCAGGAGACAAAGATCATTCGTAAGCAATTCAATACTTGGCCATTGTCAAGGTTCATCCAACGGAGGTGAAGGAGAGTACCTCGTCCGTCCAAGTGGAAGCTTCAACTTCACAACAAGGTGAACCAAGAGTTGATACGGAAGCATCCACAAGCGGGACACACCAAGATGAAGAAAACGAGGAAGTGCATCAAGATGAACGTCAACGACCTCCTTCTCCACCACGACAAGAGAACGACAATGCCAATAACGAATAAGGCTAAGAAGAAGAAGAACAAGATGAAGAAGATGTTCAACGAAGACCCAAGCAAAAGCTTTCACGAGTTCGAGCAAGAGTTGCTAAAGATCATCCTGCCGAGCAAATCTACAATGACATTCGAACCGGGAGAATCACTCACTCTAAAACTCGTTTAGCTAACTTCTGTGAAAACTATTATTTCATCTCTAGCATTGAACCTATGAAGGTCGAAGAAGCATTGGAATATCCAGATTGGATAAATGCCATCCATGAAGAGCTACATAACTTTGAGAGGAATCAAGTTTGGACATTGGTTGAGAAGTCCGACAACAACCACAACGTCATCGGTACCAAATGGGTGTTTCGCAACAAGCAAGATGAATATGGACAAGTAGTTCGCAACAAAGCACGTCTCATCGCCCAAGGCTACACACAAGTCAAAGGTATGGACTATGGTGAGACTTACGCCCCCGTTGCTAGACTTGAGTCCATTCGCATCTTACTTGCCTATGCTAATCATCATGATATCACCTTGTACCAAATGGACATTAAAAGTGCTTTTCTAAATGGTGAAATAGAGGAGGAAGTTTATGTTAAGCAACCTCCCGGCTTTGTCAATCCTAAGAAACCCAATCATGTTTACAAACTTCACAAAGCTCTTTATGGTCTTAAACAAGCTCCTAGAGCTTGGTATAAATGCTTGACCAAGTTCCTTTTTGAGAAAGGCTTTGAAATTGGAAAAATTGATTCTACTCTTTTTACTAAAAGGGTTAATGGAGAACTATTTGTGTGCCAAATCTATGTTGATGATATTATATTTGGTTCGACTAACCCTCATTTTAGTGAAAATTTTGGGAAGCTAATGTCGGAGAAGTTTGAGATGTCTATGATGAGTGAACTCAAATTCTTTCTTGGGTTGCAAATCAAGAAAACTAAGGAAGGTACCTTTGTTTCTCAAACAAAGTACACCAAGGACTTATTCAAGAAGTTCAATGTGCAAGAATGGAAAGGTATGTCTACACCCATGCCTACTAGTGGACATAATGACTTGACCAAAGACGGTGAACCGGTTGATCAAAAGGTTTATCGCTCTATGATCGGTTCATTGTTATATCTATGTGCTTCACGTCCCGATATCATGCTAAGTGTGTGCATGTGTGCACGATATCAAGCTGCCCCTAAGGAATGTCATCTTAAGGCCGTGAAAAGGATAGTGAGATACTTAATCCATACACCAAACTTTGGCATTTGGTATCCTAAGAGGGCTTCTTTCAATCTTGTTGGCTATTCCGACTCGGACTATGCCGGAGACAAGGTTGATAGAAAGTCCACTTCGGGTACTTGTCAATTTCTTGGTAGATCTCTTGTGTCTTGGTCCTCCAAGAAACAAAACTCGGTATCCTTGTCCACTGTCGAAGCTGAATATATTGCCGCTGGTTCATGTTGTGCTCAATTACTTTGGATGACCCAAACTCTTAAAGATTATGGGATATATGTGAGACATGTTCCATTGCTTTGTGACAATGAAAGTTCTATTAAAATTGGTCATAATCCTGTGCAACATTCTCGAACTAAGCATATTGAAGTTCGTCATCATTTCATTCGAGATCATGTTGCTAAGGGTGACATCGATCTTAAGCATGTTCGCACCGAAAAGCAGTTAGCGGATATATTTACTAAACCTCTTGATGAGAAAGTGTTTTGCAGGTTAAGAGGAGAATTGAACATCATTGATGCTTCAAACTTGGAGTAGAGACTCCATTGGATACATGCAAGACATGAGCTTATGACTAATCCTTGATATTTCTATTATGATGAAAATCTTATGTCTTGGATATATTTGTATCTTGCATGTCATCTAACCCATGTAGGTACTTGGTGGAATCAAATTCCATGAGATTGTAATCCACTCATATCTTGAGCAATCTCTACATCACCAAGTCTCTACACTATGGTGGTTGAAGACAAGGAAGCACGAAACTTCTTAAACATATCCTTTGACAAATTCTATGTTGAGCTTAATGATTGTCATTTTTGGATACACAAGTGCTCTTCCTTGCAAGAACTAACCCATGTAGGTAGATGGACTAAAATTCCAAGTGGTGCTCCAAACTCTTGATGAGCTACATCAACCTTGAGCAACCCACACAAGTTCAACTACATGGACTACACCACCAACCAAGGTATGTTGTTCCATCTTAGAGAGGCTTTACTCCAAGTCATGAGCTAAAGCAACTCGACAAGATGTGAATACATCAAGATGCTTAAACGAAAAATGGCAACCCCATTTTGAGCTTAAACGATGAGTATGACCTATGATCAAGTGATCTCACTTGACTCCTAAGTCAATATACTCTAACATAGGTGAATTTGTCGCCGACCATCTCTAGATGAAGTTCTCTTGTGTTCTTTTCTGTGTTTTTGGCTTTTTTCATTTGTCTCATGCATATTTGTTTCCCCTTTCAAAAAAAAACTTCATCTAGATTTCTTTCTTTCTGTTTGTTCTGCATTTTCTGCATTCCAATTCATTGCACATCTTTCAGTAAATTCCTTGCAAATCTTTGTGAGATCTTACTAGTCTAGTGAGCTGAGGTGACAAGTGTTTTCTTTGTGATGAACTCGGTTTCACCGATTAGTTATTTTCGGCCCAACCGAAGCATACCACTCGGTGCCACCGACTTCATAACAGGAAAAATAGTTTGCCACATAATTCTGTGTTTCTTCTGATCCAGCTCCACTAAATGAATCTTGTCCTCTACAAGCATCACATTTTTATCATTGCTTTGTTCTGTGTCTCAAGGACCAAACCCATTCGACAGATTCCAGAAGACCCTTCTTGTAAATTGATGTCAAAGGGGGAGAGAGAGAACATCAAAGCTTATCATTTGAAGAGAGAGAGAGAGATATCATCTCCTAAAGGGGGAGAGAGACCTTCTAGGGGGAGAGACCCTCAAAGGGAAGAGAGAGATCTCCAGGGGAGAGAATACTTAAGTAGAAAGTATTTCTCAAGGATCCCAGATGATTGGTGTTCAAGAGGAGAGATGTCCACATGTCTTCTTGAGGGGAGAGACATGTTCATATGTTCTGTTGTGCCTATTTGCATTAGCATGCATCAGCTCTGACCATCATTCATATCTTTTAGTTCTGTTTTCTTTCAGCTCTGATTTTCTGTTCCCAATCTTCTCCCAGTATCCCATGTTAGATTCAGGGGGATCAATACATCTAAGGGAAAGAGATCATTTAAATTCATTGCATATCTTTACTCTTGGGGACATGTCTAATTCAATGTGGTACTTAGTACTCACTCTCTACATGTCATCCCAATCTTGGTACTCTTGTGCTTTCTTCTGTTTGCTCTGGCTAATAGATGTATCTGTGTTATCTAACCTTGTTTACAAAGGTTCATTTCATCCTAAGACAACTCAAGACTACAAGGTAAGTATATGCATCACAATCATGTGTATTAGGAATTCTTGTTGATGTACATATTGTTTGCAAGAAGGACTCATGAGCATGAATGTATTTTCTTCAACATTCTTTGCTCTGATGCATATGGCCAAGATACATGTAACACATTGCCTGCTCTATCATGTTTATGCTCTCACATGCTTCTACATTCCATATTTACATGATTGCATACATGTAGGGGGAGCCTATGTTTGTTACATGTCTTTCCAAAGCTTTTCTTGCTATTCTTTATATCCTTATCTAAAGCTTTGATGTATGTTGCCATCAATTACCAAAAAGGGGGAGATTGAAAGCACAACTGCTCCCTAGGTGGTTTTGGTAATTAATGTCAACATATCTCTTGTTGGACTAACACTTTTATCTAGTATGTTTGAGATAAGTTCAACAATGGAGTGGCATGGACTAAAGGACGTGGAAACTCCTTCAAGATGCTAAGGACAAAGGATTGGCTCAAGCTTCAAGCTCAAGACTCTTCATTTTACATTTTAGTGGTCCAAGATCATATTGAGTCTATAGGAAAAGCCAATACTATCAAGGAGGGATGAGTTGTTGCTTAATGAGCCTCTTGCTTCATGTGCTTTGTGATATGCTCCAAAACCCTCAACTACTTTCCCACTTCCACAAATGACCTAAACCTAAAGCCAAATTGGTCACACCGATTCTTCCTATCCGGCGCCACCAATTCCATAAGTCATAGCCACTGCCACAAACCCTAAGCAAATCGGTCTTACCGATAGGGATCTCGGTCTCACCGAGATGGGATTGTAATCTCTCTGTATGTCCATTATCAAAATCGGTCTCACCGAGTTTGAGCAATCGGTACTACCGAGATTACAATGCAAACTCTCTGGAAAGCTTATTACCAAAATCGGTCTCACCGAGTCTGTGTAATCGGTTAAACCGAGTTTGCCTGACCAATTCTCTGGAAAGCTTATTACCAAAATCGGTCTCACCGAGTTTGTGTAATCGGTCTTACCGAGATTACGTTATGACCTAACCCTAACCATATCGGTCTCACCGAGTTGCATTTCGGTCCCACCGAAAACCCTAACGGTCACATTATTTGCTAAATCGGTCTGACCGAGTTTAACGATTCGGTCCCACCGACTTTGGTAAATTGTGTGTAACGATTAGATTTTGTGTAGAGGCTATATATACCCCTCCACCTCCTCTTCATTCGTGGAGAGAGCCATCAGAACAAACCTACACTTCCAGCATACATTTTCTGAGAGAGAACTACCTACTCAAGTGTTGAGACCAAGATATTCCATTCTTACCATATGAATCTTTATCTCTAGCCTTCCCCAAGTTGCTTTCCACTCAAATCTTCTTTCCACTAGATCCAAATCCTATGAGAGAGAGTTGAGTGTTGGGAGACGATCGTTTGAAGCACAAGAGCAAGGAGTTCATCATCAACACACCATTTGTTACTTCTTGGAGAGTGGTGTCTCCTAGATTGGCTAGGAGTCATTTGGGAGCCTCCGACAAGATTGTGGAGTTGAACCAAGGAGTTTGTAAGGGCAAGGAGATCGCCTACTTCGTGAACATCTACCGCTAGTGAGGCAAGTCCTTCGTGGGCGACGACCATGGTGGGATAGACAAGGTTGCTTCTTCGTGGACCCTTCATGGGTGGAGCCCTCCGTGGACTCGCTCAGCCGTTACCCTTCGTGGGTTGAAGTCTCCATCAACGTGGATGTACGATAGCGCCACCTATCGGAACCATGCCAAAAACATCCATGTCTCCAATTGCATTTGAATCCTCCAAACCCTTCCCTTTACTTTCTTGCAAGTTGCATGCTTTACTTTCCTCTGCTCATATACTCTTTGCATGCTTGCTTGATATGTATTGTGAATGTTGAAATTGTGCCTAAACTCCACTTAAACTTAAAGAACCTTAAAAACTGCAACTTTGGTACTTAGTGTCTAATCACCCCCCTCTAGACACCTCTTCTTAAGGTCCTACAAACCGCCTCACCTCTCTTACCATTTCCCCTCGGTCTCCCCTCTCTATTGCAGCCGGAATCGACAGGGGCAAGCTCCTCCCGAAGCTCTGCCGCCGGCTTCCTCGTCGCCGGCGAACCCCTGCACCCCCGCGACCAACTCCACCTCCACCCGAATGGCGACTCCGCCGTGAGCACGCCGGTGCCCTTGGATCGCCTCGCTGTCGACCACAGCGACGCCGATGAGCTTGCCTCCCTCTTTGGCTCGAGGTGGAAGACGACGGCCGTGGGGCCCGTCAGTCAGCCTCACATACTGACAGGTGGGCCCCACCCGTCAGGTTTAAAATGCACGCGCGCGCGTATCGGTTCGCTGCATCGGTTGAAGGCGTATTTTTTCTTTACGCCTTCGACGTGGCAACCTCGCGTGGGCTGAAACCCATCTGGGCCTGCTGCACTGTGCTCCTTCTGGCCCAGTGGCACAGTGCCACTTTTCTTTTTCTTTTTCTATGAAGTTTCCAAAAATTCCACAGATTTAAATATTTGTCCAAATAAATTAATTCCAACTCCTAAATTCCTGAAATATTGCAGCCTATTTAATGGTGCAAGTTTCATTCAAATCCAACAAACTTTTCTCCATTGTAAATATTTAAATGTGATTTTAAGCATTTAAATATACCTTTGTAAATCCATTTCTTCTATTCTGCTACTCCAAATCCAAAACTAGGAATTTCCCCTTCTTAGTTTTCACCCTAGTATTTAACAAAAATAAGTTGACATTTTTCTTAGCACTTTGGTTTTTTGTTTTACTATTGCCTTATCTTCTCATTATTTTCTTGCGACGATTAGATCCCGTACTAGACGAAGTTGCTGAAGAAGAAGAAGGAGAAGGATTTGAAGAACTTGAAGACCAAGGCAAGCAGCCCTTTGACCATGTCTATGGAACCCTTTTTATGCATGTCATATAGCACTTTTATTGCTTGCATCGGAGACATGATACTGTGGTGACCACATGGGGTGGTTTGCCACCGTTACTTCCTCGTTGATACTTGCATTTTGCACGACCCTACCTTCTTATGAGGGTTATGCCGGTGGGAGTAGATAGGATGCTAAAGTAGATGCTACGCAAAAAGGGACGGGAATATGCATGATGAAGGAGACAAAGTGTTTTCAAAGGACTTTTCGAAAACCCCGTCGGGTGCCACTTATGCCCGAGGGAGATGATGAGATGGGTAACCACTTGATGACGAAGTGGTGTACCGAGGCAAGGGTGTGTTGTTTTCAAAAACGGATTAGATTTAAGATTTGTCGACTGTCCCAACCTTACATGCGCAACCACTCTACCCTTGTATGGGAAAGGGCATTATTGATTACCTAGGCCGATACTAGCTTGGAGCCCGCATTACTAGTGACGGAGGAGAGTTGGTGCTCTCTCTCGGGACGGGGTCGTGCCAGGTAGGGTGGCCATGACTGTTTTTACAGGGCACCGGATACACCGTTGTGTCCCCTCTCGGATGTTACGATCTCGAGTAAGTCTCGTATGATGTACATCGTGAGGATACGGAACAACGAGTGGACTCCTTGTTAGTGTCGTCTAGGGAAAGGTAGTGATCGGGTGCTTACCCCGGGTACTTGAGGTATCGCGGGTCGTGGATGACACGGAAGTTCCCCGGATCTTGTGGGTAAAGTGTGCAACCTCTACAGAGTGTAAAACTATTCGAATAGCCGTGTCCACGGTCAAGGACAGTTGGGCGGTGCTGCTTAAACTACGTCCAGAGTTTAAAACCGTGCGTGTGTGTCGATAAAACTATTTGGGTTAAGTCAGATGGCTTGACACGAAGATTGAGTTGGGTGGATGCCCACTCTATATGTTGATATCTGTAACCTGTCCTCATGGTTACTTGTATTCTCCTGATGCATGTCTTACAAGTTGTTGAACATGTCAGTGCACTCAAAACTAGCTTTCTGCAAAAATTTACCTATATCATGCATTGTTACATCTTGGACCAAAACATGGGTTGCTTGCGAGTACACTGAAAGTACTCATTGGCTTGCCACTGGTTATTTAATTCACCAGGCATGGAAGAAGAGGAGTTCGAGGAAGAGTTCTTTGGAGACGAACACGCGAACTAGGACGCTTCCCAGTCAGAATGCCTGTAGGGTTAAGGCAGATGGCATGGGCTCTACTTATCGACGAAGATTTCCGCTGCTTGTGTTTCATTTGATGTTCATCCCTTAAGGCTTTATCAATGTAAGACTTGACCATAATGGTCATAATTTGTGTAAGACGGTATGTATGGGTGTAAGACTCTTGTTATTCAGCTTCTGTGTGTTCAGTGAGCATTGATCTCTGGGATCACTGTACACGTTTCGGTGATCTCGACTTATGAGTCGGGGTCCCCACATCAATCCAGTAGGAGGCTCCTCAAAAGTCCCACGCACCTACACAAACAAACGAAGAACTCGCAACCAACGCAATAAAGGAGTTGTCAATCCCTTTACGGCCACTTGCGAAAGTGAGATCTAATAGAGATAGTATGATAAGATAAATATATTTTTGGTACTTTATAATATAGATGCAAAAAGTAAAAATTCAAATAAAAGTAAATTGGAAGCAAATATGATAAGAGATAGACCCGGGGCCCATAGGTTTCACTAGTGGCTTCTCTCAAGATAGCATAAGTATTACGGTGGGTGAACAAATTACTGTCGAGCAATTGATAGAAAAGCGAATAATTATGAGATTATCTAGGCATGATCATGTATATAGGCATCATGTCCGTGACAAGTAGACCGACTCCTGCCTGCATCTACTACTATTACTCCACACATCGACCGACTCCTGCCTGCATCTAGAGTATTAAGTTCATAAGAACAGAGCAACGCCTTAAGCAAGATGACATGATGTAGAGGGATAAACTCATGCAATATGATATAAACCCCATATTTTTATCCTCGATGGCAACAATACAATACGTGCCTTGCAACCCCTGCTGTCACTGGGTAAGGACACCGCAAGATTGAACCCAAAGCTAAGCACTTCTCCCATGGCAAGAAAGATCAATCTAGTAGGCCAAACCAAACTGATATTTCGAAGAGACTTGCAAAGATAACTCAATCATACATAAAAGATTCAGAGAAGATTCAAATATTATTCATAGATAAACTTGATCATAAACCCACAATTCATCAGATGTCGACAAACACACCACAAAAAGAGTTTACATCGAATAGATCTCCACAAGAGAGGGGGAGAACATTGTATTGAGATCCAAAAAGAGATAAGAAGCCATCTAGCTAATAACCATGGACCCAAGGTTTGTGGTAAACTACTCACAACTCATCGGAGGGGCTATGGTGTTGATGTAGAAGCCCTCCGTGGTTGATTCCCCCTCCGGCGGAGCGCCGGCGAAGGCTCCAAGATGGGATCTCACGGATACAAAAGGTTACGGCGGTGGAAATTGTGTTTCGTTGGCTCCCTCGATGTTTTCGGGGTACGTAGGCTTATATAGGAGGAAGAAGTACATCAGTGGCCGCCCGAGGGGCCCACGAGACAGGGGGGCACGCCCTATAGGGGGGCCCTACCCTCTCGTGGCCGCCTCAGCTGCTTCTTGACTTTCACTCCAAGTCCTCTGGATCACGTTCGTTCCAAAAATCACGTTCCCGAAGGTTTCGTTCCGTTTGGACTCTGTTTGATATTCCTTTTCTTCGAAATACTGAAATAGGAAAACAAACATCAATAAGGGTTGGGCTTCCAGTTAGTTGGTTAGTCCCAAAAATGATATAAATGTGTAAAATAAAGCCCATAAATATCCAAAAGGGGTAATATAATAGCGTGGAACAATCAAAAATTATAGATACGTTGGAGACATATCAAGCATCCCCAAGCTTAATTCCTGCTCGTCCTCGTGTAGGTAAATGATAAAAACAGAATTTTTGATGTGGAATGCTACCTAGCATAATTCTCAATGTAATTTTCTTTATTGTGGCATGAATGTTCAAATCCAAATGATTCAAAATAAAAGTTCACATTGACATGAAAATGGTGATACTTCAAGCATACTAATCAAAGTAATCATGTCTTCTCAAAATAACATGGCCAAAGAAAGTTATCCCTACAAAATCATATAGTCTGGCTGTTGTTCTGTCTTCATCAGACAAAGTATTTAATCATGCACAACCCCGATGACAAGCCAATCAATTGTTTCATACTTTAATAATCTCAAACTCTTTCAACTTTCACGCAATACATGAGCGTGAGCCATGGACATAGCACTATATGTGGAATAGAATGGTAATTGTGGAGAAGACAAAAAGGAGAAGATAGTCTCACATAAACTAGGCGTATCAACGGGCTATGGAGATGCCCATTAATAGATATCAATGTGAGTGAGTAGGGATTGCCATGCAACGGATGCACTAGAGCTATAAATATATGAAGGCTCAACAAAAGAAACTAAGTGGGTGTGCATCCAACTTGCTTGCTCACGAAGACCTAGGGCATTTTGAGGAAGCCCATCATTGGAATATACAAGCCAAGTTCTATAATGAAAAATTCCCACTAGTATATGAAAGTGACAACATATGAGACTCTCTATCATGAAGATCATGGTGCTATTTTGAAGCACAAGTGTGGAAAAAGAGATAGTAGCATTGTACCTTCTGTCTTTTTCTCTCATTTTATTTCTTTCTTTTTTCCCTTTTTTTTCTTTTTTTCTCTTTTTTTCTTTGGCCTTTCTTTTTTCTCTTTTTGGCCTTTCTCTCTCTTTTTAATTTTTTTAAAAGTCCGAAGTCTCATCCCGATTTGTGGGGGAATCATAGTCTTCATCATCCTTTCCTCACTAGGACAATGCTCTAATAAAGAAGATCATCACACTTTTATGGATTTACAACTCAAGAATTACAACTCAAAGCTAGAACAAGATATGACTCTATATGAATGCCTCCGGCGGTGTACTGGGATATGTAATGAATCAAGAGCGACATGTATGAAAATTATGAAGGTGGCCTTGCCACAAATACGATGTCAACTACATGATCATGCAAAAAGCAACATGACAAAAGTAATGCGTGTCATATGAACGGAACGGTGGAAAGTTGCATGACAATATATCTCGGAATGGCTATGGAAATGCCATAATAGGTAGGTATGGTGGCTGTTTTGAGGAAGGTATATGGTGGGTTTATGGCACCAGCGAAAGTTGCACGGCACAAGAGAGGCTAGCAATGGTGGAAAGGTGAAAGGGTGCATATAATCCATGGACTCAACATTAGTCAAAAGAACTCATATACTTGTTGCAAAAATCTAGAAGTCATCAAAAACAAAAGTACTACATGCATGCTCCTAGGGGGATAGATTGATAGGAAAAGACCATCGCTCGTCCCTGACCGCCACTCATAAGGAAGACAATCAATAAATAAAATTGTGCTCCAACTTTATCACAAAGCGGTTCACCATACGTGCATGCTACGGGAATCACAACCCTTAACACAAGTATTTTTCATAATCACCTCAACTAGCATGACTTTAATATCACTACCTCCATATCTCAAAACAATTATCAAGCATCAAATTGATCGTAGCATCCAATTCACTTTCTATGATAGTTTTTATTATACCCGACTTGGATGCCCATCATTCTAGGACCAAATTTGTAACCATAGCAAATACCATGATGTTCTAAAAGACTCTCAAAAAGATATAAGTGAAGCATGAGAGACTAGCAATTTCTTCAAAATTAAGTCACCACCATGCTCTAAAAAATATAAGTGAAGCACTAGAGCAAAAACTATCAAGCTCAAAAGATATAAGTGAAGCACATAGAGTATTCGAGCAAATTCTAATCAAGTAGGATTCTCCCAAAAGGTGTGTACAGAAAGGATGATTGTGGTAAACTAAAAAGTAAAGACTAATATAATACACGACGCTCCAAGCAAAACACATATCATGTGGCGAATAAAAATATAGCTCCAAGTAAAGTTACCAATGAACAAAGACGAAAGAGGGGATGCCTTCCTGGGGCATCCCCAAGCTTAGGCTTTGGGCTATCCTTCAATATCTTGGGGTGCCATGGTCATCCCCAAGTTTAGGATCTTGCCACTCCTTATTCCATAGTCCATAAAAGCTTTACCCAAAACTTGAAAACTTCACAACACAAAACTCAACAACAAATCTTATAAGCTCCGTTAGTGAAAGAAAACAAAACCACCACATAAGGTACTGTAATGAACTCATTCTTTATTTATTTTGGTGTAAAACCTACTATATTCCAACTTCCCTATGGTTTATAAACTATTTTACTAGCCATAGATGCATCGAAATAAGCAAACAACACACGAAAAACAGAATCTGTCAAAAACAGAACAGTCTGTAGCAATCTGTAACTAACGCAAACTTATGGAATTCCAAAAATCCTACTAAAATAGTAAGTCCTGGAAAAAATTTGTATATTGATCTGCCGCAAAAATAATCAATGCAAAAGCACGTTTCTGTGATTTAACAAAACTAAATTCGTGCCTGCAAAGTTTCTGTTCAGCAGAATCAAATCAACTATCATCATAGGTTATCCTATAGGTTCTACTTGGCACAAACACTAATTAAAAGATAAAAACACATCTAAACAGAAGGTAGATGCAAGATTTATTACTAAAAAGGAACAAAAACAAAAAACATAAAGAAAATTGTGTTGCGTCCCAACTAGCGCTATCGTTTAACGCCCCTAGCTAGGCATAAAAGCGAAGATAGATCTAAGTAGTGCCATCTTTGGCACTCAATTCCTCAATAGAGTGCTTATAATCTTTAGGGGTCTCTCCCTTTTTAGAAATGATTAAACCTTTAGGCAAAAGTTCAAGAAATTCGTTTGTAGCAAAAGGTTCCTTAATGATAGAGAGACAATTGGGATGAACACTTATGGATTTGAGATCCGCGTCTCCCTTACTAGAAAAATCCCCCTTATTTTTAGGAACATAAATAAACTTGGCAGTTTTGGTAGGGGGTTTTGGAGTGTTTTTCATGGAAGAAAATGCGGAACCTAAGTTGGTAATGATATCCTCAAGTTCACCGATTCTTTCAGAATCTAGATCTATTTTTTCATTAACTATAGGTTCTCTCTCTTTAAGATTTTTCAAAGTAACTCCAACCCTAGATCCATATTGGGTGATATGATTATGAATCTTTTTATCCAAATTTTCAATCAACTCAAAGTGGAAATTTTGTTTTCAATAATATCGAGCCGTTGCATAACGTGTTCTAAAGCTAAAACAGTTCCATTAACCAAAAGAGGTGGTGGGCCAAACAAATCTAGCATAGCATTATAAGCGTCAAACGTATGCCTACTCAAGAAATCACCTCCGGAAACAGTATCCAGAGCACATCTATTCCAAGGAGTAATGCCTACATAAAAATGGCAAAGAAGAACGGAAGTAGAAAGCTTCCTAGTAGATTTATTTTGAGCATTGCAAATTCTATGCCAAGCATCTTTTAAAATTTCTCCCTCCCTTTGCTTAAAATTAAGAACTTCATGTTCGGGAGTGATAACAAGGATAGGAGGACTAGCCATAACGACAAGGTAAATGATCTAACACACGAGCACACGGAAAAAGGCAAGCGAAAGTGAGAGGAGGAGATTGGGAAAGAGAGGGCGAATAAAACGGCAACGGTGAAGTGGGGGAGAGGAAAACAAGAGGCAAATGGCAAATAATGTAAATGCGAGGGAGATGAGTTTGTGATGAGTACTTGGTATGTCTTGACTTGAGAGAAGACCTCCCCGGCAACGGCGCCAGAAATCCTTCTTGCTACGTCTTGAGCTTGCGTTGGTTTTCCTTGAAGAGGAAAGGGTGATGCAGCAATAGTAGCGTAAGTATTTCCCTCAGTTTTTGAGAACCAAGGTATCAATCCAGCAGGAGGCTCCTCAAAAGTCCCACGCACCTACACAAACAAACAAAGAACTCGCAACCAACGCAATAAAGGGGTTGTCAATCCCTTCACGACCACTTTCAAAAGTGAGATCTAATAGAGATAGTATGATAAGATAAATATATTTTTGGTATTTCATAATATAGATGCAAAAAGTAAAGATGCAAATAAAAGTAAATTGGAAGCAAATATGATAAGAGATAGACCCGGGGGCCATAGGTTTCACTAGTGGCTTCTCTCAAGATAGCATAAGTATTACGGTGGGTGAACAAATTACTGTCGAGCAATTGATAGAAAAGCGAATAATTATGAGATTATCTAGGCATGATCATGTATATAGGCATCACGTCCGTGAAAAGTAGACCGACTCCTGCCTACATCTACTACTATTACTCCACACATCGACCGACTCCTGCCTGCATCTAGAGTATTAAGTTCATAAGAACAGAGTAACGCCTTAAGCAAGATGACATGATGTAGAGGGATAAACTCATGAAATATGATATAAACCCCATATTTTTATCCTCGATGGCAACAATACAATACGTGCCTTGCAACCCCTGCTGTCACTGGATAAGGATACCGCAAGATTGAACCCAAAGCTAAGCACTTCTCCCATGGCAAGAAAGATCAATCTAGTAGGCCAAACCAAACTGATAATTTGAAGAGACTTGCAAAGATAACTCAATCATACATAAAAGAATTTAGAGAAGATTCAAATATTACTCATAGATAAACTTGATCATAAACCCACAATTCACCGGATCTCGACAAACACACCGCAAAAAGAGTTTACATCGAATAGATCTCCACAAGAGAGGGGGAGAACATTGTATTGAGATCCAAAAAGAGAGAAGAAGCCATCTATCTAATAACCATGGACCCGATGGTCTGTGGTAAACTGCTGACAACTCATCGGAGGGGCTATGCTGTTGATGTAGAAGCCCTCCGTGGTCGATTCCCCCTCCGGCGGAGCGCCGGCGAAGGCTCCAAGATGGGATCTCGCGGATACAGAAGGTTACGACAGTGGAAATTGTGTTTCGTTGGCTCCCTGGATGTTTTCGGGGTATGTAGGCTTATATAGGAGGAAGAAGTACGTCGATGGCCGCCCGAGGGGCCCACGAGACAGGGGGGCGCCCTATGGGGGGGGGGGCTCCCTACCCTCTCGTGGCTGCCTCGGCTGCTTCTTGACTTGCACTCCAAGTCCTCTAGATCACGTTCGTTCCAAAAATCACGCTCCCGAAGGTTTCATTCCGTTTGGACTCCATTTGATATTCCTTTTCTTCGAAATACTGAAATAGGCAAAAAAAAACAGCAATACGGGCTGGGCCTCCGGTTAGTAGGTTAGTCCCAAAAATGATATAAATGTGTAAAATAAAGCCCATAAACATCCAAAAGGGGTAATATAATAGCATGGAACAATCAAATTTTTTGTCTCCAACGTATAAAATAAAGCCCATAAAATTTAGTCTCCAACGTATAAAATAAAGCCCATAAACATCCAAAAATGATATAAATATTGTCTCCAACGTATCTATAATTTTTGATTGTTCCATGATGTTATATTATCATTCTTGGATGTTTTGCAATCATTTTATAGCAACTTTATACCATTTTTTGGGACTAACCTATTGACATAGTGCCCAGTGCCAGTTGTTGTTTTTTGCTTGTTTTTTACTTCACAGAATATCGCTACCAAACAGAGTCCAAATGCAGCGAAACTTTCGGGAGATTTTTTTTGGACCAGAAGACAACTTGGGAGCCAAGGAAGCACCAGGGGGAGGCCCGTGGGGCCCACAAGACACCACGGCACGCTAGAGGCCCTCAGCGTGCCCTGATAGGTTGTGTGGCCCACGGGGATCTCCTACACCGCCTGTCAGCTCTATAAATACCCAAATATTCTAGAAACACTAGGGGAGTTGACGAAACACAAATCCAACCGCCGCAAGTTCCAGAACCACAAGATCTAATCTAGAGCCCTATTCCGGCTCCTTGCCAGAGGGGAACACGTTCACGGAGGGGTTCATCATCCTCATTGCTGCTCCTCCGATGATGCGTGAGTAGTGCACCGTAGACCTACGGGTCCGTAGGCAGTATCTAGATGGCTTCTTCTCTCTTTTTTGATTCTCAATACAATGGCCTCTTGGAGATCTATTTGATGTAATGACTTCTTGCGGTCTGTTTGTTGGGATCTGATGAAGTTCGAGTTTATGATCAGATCTATATCCATGAATATTATTTGAGTATTCTTCAATCTCTTATATGCATGATTATTTATAGCCTCATATTTCTTCTTCGAATCTTTGGTTTAGTTAGGCCAAATAGATTGATTTTTCTTGCAATGGGAAGAGGTGCTTTGTGATGGGTTCAATCTTGCGGTGTCCTCACCCAGTGATAGAAGAGGTGGCGAAGTACGCATGTATTACTTCTATTAAGGATAAAAATATGGGGCCTATTCCTACATGAATAGATCTTGTCTACATCAAGTCATCGTTCTTATTGCATTACTCTGTTTTCCACGAACTTAATACACTAGATGCATGCTGGACAGCAGTCGATGTGTGTAGTAATAGTAGTAGATGCAGGCAGGAGCCGGTCTACTAATCGTGGACGTGATGCCTATATTCATGATCATTGCCTTGGATATTGTAATAATTATTTGTTCGTCTATCAATTGCCCAACAGAAATTTTTTACCCACCGTATGCTATTTTCTCGAGAGAAGCCACAAGTGAAATCTACAACCCCCGGGTCTATCTTTTATCATATTGCTTTCAGATCTACTGTTCCAAAAACCCAAAAATACCTTGCTGCACTTTTTCTTTACTTATTTTATTTCGTGTTTTACTCAGATCTACTTATCCAATGTCATACAAATTAATCTATCTTTTTACTGAGGAGGGATTGACAACCCCTGTTACGCGTCGGGTTGCAAGTATTTGTTCTTTGTATGCAGGTACCGTTTACATAGTGTTGCTTGGTCCTCCTATTGGATTGATATCTTGGTTGCACAACTGAGGGAAATACTTACCATAGCTATGCTGCATCATCCCTTCCTCTCTGGGGAAATACCGACACAGTCTAGCCACGTCACTGTCCTGCTTCCCGTGGCCTACTGTGATGCCGCGGAGGCCTCACCGCCCCCTACAACTCCCACCGCTGGCCAGGCCATCCCTCTACTCACCCACACCCCTGTTATTCTGCGGCGACGGCAGCCTCACACCGCAGTCGAACGAGTGAACCCTCATACTCCTCTACGTGTGGGCATCCACTGCCGCGTCTTCCCCGGCTCCGCGTCGTCCCCTTCCTAGGCCTCACCGTCGTCCACCGCCCTGGTGCTCTCGGCACGGCGTGGTCAACATGGTCAAGGAACGACTTCCATCGGACGTGGACTGTACGTGGAGAGGCTGACAGCTGGGTCCACGACCGTAGCAAGGAAGTGCCTCCTTATTACGCGGAAAATAATGATTCCTCCACCTGACAGCAGGGACCCACTAGACGGGCGACCGTATTTCGTGAAAAAAACGTTCCCCCCTAACTGCTGGGACCCACCAGCTACATCTTCGCACTCAAGAAAGCGCGTCCGAAAAAAAACGATTCGCCCCCTTGACTGCTGGGACCCACCAGCTACATCTTCACACACAAGGAAGTGCGTCCAGGCAAAAAATAAAAAAATGATTCGCCCCCCTGACTGCTGGGACCCACCATCTACATCTTCGCACGCAAGGAAGTGCCTGACAGTTGGGACCCACCTGGTCGAAGCGTACGTAGCGTTGTCATTTTGGTCGCGAACGTGTACGTACATACTGGTGGATGTAGAGGCGCACACGTGTCGTAGTAGAGGTGCGCACGCAGCATGTACACGTACGTACAGCGACCAATGTGCAAGAAAGAAAATACAGCCACATAAGTGTACATATAGGCGGGGTCTCGAATGCCTACTCGCGCATACGTATGGACAGGGCTCGTGTACATGGCTGGGTTGGAACGGAGAAACAACGTCGTCGTCATGTTCATGGGGAGCCAACCAGATGGGTCGGAACGGAATGCGTCGTCGTGTTCATCGGGAGGGCTTGGACGGAACAGGCGATGGAAACGAGGCCTGGTGTACCACAGAACAGAGGAAATGGCCTTGTGTTCGACCGACCATGTTCGAAACGGGGTGCTGTTCATCGGGAGGGGTCTGGCGTACCGCAAAACAGAGGAAACGGACCTCCTACGGTCAAAATGGAGGTCCTATTGATCGGGAGGGGTGTGGCGTACCACAAAACGGACGAAACGGACTTGTGTTGGAGCGCTATGGTCGAAACGGGGGTCCTGTTCATCGGGAGGGGTGTGGCGTACCACAAAACAGGACTCCACGGGATACTGTTCATCTCCACCGTCGACCTCCTCCAGCCTCCACGGGTTACTGTTCATCCACCATTGACCTCCTCCAGCCTCCACGGGCTCCTGTTGATCCAGCCTCCACCGCGACGCAACTCCACCGGCTACTGTTTAACCACCCCTCTCCACGGGCTCTTATTCAACCACCCCTCCACGGGCTACTGTTCATCCACCCCTCCACCATCTACTGTTCATCCAGCCCTCCACGGGGTCGTCCTATCATCCAGCCCTCCACGGGGTCCTGTTCATCCAGCCCCAACCGGCTCAATCGATCGGGGTCCTGTTCATCCAGAGTGTAAGTGCATCTAGTGCCACCCCTAGTTGGTTTTGGAGTATTGACGACAAAGTTGGTTGAGGGACTAATGCGTTTGTGAGAATTGCAGGATAACGCAGGTAGTGTCCCTCATTGTTTCGGTTTACCTACCGGAGATGACCCCTAAAAATGTATGAAGACATTGAAGACAATGGTGGTATGAGAAGATATTCATATTGAAGACTATGACATGAGAAGACATTGCGTGAAGACTATGGAGCGCGAAGACTGTGTGGTTTTGTTGTTTCCTTTTCTTCTTTGTTGAGTCATAGGAACCACCGTACTGTTAAGTGGGGTCCAAGTGAACTAAGTCAGAGTGAGTGAAGTGATGCTCAACCCAAATCCTATGTCTTCGAGCAAAGACAATAAGAGCAAATCTTATCCAGAGCTGGATGGGTCAGCTTTGATTGTAGCCCAAGTAAAGTTGCCGTGTGTGTTTGAAATCTGACCGTTGGAACACGTGTCAGTTCCTTAGTGACCCAGGGTCATTTCGGACATATCAGGTCAGGTTGCCCAGTGGCTATGAATAGCCCACCCCCTACACCATAAATTGGTGGCTGCTTAGAGTTAGTGCACGGCTTTTGTCGTTTGAGAGCAACCCACCTCGAAGTCTTTGAGAGAGAGAAATCCTTGCGAGGACAAAGCCCAAACACCCAGAGCCAAAGAGTGTTAGGCATCACTGAAGTCTTTCTGTGTGTGTGACCTGAAGACTTATTACACTTGAGGACTGTGTATCCTCCAGCCGGTTAGGCGTCGCGTTCTGAGCATCCAAGAGTCATTGTGGATTGCCAGTGAACGAAGTCTGTGAAGGTTCGGAAGTATACCTTGAAGACTTACCAGAGTGATTGGGCGAGGACTGTGTGTCCTTAGCTCAAAGGGAATAAGGTGAAGACGCGGTCTTCTAAGTTGAATCTCAGCCTTCCTAACCAGACGTACAGTTGTCACAGCAACTGGAACTGGTCCAACAAATCCTGTGTCTTCAACAAGTGACTGGTTCTATCCTCTCCCCTCCTTTACATAAGTTTGTCTTCGTGAAGTCATTGCCTATCTGTCGTATCTGTTTGACTTCATTGCTTGACTACTACTGTTGATTGGCTTCATACTATCTTCCATCCTGATCCTTACTACTTAGCTGCTATTAGTCCTGTACTTTCACATCATTGCATACTTGACTATGGCTTGCTTATGGTAGTTTATCTTCTGCTGCATATTAACTTGGTCATTTTTATTGTTTGTCTTCGAAACTTCCAAGTTTTGAAGACTTTCATAAAAATCACCTATTCACCCCCCCCTCTAGTCGATACTAGCACTTTCAATTGGTATCGGAGCAAGGTACTCCCTTGTTTTGTATGATTCGGTTTAACCACCTGGAGTTTTAGCTATGTCGACAGCAGGGATAATCAAAGTCTCTGCTGCTTGCCCCATTTTCGATGGAACTGAATATCCCTACTGGAAGAATAAGATGCGTATGCATCTTGAAGCCATTGATGTCGACCTCTGGTATGTCGTCAAGAACGGCGTTCCCAAGACTGGTGAAGGTGTCACCCCTGCTGATGTCAAGAAGTTCATTCAACTGGACTCTACTGCCAAGAACATTGTCAGTGTCAAAACCGGCGGATCTCAGGTAGGGGGTCCCGAACTGTGCGTCTAGGCGGATGGTAACAGGAGACAAGGGACATGATGTTTTGACCTAGGTTCGGGCCCTCTCGATGGAGGTAAAACCCTACTCCTGCTTGATTGATATTGATGATATGGGTAGTACAAGAGTGGATCTACCACGAGATCAAGGAGGCTAAACCCTTCAAGCTAGCCTATGGTATGATTGTAGTTGTTGTGTCCTACGCACTAAAACCCTCCGGTTTATATAGACACCGGAGAGGGCTAGGGTTACACAGAGTCGGTTACAATGGTAGGAGATCTACATATCCGTATCGCCAAGCTTGCCTTCCACGCCAAGGAAAGTCCCATCCGAACACGAGATGAAGTCTTCAATCTTGTATCTTCATAGTCTTGGAGTCCGGCCGATGATGATAGTTCGGCTATCCAGACACCCCCTAGTCTAGGACTCCCTTAGTAGCCCCTGAACCAGGCTTCAATGACGACGAGTCTGGCGCGCGTATTGTCTTCGGCATTGCAAGGCGGGTTCCTCCTCCGAATAATTCATAGAAGATAGTGAACACTAGGATAGTGTCCGGCTCTGTAAAATAAATTCCACATACCACCGTAGAGAGAATAATATTTACACAAGTTCAATCTGCTGACGTATTTTGTGGCGTGACGTCACACCACAACCAAGCCTTTACTCGAATCGTTTTTATTGTACCACCTCAGCGCGTTTAGCGAAGCGGTTTCCTTGGCACGTCTTGTCGAAGTAGAGATCGTGTTCCCCTTATTCCGGGATTCCCATCAATACGGACGTGGATAACCCAACCGCGCCCGCTGCTACGCCCCCTCCATCTAAGGAGAGTTCCAGACGGTCACGGGGACAGCTCTTGGTATTCTCCCTCTTTATAATGAGACCAAGGCCCGTTCCTTTTCTTCAATCCTCAATCGAATCCGCCCCTCGCCCCGAGTTCCAACACCCAGAGCTCCAGATTTGGGCACTTTGGACCTTCGTCAATGTCGGGCTCTGACCTACAGGGCCAGTGGATGCCCTCCTCCTTCATGGAAGAGGACGTGCTGAAGCTGAGGGAAGCCATGTACTTAACCTATGAGATTTCACATAGGTTGCCTGCCCAAGGGCAAGTCATTCCTACTCCCGAGCCTGGCGAGAGTGTCGTGTTCTTGTCTCACCTCCGTCGGGGCTTAGGCTTCCCGATGGATCCCTTCGTGAGGGGGCTCATGTTTTATTATGGGCTGGAATTCCACGACTTGGCTCCGGAGTCCATCCTCCACATCTCATCCTCTATTGTCGTCTGCGAAGCCTTCCTCCGCACTACCCCTCACTTCGGTTTGTGGCTCAAAACCTTCAATGTGGAGCCGAAGATGATTGAGGGGCGTCAGGCAGAGTGCGGTGGGGCGGTTATAAGCAATAGGCCGATGCTCCATGGCCCGAGGGCTCTTTTCAGGAGGAGCTTGGCTTGTGGCAACAGGAGTGGTTCTACATCACAGCTCCCAGGGGCAGCAGGCAGAGGCCGCCGCCCGCCGCCCGCCTTTCGCTCGGGCCCTCCACAATGGCTGACGTCATGGGTCAACAAAGGGCTTGACTGGGGCCCGTCCAAGGACGTACCCCTATTGCAGGGCCGGATTCGAGACCTCCAAGAGAGGGAGATCAATCTGGTCATAGTGACGCAGGTTATGCTGATTCGGCATCTTCTGCCCTGCAAATGTCGCCCCCTTCTCTTGTGGGAATTCAATCCGGAGGGACCACGAGCTCTCCAACACTTCATGGGTACGACACCCATGGAGATGTACAAATTGTTCTTCGGATCACAAGAGATGTGTCCGGAATTGACCGAGGACGCTGGTTTAAGCTGCAATGGCCTGGATACTCAAGTAAGTAGCCCTGTGTCCGGACATATCGTCCATTTATTTATCATGGATTTGCCTTTTAACCAGCTATCCCTTGGACAGGAGTGGATAGCGCAAGCAAAACTGATATGGTGTCCGCCCCCCCTCCCGGAGACCACGCCGGATCCCGTGTTAGTCAAGATGTTGGAGGTTGCGCCTTCGGAAGAGGGCGAAGGGGAGAGCAGGAAAGCTACCGCCTCCCCTAAGGAGGCTCTCAAGAAGGGAGGGGTCGAGAATCCCTCCTTCCAGGGGGAGAAGAGGACCGCTTCCGAGGACCCGGAGGCTAAGGCCTTAAAGCGGGGGAAGAAATCCGCACCGGAAGGTCCTGTGCTGGGAGAAGCCCCGACCGCACTGTCTCCCCAAGGGAATCAGCCCTCCAGCGAGCCGTAAGTAGAAATAGGGGAGTTTTGTAATAAGGGACATCCCTGGTTTTTATTTCTGAGGATAACCGAAGTCTTTACCTTGTAGTTCGGATCTCAGCCCTTCTCAGCGGAGGTCATCTTCGGGGGATCTTCGTCCGGAGATGATGGAGAGCGAGACGCCTCCATCTGCCGCACCATCAGGTGGGGCGGGCGACCCTGAGGTGTTGTCGCGGAGGGTCTCCCTGAGTCCGGCAGGGCCGGAGAGTTCGGCACCAACTGGTGTACGGCCGGGGGAGCTGAAGAATCTGCTCGAGAGGGCGTCTATCTCAGAAGATCACCGTACATTAATGAGTATGGTGATTGAAAGGATTTCATACGCCGAGAGCGGGTTGCATGAGGCCGTCAGAAGTTTACTGACGGGGTTTGAGGTACGTAAAAATGTCATACCTTTTGACAGTTTTGCACATAGAGTGCACCCTGTATAGATAGTAGCCCCTGAGACTCGGTGCGTTGTCAGAAGTGACGGCGTGCCGAGGATCATAATCTCAGTGTTAAAATGTTGTCGTTCCTATTCAGGAGGCAGAGCGTTTGGTGGCTAGCCGGACTGATAGAGTTGCCGAACTGAAGCGGCAACTGGACGTTGCGGATGCGGACATCACGCTGGTCAATAAGCGACTTGACGAGTCACAAGGTGGGTGGTTTCTCCGCGGTCACCTGGTAAGGGAGCTTATGCCCACGCCTTACAACCTGTATGCTTGGTGCAGATGGCGCCGCTGCTATGGAGGGCCTTCGGGCAGAGCTTGCTCGAGCCAAGGAGCAAGCCAGAAGGAGTGATGCGGCTGCTTCGAGGGCAGCCGAAGAGCTAAAAGCCGAAAAGGCTGCTCACTGCCGAAGCAGGGAGGAGATGGCCGGACTGGCCATGAAGCTAAAATATGCTACCGACCGCTGTGATGTTCTTGGAAGAGAACGCCAGGCGGAGCAAGAGGACCTGAAGAAGGCCACTGCCGAAGCCAAGGATGCCCGTTCTACAATGCGGGCTATAAAGGAGGAACTGCGTCAGGCCGAAGACATTGTGGCTGGAAAGCCCTTCCTGCTGCGTAGGAAGTTCACGAATCAGAAGTATGCTCAGTTAGGCCAGTTGTGGGGTGCGGAGGATCCTTATCTGAATTTGGCGGCAAGTGCGGCGGATGCAGTCGTGCACTTCCGAAGCCAAAAGGATCACGAAATGGAGGAGCTTTTTTGGTCTCAATTCCATAGTCCGGGGTGTCCACTTCCGTTGACCGATCGGTTGACTGAGTGGGCTGAGCTGAATAGGCTGTCCGGACTTGCCATGAAGGATGTCGTGGCTCATCTGTGGCCGGAGAGGCCCAAGCCGAAGAGTTATTTTGGCTTAGTGCAGCAATTCCTTGATGCGGTGCCGCATATCAAGGCGATGAAGCGGTCGGCATGCATAGAGGGTGCACGGATGGCTGTCGCGGGTCAAAACATGTTGGGAAGAGATGGACGCCACTGATGTTGCATCCCGGGATTCGGACAGAAGCCAATTACCCGCCGAGCACTATTTTGAGGAAGTCCTGCAGGGCGCTCGTTTAATAGAGTCGCAGTGCTCGAAAAACGTTATGTTCAAATGACATGTATGATTTGTAAAACCATATTTGTAACATAACGGCCTTTTATACTTGTGCGTTCAAGTATTGAAATATCTCCTGTGCGGCCGTTAATGTATATGTATGTATAACCTGAAAGATGGCAGTCTTTGGCTTCAGCCCCCACGCACATGGTGCGGGGGTGTTTGCAGAAAAGCGCATTTTCACACTTAATCCAATGTCTTGGTCCTTTGAAGGAGGTGATAACATAGCAAACTAGGCAACCGGACTATAATGCTTTATCACTTTCACTTAGCCATAGGAGCTCGATGGTGGGGCTACGATATAGCCCCTAGAGGCACCGTGCTCTCCGAACTCGGGGCGCATGTGTGCCTGACCGGGAAGCGGTCCTTCGTCAAAGCGGAGGAATTCTAAACATTCTATTAGTCGATCGAGTGGTTGACCAGTCTCTCGCTATATCATGACAGTCAGTTTTCGGCTTTCTCTACTGAGGTGTTCGCCCAGCCGAACCGTGGCACAATCGAGTAGTTCTCCTGGTGCCGCATTAGCCGATGATATAGAACGTAAGGCAGCAAAACACAGGAGCCGGGCAAACCCAACATTTGACCAAAGACATGATTCGGAGCTGATGCATATAAGGCCTAACTCGAGACGCCGAACACTCCCTGAGGTATTCGGTCTTTATGATAACGGGCAGAACAATGCCTTAAGCCCCTAGTGTCCAGGTACGGGCGAGAACTTCTAACGCGGCCGATGCCAAAAGGCCAGCCTCCTCCTCGGTTATGGTAGGAAACCAGGGGATGTGTATCAACAAGAGACAGTAAGAAAGGTTTACGCAGGGTCTTAATCTGAAAAGAATCCTTGCCACGGGTCCTAGCTGCACGCTTGTGAATGTGTCTCCGTTGTGCTGTATCCTGGACGGGTGTAGCACGTGGTTCATCTGTAAAAGAGAAGAACTTAGTTTGGAAAGAATATCGTGCAAAAAAAATGTATTTAAAACAGAATATGATTTGGAAGAAAAAGGTTGAGCTTTATTGGCTCTCCTTGTTCATGCGTGCGGCCCCTTGTAAAGAGGTATGCGGCTAGGAAGCCCCTTGTTTATTTATACTGGACTCGCCTAACCGTGTCCGAGGTCGAAATGACCTGTTTTTAGGGGGTTTGATCAGCACGGCCGGATTAGTGTGTGGCTGTCAAAGCAGTCTCACGTTTTCCGTGGTCGAGGAACACTCGAAGTTACCCTTTAATGAGATTATGCTGCGTGGACCGGGCATTTTAAGTGTAAGAGACGCGTAATGCAGTATTGCGTTAAAGCGGGCGAAAGCTTCGCGTCCCAGTAGTGCTTGATGGCTACTTTTGAATGGGGCGATATGGAAGATTAGCTTTTCGCGACGGAAGTTGTCGGATGAACCGAACACAACTTCTAGTAGTACAGAGCCTGTACAATTGGCATAAAGGCCTGGCGTCACTCCTTTGAAGGAAGTGCTGCTATGGCGAATTTTGGTAGGGTCTATCCCCATTCTATGGATGGTGTCCTGGTATAGCAGGTTTATATCACTACCGCCATCCATTAGTACTTGTGTGAATTGTAGTCCGTCGATTATGGGATCCAATATCAAAGCGGTCCCTCCTGCGTTTTGAATACTTCTGGAGTAATCCTGATGGTCGAAAGTAATTGGTTTTGACATCCAATTTCGGGACTCCGCTGGGGTGGACCGTGCGGCGCGTGTTTTAGTAGGTGCCGCACTATTTTTCCTTGTTATCACATTAAGTGAGTTCACTGTTTTGACTTCTAGTGGGAAAGTCTTCTGTTTTCCGGCGCGCTGCTTGTGGGGTTCATCATCGTCTTCGCTTGGTGTGTCGAGCCCCTTGTGTTCGGTGTTAAGTCGGTCGGACTGCTTGAAGACCCAACAATCTCTGTGGGTATGGTTTGCAGGCTTCTCGGGGGTACTGTGGATTTGACATATCCTATCCAAGATTTTGTTTAGGTTGGATAGCTCGTCACTGTTGTCCTTAAGGGGCAGTGTTTTGTTATTCGGCTGAGAGCTTTTGAACCCGGCGTTGACCGCCGTGCTATTTGGGCCATTTTCCTTATTCCGGCGCTGATCTTTTCTATGTTGTGATTTCCCATTTCCATCCCTGACCTCGGATGTACTCGGTTCGCTGGTGCTGCATCTGGCCAGCCAGCTATCTTCCCCCGCGCAAAAGCGGGTCATGAGGCTTGTTAGTGGAGCCATTGTTCTTGGTTTTTCCTGGCCGAGGTGTCTGGCCTGCTGTAACGCCCCGGATACAACTTTCCATATTCGTAACTCCAACTCTTGCCTTTTCCGGAGATGCAATATGTTATTTTCTCCGTGGTTGGGTTTTTGTCTTTTGTTTTGCATTTCGTTCTTGTCATGCATTTCATCATTGCATCATTTGCATTGCATCGGCACTCGTTGCCATCATTGTTTTTTTAACTTGCATCCGCTCGTAGTTGCCACGTCCCCCCTTGCTTTTGTTGACCACCCCGAGACCAACCGTGTTTTCGTTTCCCTCTTGTCCGACCACCTAACCTCTCTTGCCAGCTCGCAGCCCCCTCGCGCGCGTGTCTGAAACTCCCCCGAACCCGAGCCGGACAGTCATCGCTGATGGGTCTGGATCAACCCCAAACATCCCTAAAATATCTTCGTTCATTTGTTTGGACTCCCGAAGCATTTTATTCTCGACCGTCCGATTTTAATCGGATGATCCAAACTTCCCTCCTTTTTCATATATATATAGTCCACCCCTAGTCTATTTTGGACAACCCTAAAAATCCTCCCCTTGTCCCTACTCGCGCCGCCACTCCCCACAAAATCCCCAACCAGACGCAACCGACCACCTCCCTTCCCTCGTTTTTCAACACCACCAACCGGAGCCTGCAACCACGATCCAAATCCTCACCGCGCAGCCGCACGCCCGAGGTCCCGAGCTCCTCTCGCTCGATCCCTCCCGAGCTCCTCCATGCCGTGCTCCTTCCCCGAGCCCTGCGCCTCTCTTCAAGTTCACCTGCCCTCGTCCTCGGCGAGAAGTTCCGCTAGCAGCCACCAGCAGCAGCCAGCCCAGCAGCGCCCTTCGTCCGCTCGAAGGCCCAGCCCCAAGCCCAGCCGGCCTCTTCTGCTTCCAAGCGGGCCGAAGCCCATGGTGAGCCTCAGCCCAGCCTCTGTTTGCCCTGTGCACTGTTGGGCCAATCAGATTCAGCCCGCATAGTTTTTTTTCCTGCACTGCGATTTTGCTATTTATCCAGTGAACTACTGTTTTACAGAAAAACCCTCAACATTCATGCATTTAATAACTCATCAACCGTGCATCGGATTAAAATGTTGTAAACATGTAAAATGCTTAGTTTTTCATCTAGTTTCATAATATGCTGTTTTCATCCATGTTCAAATTGTTTAAATTGCTGTTTGCATTAATTTGCTTAAATGCCATGCTAAAATGATTTATTTCCTAACTAAATAACCGTAGCTCGATTTTAAATAAAATTTATATGTAAATGGGGTAAAAATGCATAGTTTGACATGGTGCACTTTATTTTCCTGTTTAACAACACTAAATTATGTTTTAGGGCAGAACAATACCGAATCTAAAATATGCACATGGGGATTTTCCGGAATTGTTGTTTGTTGTTCCGGCCTCATTTAAACTTGACTAAATAGTTAGTTTACTTTTGCTTCACCTCTTGCCATGTTTAACAACATTTAATATTGTTTGCTAGCCTACCCGAGATTAAACTAAATATGTCAATGTGGTGTTTTGTCAATATGCAACTCGTTGCATATTGAGCTCCACTTAACTTGTAGTATTGTTTGTTGCATATTGCCATGCCATGCTTCATTAAACCGGACATGCATCATACTTGATTGTGCATCATGCCATGTTTATGCTTGTGCATTTACCATGTTGTTTGTTTCTTTCCGGTGTTGCTTCTTAGTTCCGGTAATGTTGCGATTGTGAGGATTCGTTCGACTACTCCCGTTTGTCTTCTTCATGGACTCGTTCTTCTTCCTAGTGGGATCTCAGGCAAGATGACCGTCACCTTGGATCTCATTACTATCATTGCTATGCTAGTTTCTTCGTTCTATCGCTACGTTGCGCTACCTATCGCTTTCTCTTCAAGCCTTCCAAATTGCCATGTCAGCCTCTAACCTTTTCACCCTTCCTAGCAAACCATTGCTTGGCTATGTTACCGCTTTGCTCAGCCCCTCTTATAGCGTTGTTAGTTGCAGGTGAAGTTGAAGTTTGCTCCATGGTGGACAGGGTTATGTTGGGATATCACAATATATCTTATATTATTAATGCATCAATATACTTGGTAAAAGGTGGAAGGCTCGGCCTTATGCCTGGTGTTTTGTTCCACTCTTGCCGCCCTAGTTTCCGTCATACCGGTGTTATGTTCCCGGATTTTGCGTTCCTTACGCGGTCGGGTGATTTATGGGACCCCCCTGGCAGTTCGCTTTGAATAAAACTCCTCCAACAAGGCCCAACCTTGGTTTTACCATTTGGCTCACCTAGCCCTTTTTTTCCCTTGGGTTTCCGGAGCCCGAGGGTCATCTTTATTTTACCCCCCCGGGCCAGTGCTCCTCCGAGTGTTGGTCCAACCTGAGCGATGTCCAGCGCCCCCTGGGCAACTAGGGTCTATGCCAACCCGTTGTCTTGCTCATCCGTTGTGCCCTTAGAACGAGATATGTGAAGCTCCTATCGGGATTTGTCGGCACATCGGGCGGCTTTGCTGGTCTTGTTTTACCATTGTCGAAATGTCTTGTAAACCGGGATTCCGAGACTGATCTGGTCTTCCTAGGAGAAGGAATATGCTTCGTTGATCGCGAGAACTTATCATGGGCTAAGTTGGGACACCCCTGCAGGGTATTATCTTTCGAAAGCGGTTCCCGCGGTTATGTGGCAGATGGGAATTTGTTAATGTCCGGTTGTAGATAACTTGACACCAGATCCGAATTAAAACGCATCAACCGCGTGTGTAGCCGTGATGGTCTCTTCTCGGCGGAGTCCTGGAAGTGAACACGGTTTCTGTGTTATGTTTGACGTAAGTAGGTGTTCAGGATCACCTCTTGATCATTACTAGCTTCACGACCGTTCCTTTGTTTCTCTTCTCACTCACATTTGCGTATGTTAGCCACCATATATGCTTAGTCGCTGCTGCTACCTCACCACTTTACCCCTTCCTTTCCCATTAAGCTTTGCTAGTCTTGATACCCATGGTAATGGGATTGCTGAGTCCTCGTGGCTCACAGATTACTACAACAACAGTTGCAGGTACAGGTTGTGCGATGATCATGACGCGAGCGTGATGTTTGCTTGTTTGGAGTTCTTCTTCTGCTTCTTCTTCGATCAGGGGATAGGTTCCAGGTCGGCAGCCTGGGCTAGCAGGGTGGATGTCGTTTGAGCTTCTGTTTGTGTTTCATCTGTAGTTGGATGTTGATCTCATGTATGATGTATTGCTGTATTCGTGTGGCATTGTATGCCTCTTGTATGTATCCCCATCTATTATGTAATGTTGATGTAATGATATCCACCTTGCAAAAGCGTTTCAATATGTGGTTCTATCCTTGGTGGGACCTTCGAGTCTCTTTAGGATAGTATCGCATATTGGGTGTGACAAGTTGGTATCAGAGCCTCGACCGACCATAGGAGCCCCCTTGATTGTTGGCCGTTGTTGAGTCTAGAAGAAATCTATTTTGAGTCTTAGGATTATATATATCGGAGAGTAGGATTCTTTTTACTCCTCAGCCCCCTTCGTCGCTCTGGTGAGGACTCCTGACGTAGATGTTTTGTCTTTCCTCTCCTCAAATTTCACTAATTTTTTTTAGGATCACGCGGGTATCTTGGAATCGTTTCGATATTCTTATGACGAGAACATTGTTCTTGGTGCCTCCTGACATTTAGGGGTTGTTGCAGTGTCCCGGGGAGTTGAGCTCCGAGGTGTTGTCGTCATAATTTTATCGTTGCAGTTCTGGAATACCTGAGTTTTGCCGACATCGAAAATCTCTTTAATGCAGTTGTTGGTGAGATAACCTCGACGCCACCCAGTACTGGGGAGTTCGGGAGTATTGCCATAGCTTGTATAACAGATGCTTTTCGAAGGTTGAGGTACACGATTTTCGGAGTTTTCTTGGTTATGTGTTGACGGATGGATACAACTGGATGTAGGGATTGTTAGTTTGGGTGAGATATATTGCTTCCCCTGTATCCCCAACACCAGATTGCATAACCAGAAAGTTTCGGGAGTTTTATAGGTGGGAATTCTAGTAGCTCCTAGAATATCTTTCCGACAGATGCATGATATGGGATTGGGTAAATCTCTATCATATGTATTTGTTCCGGCTTATTTTGCAAGCCAAATCCTTTTTTTTGTTTTATTTGTGGTATTCGAGTTGCTTCAAAGTCAAATGTTGAATCCATACCTTTCCTAAACGTTGTTCTCATATTTCTATGGGAGTACTAATCCTTTTGATCATTGAGGTTGTCATGTTAATCCTTTTCCAACCGGTGCGCTTCTCTTCGAGATGATCCCATCATTCTCCCCATCCGCAAGATCAATTCTAAGTTTTCTCAACGGTGTTTGTTTCGTTCATCCCAAGTTGTCTTTGTTTTTCCCCACCCTCCCACCCTTTTCTTCAAGGACTCATTTATTTTAATCAAGTATCCATTTATTCATGTGAAGTCACTTCACTCTTTTCAATCAATGTTCTGATCCGGTGGTCCCTCGTGAAGATGCTCACGAGCTTCAAGTTCATCATCCTCCATTGTTGTTTCTTCTCCGGTGGATCCAATTCAAGCTTTCGATATTCATCATATTCCTTTCCTCGTTTCTAATGCTTTCTCATGCCGGTGCACCTCTCAATCACTCACCTCTTGCTATTCATTTGTTCCAGAGTGTTGAAGATAACTCAGAAGATTTGTGTTTCCATTCTTAATCCGTTCAAGCCATTTGGAGATTGTTATCTCAGTCAAGCCATTTAATTCAACTGGTGCAACCTCTCTTTAAAATTGTTCAACAGTGTTTTCTTTTGAGTGGGCCCTAACCCACATGTCTTTTCCCAGGATCTTACCTGACTCTTCTAATTTATCCGGAGCGATTCCCAAAGTCTTTCGAAGTTTGACGTAAGAATGAATTTTCGTCGGTCACATGCCTTCTCCAAGATCGCTTTCAAATTATTTTTCATTGTTGGCTCAACCTCCTTGTTTTTTTTTATTCTCCCGGAGTATCTCAACAATTCATGGTGGTGTTTCTCGTCGTCATTCTCGGGTTTTCAAGACCGAAGAAGAGTTTTTCCTCTAAATCTTGCCCGTTCTCCCGAAGATTCATGGTTCTAGCTTCATTCCATCCTCATAATTGTTTTTGATTCTGACCATTCTTTTCTTACCACCCGGGGCATTTCGTGAGTTCTTTCCATTTTATTCCTACGAAGGCCATCATTTCGGGTTTATTCATTCTCAGCTTTTAGCTCTCCTTCTCCATATTCTACCGGCGCATCATTCAAGTATTCTCTAATAAGCTCGTGATCTCTTCGTTCACTCGTATCTAAATCCCCTCAAGTATCTTCATTCTTTCCGGTGAATTGTGCCTTTGCTATTTTCATTTTCAATTCTTACGGTGGTTCGTTCAAGATTTCACTTCCTTCATTATCATTTTAATTCATTCGTTGTTTCCAAATCCCACCGGTGGTTACATCAATACCTTCTTAAGTTTACGCTATATCTCTCTTAATCCTTTTTCAATGGGAATAAGTAGTATGCCAAATCCGTTGCTTGTCATCAATTAAATTTGATGACGGATAAGCATACAATAAATCTTATTCTTATTTCCTCGAGGTGACTCAATTCTTTTTACGGAGATTATTCATGATGAATAAATTCTTGATTACAAGTGATTCATCTTTCTTTCCGGAGTTGGTCATCATATCACATTCTCGGTTCGAGATGCTTCATCTTTCTTTTCGGAGTTCCAAGCTCTCTCAGTTATCTCGTCGCGAAGCTTCATCCAAATCATCGCAAGGCTTCACCTTGTGTTTTCAAGTTCTCTTTCTTTTTATCATCCTTTTATTACCGGAGTTCTTCATGGAGGCTCTACATGGTGGTTCCTCAAGGATTCTTTTCATTCTTCAATTGTTCTTCAAGATTTTTCTTGAAGTTATGATCCACCAAGCTATACTCTAAAATAAACATGGTGCCCAACACATGTTTTTTCTGAGGAGTTCAAGTTTTCTTCATCTTGCATCCGAAGTGCAATTCTTTCTACCTTATCTTTTGAGGTGGTGTTATATCATTCTTGACAATTTCCTTCATGTTTCATGATTCATATGTTGTCAAGAATGAGGTATTTTTAATCCATCATTTCCTCTTCGTTCAAGAGATCTTTTCGACAAATCAACTTCTTCGTTGGAGTTATCTTGTGTCAGATGTCACCTAAAGCTTTTCCTTAAGGGTTGTTGCTATTTGTGGTGATTATGCATGACCCAAGCTTGCTCTTTATTCTCTTGGTGGAAGAAGTTTTTCATCTCTTTGGTGCTCTCAATCAAATCAATGGTTTCCGTTAGTGGCGTTTGTCACCTCATAATGTTGAGATGTTTCCATAAGCCCACTACAAGTTTATTCTTTTCGTTGTTGGTTTTCCAATAACTCCGTTCTAACCTTCTTGGAAGGATGCTTCCCAAATTCAATTGTGGAAGAAGTTATCATTTCCTTCTCCGTCCCTTTATCCCAACAGTCTAACTTCTATTCTTTCGTTACGGAGGCATTGTGATGTTGTGCTCTTCACCCATCACCTCGTTTGGTGAGGATCATCTTCTTTTCTGGCTTATCCATTTAACCGGAGTGTTGTATCATCTCTTCAATATCTTTTCATCTCATCAAGTTTTCTTATCTTTTCTGCCGGAGTGCTGTCCAAATTCTGCCATTCTTGTTCCTTGGCTATCTCATTATACCGAGGTGGTCATATTCTTTTTGTTCGTTAAGCTCTTATTTCCATGTCTTTCAACCTCTTAGTTCTCGTAATACTCCTTGTTCCTCTTTTCTAACGGATTGTTTGCAATCTTGTTCATCTCTGTTGTTACTCTTTCTTTTAAATTGCTCAACCTCTCAAGGTTCATGGTTTCACTTGTTTGTCGAAGAAGCAACTTAGTTTACCTCTTATCTTCCTCTTCCTTTTCCCTCCGGTGCCATCCTAGATCTCAGGACGAGATCCTCTCGTAGTGGTGGAGTGTTGTAACGCCCCGGATACAACTTTCCATATTCGTAACTCCAACTCTTGCCTTTTCCGGAGATGCAATATGTTATTTTCTCCGTGGTTGGGTTTTTGTCTTTTGTTTTGCATTTCGTTCTTGTCATGCATTTCATCATTGCATCATTTGCATTGCATCGGCACTCGTTGCCATCATTGTTTTTTTTAACTTGCATCCGCTCGTAGTTGCCGCGTCACCCCTTGCTTTTTTTGACCGCCCCGAGACCAACCGTGTTTTCGTTTCCCTCTTGTCCGACCACCTAACCTCTCTTGCCAGCTCGCAGCCCCCTCGCGCGCGTGTCTGAAACTCCCCCGAACCTGAGCCGGACAGTCATCGCCGATGGGTCCGGATCAACCCCAAACATCCCTAAAATATCTTCGTTCATTTGTTTGGACTCCTGAAGCATTTCATTCTCGACCGTCCAATTTTAATCGGATGATCCAAACTTCCCTCCTTTTTCATATATATATAGTCCACCCCTAGTCTATTTTGGACAACCCTAAAAATTCTCCCCTTGTCCCTAGTCGCGCCGCCACTCCCCACCAAATCCCCCCTCGGGATCCATCCCCAACCAGACGCAGCCGACCACCTCCCTTCCCTCGTTTTCACCACCACCAACCGGAGCCTGCAACCACGATCCAAATCCTCACCGCGCAGCCGCACGCCCGAGGCCCCGAGCTCCTCTCGCTCGATCCCTCCCGAGGTCCTCCACGTCGTGCTCCTTCCCCGAGCCCTGCGCCTCTCTTCAAGTTCGCCTGCCGTCGTCCCCGGCGAGAAGTTCTGCTAGCAGCCACCAGCAGCAGCCAGCCCAGCAGCGCCCTTCGTCCGCTCCAAGGCCCAGCCCCAAGCCCAGCCAGCCTCTTCTGCTTCCAAGCGGGCCGAAGCCCATGGTGAGCCTCAGCCCAGCCTCTGTTTGCCCTGTGCACTGTTGGGCCAATCAGATTCAGCTCGCGTAGTTTTTTTTTCCTGCACTACGATTTTGCTATTTATCCAGTGAACTACTGTTTTACAGAAAAACCCTCAACATTCATGCATTTAATAACTCATCAACCGTGCATCGGATTAAAATGTTGTAAACATGTAAAATGCTTAGTTTTTCATCTAGTTTCATAATATGTTGTTTTCATCCATGTTCAAATTGTTTAAATTGCTGTTTGCATTAATTTGCTTAAATGCCATGCTAAAATGATTTATTTCCTAACTAAATAACCATAGCTCGGTTTTAAATAAACTTTATATGTAAATGGGGTAAAAAATGCATAGTTTGACATGGTGCACTTTATTTTCCTGTTTAACAACAATAAAATATGTTTTAGGGCAGAACAGTACCGAATCTAAAATATGCACATGGGGATTTTCCGGAATTGTTGTTTGTTGTTCCAGCCTCATTTAAACTTGACTAAATAGTTAGTTTACTTTTGCTTCACCTCTTGCCATGTTTAACAACATTTAATATTGTTTGCTAGCCTACCCGAGATTAAACTAAATATGTCAATGTGGTGTTTTGTTAATATGCAACTCGTTGCATATTGAGCTCCACTTAACTTGTAGTATTGTTTGTTGCATATTGCCATGCCATGCTTCATTAAACCGGACATGCATCATACTTGATTGTGCATCATGCCATGTTTATGCTTGTGCATTTACCATGTTGTTTGTTTCTTTACGGTGTTGCTTCTTAGTTCCGGTAATGTTGCGATTGTGAGGATTCGTTCGACTACTCCCGTTCGTCTTCTTCATGGACTCGTTCTTCTTCCTACCGGGATCTCAGGCAAGATGACCGTCACCTTGGATCTCATTACTATCATTGCTATGCTAGTTGCTTCGTTCTATCGCTATGTTGCGCTACCTATCGCTTGCTCTTCAAGCCTTCCAAATTGCCATGTCAGCCTCTAAACTTTTCACCCTTCCTAGCAAACCATTGCTTGGCTATGTTACCGCTTTGCTCAGCCCCTCTTATAGCGTTGTTAGTTCCAGGTGAAGTTGAAGTTTGTTCCATGGTGGACAGGGTTATGTTGGGATATCACAATATCTCTTATATTATTAATGCATCTATATACTTGGTAAAAGGTGGAATGCTCGGCCTTATGCCTGGTGTTTTGTTCCACTCTTGCCGCCCTAGTTTCCGTCATACCGGTGTTATGTTCCCGGAATTTGCGTTCCTTACGTAGTCGGGTGATTTATGGGACCCCCCTGACAGTTCGCTTTGAATAAAACTCCTCCAGCAAGGCCCAACCTTGGTTTTACCATTTGGCTCACCTAGCCCTTTTTTCCCTTGGGTTTCCGGAGCCTGAGGGTCATCTTTATTTTACCCCCCGAGGCCAGTGCTCCTCCGAGTGTTGGTCCAACCTGAGCGATGTCCGGCGCCCCCTGGGCAACCAGGGTCTATGCCAGCCCATCGTCTTGCTCATTCGGTGTGCCCTGAGAACGAGATATGTGCAGCTCCTATCGGGATTTGTCAGCACATCGGGTGGCTTTGCTGGTCTTGTTTTACCATTGTCGAAATGTCTTGTAAACCGGGATTCCGAGACTGATCGGGTCTTCCTGGGAGAAGGAATATCCTTCGTTGATCGCGAGAGCTTATCATGGGCTAAGTTGGGACACCCCTGCAGGGTATTATCTTTCAAAATCCGTGCCCGCGGTTATGTGGTAGATGGGAATTTGTTAATGTCCGGTTGTAGATAACTTGACACCAGATCCGAATTAAAACGCATCAACCGCGTGTGTAGCCGTGATGGTCTCTTCTCGGCGGAGTCCAGGAAGTGAACACGGTTTCTGTGTTATGTTTGACGTAAGTAGGTGTTCAGGGTCACCTCTTGATCATTACTAGCTTCACGACCGTTCCTTTGTTTCTCTTCTCTCTCTCATTTGCGTATGTTAGCCACCATATATGCTTAGTCGCTGCTGCTACCTCACCACTTTACCCCTTCCTTTCCCATTAAGCTTTGCTAGTCTTGATACCCATGGTAATGGGATTGCTGAGTCCTCGTGGCCCACAGATTACTACAACAACAGTTGCAGGTACAGGTTGTGCGATGATCATGACGCGAGCGCGATGTTTGCTTGTTTGGAGTTCTTCTTCTGCTTCTTCTTCGATCAGGGGATAGGTTCCAGGTCGACAGCCTGGGCTAGCAGGGTGGATGTCGTTTGAGCTTCTGTTTGTGTTTCATCCGTAGTCGGATGTTGATCTCATGTATGATGTATTGTTGTATTTGTGTGGCATTGCATGCCTCTTGTATGTATCCCCATCTATTATGTAATGTTGATGTAATGATATCCACCTTGCAAAAGCGTTTCAATATGTGGTTCTATCCTTGATGGGACCTTCGAGTCTCTTTAGGATAGTATCGCATATTGGGCGTGACACGAGCCATTCGTCTTGGACGTTATGTTTAAAGGCTGCTAAGGCTTCAGCGTCCGGACAGTCGACTATTTGGTTCTTTTTGGTGAGGAACCTGTTCCAGAATTTGCGTGCTGATTCTCCGGGCTGTTGAGTTATGTGACTTAAATCGTCTGCATCCGGAAGGCGGACATAAGTCCCCTGAAAATTTGCTCGAAACGCATCCTCGAGCTCTTCCCAACTTCCAATTGTATTTTCTGGGAGGCTTTTGAGCCAATGCCGAGCTGGCCCTTTGAGCTTGAGGGGTAGGTATTTTATGGCATGGAGATCGTCTCCTCTAGCCATATGTATGTGTAGGATGTAATCCTCAATCCAGACTCCGGGGTCTGTTGTTCTGTCGTATGCCTCTATGTTTACGGGCTTGAATCCTGCTGGCAATTCATGATCCAGTACCTCATCGGTGAAACATAGTGGGTGTGCGGCGCCCCTGTATTTAGGTGTGCCGTTATCTTCGAACACTCGGCGTGTTGTATTGCTTCCTAGAGCCTTCTTTTTTGGCCCATAGATGGACCTGACCGGGCCATCCTTTTTGCGAGGATCCTTATGTGGATCGTGTGCCGGCTTGTGTGCGGTGCCGCTTGCCATTCTTAGCCTGTCATATGGTCGTCTATTCGGCCAGGCGGCCTCCTTGTTTTTTGACTGTGGGGGCTCTACGGCCTCCTCGTCGAATTCGGGCAACAACTTGCGCTTCGGGTAGCTCTTTGCTTGATGACTATCGCCGTATTTATCTTCGGTCTTGAGTACTTTGCTCCATCTCATCCTGAGTACGTCTTCCGCTGTTTTGAGCTTCCGCTTCTGCTTCTTCAAACTTCTTGTAGTGGCGACGAGCCTTTTGTGAATGTTCTTATGCTCCGGTGATGCGTCCGGCGTGAGATCGTCTGGACTGTTGTTTTCGCCGAGGATGGGTTGCTCGTCCAATTCATCTTGTTCGGATGGTTGCTAGGTGACATGTTCGTCGTCCACCGGTTCGCCCTGCTCTACGGCTGGGTTAGTATGGGTGCTGTTGTTTTCGAGGCGAGACTTCGGGCGGTGCTTGCGTCGCCATTTTGGTTGTTTTTCGGGGGAATTATCCTTCGCCGCGTCCCGTTGTTCCTCGTTATTTTGGTGTATCCACCATGTATACGTCGTGAGTTGAGGTGGCTTTCCAGTGCCCAGTGGGTGTTGGTTCGTGGTCGTCTCCGGCATCGTCGTCCATACCGTCGATGTCTTTGGAGTCGAAGTCTAGCATGTCGGTTAGATCGTTGACAGTGGCTACGAAGTTGGTGGTGGGTGGGCTTTGAATTTCTTCGTCGTCCACATCCCAACCGTCCTGACCGCAGTCCGGCCAGGGCTCTCCTGATAACGAGAGATATTTTAGCGAGTTCAGGACGTCGCCGAAAGGTGAGTGTTGAAAGATGTCCGCAGCGGTGAACTCCATGATCGGCACCCGATCTGATTCGATTGGAAGGGGCGCGGGAGGTTCCGAGTCTGGCGAGGAGTCCGGCACCTCGGAGTCACGAGCTTCACAAGGGACAAGGTTAGTATTCGGCTCCATCACCGTAGAGGTTGCAGCCCCCGAGGCGGTGTCTAGCCACCCATCCTCGATGTGCGCAGCCGGCTCCGAATTAAGGGTCAGAACAGACTCGTGTGCGGCCTCCAGGGCACTATCCGGCACCAGAGCTAAATCATGCCCATCGTGACAATGCGGCGTGCTCGGCTGTGGCTCGAATCCATCGAAGGTCAAGTCTCCGCGGATGTTAGCCGTGAAGTTCAGACTTCCAAATCTGACCTGACGGCCAGGGGCGTAGCTTTCGATCTGCTCCAGATGGCCAAGCGAATTGGCCCGCAGTGCAAAGCCGCCGAATACGAAGATCTGTCCGGGGAGAAAAGTCTCACCCTGGACTGCGTTGTTGTTGTTGATGATTGAAGGAGCCATCGAGCCTATTGGTGACAACACAGAGGAACTCTCAATGAAAGCACCAATATCGGTGTCAAAACCGGTGGATCTCGGGTAGGGGGTCCCGAACTGTGCGTCTAGGCGGATGGTAATAGGAGACAAGGGACACGATGTTTTTACCCAGGTTCGGGCCCTCTCGATGGAGGTAAAACCCTACTCCTGCTTGATTGATATTGATGATATGGGTAGTACAAGAGTGGATCTACCACGAGATCAAGGAGGCTAAACCCTTGAAGCTAGCCTATGGTATGATTGTAGTTGTTGTGTCCTACGCACTAAAACCCTCCGGTTTATATAGACACCGGAGAGGGCTAGGGTTACACAGAGTCAGTTACAATGGTAGGAGATCTACATATCCGTATCGCCAAGCTTGCCTTCCACGCTAAGGAAAGTCCCATCCGGACACGGGACAAAGTCTTCAATCTTGTATCTTCATAGTCTTGGAGTCCGGCCGATGATGATAGTTCGGCTATCCGGACACCCCCTAGTCCAGGACTCCCTCAAACATTATCTGTGGTCATCTTACCAAAGGACAATATGGCCGTGTGAGTGCTCTGGAAACATCAAAGCTAGTCTGGACTGGCTATCCAAGGTCAACGAAGGCGTATCAACCCAGAGAGATCAAAGAATCAGTGTTGTTCGCAACCTCTTCAACCGCTTCAAGAGAAACGATAATGAAAATGTCCATCTCACGTTCGTTCGCCTCACTAACATCACAAATGAACTTCAAGATCTTGGCACAACTGAGATTACCAAGCATGAAATCGTCAAGACACTACTGAGATCACTCGACAGCTCCTTTGACACCCTTGCCCTCATGATACAAGAATGTCCTGGCTTCAAGACACTCGATCCGTCTGATATACTTGAGAGGCTCAACACACATGAGTTCCAGCTTTCTGAGAAAAGAGATATCTATGGTCCCAACTATGGCCGAACTCGCGCCTTGATGGCAAAAGTTGTTTCCTCATCTGAAGAAGAATCTGACTGCAGTTCTGATGATCCTGAAGACATTGGAAAGGAACTTGCTATGCTTGTGAAGAAGTTCCAGAAGTTCACCAAGAAGAAAGGCTTCAGAAAGTCTTCACGATCCAGCTCATTAAATGATGAAGCTTCCATTCATGACCACAAGAAGAGAACATGTCACAAGTGCAAGAAACCTGGACACTATATCTCAGAGTGTCCACAGTGGGACAATGAGAAGAAGAAGAAGAAGAGCAAGGAATATGATTCTGATGACAAGAAGAAGAAGAAATCTTCAAAGTCTTCTTCCAAGTCCTCATCAAGGTCTTCATCTCATAAGAAGAGCTCATTAGGCAAGGCTCGTGCTTTTGTTGGCAAGGAAATGGATTCAGAAGAGGAGTTTGCTTCTGAGGAGGCAGAGGTGGAGTCTGGAGAGGAGTCCGACCCTGGCGTTGCAAGTCTGGCTCTAGCCACAACCTATGTTGCCAAGTCCATCTTCAACACTGAAGACAATGACTTCCACACCAATGCTGAAGCTGATAAGGAAGACGATCCTACTCCCACCTACTACTTCATGGCACGTGGTGCCAAGGTAAAATCACGTGATGCTTACTTTCAAACATCAAGTGAAGATGACTCTGATTGTGAATCCAAACCTAGCTACAAAACACTTTCTAAAATTGCAACTGAACAACAAAAGGCTATGGAACATACTCAAAAACTGTTAGACAAAAGCGATGACCTGTTGGACGCGGAAATGACACGTTCACAGTCCTTAGTTGAAGACATAAAAAATCTTCATGCTAAGTACCAAGAACTTGAAGGTCGTCATGAAACACTCTCAACTACTTATGAAAGGCTCTCCTATGATTATCTTCAAAGGAAACAAGAGCTTGAGAAATTGAGAGCGGCTCATGAAGATCTTCAAAAAGAGAATGAGTCACTTCGCGCTCAACAGATCAGTTCCGCTCAGGATGGATTTGAACCACCATGTCTAAAATGCATTGAGCATGATAACGCTACATCTGTTGCTGAATGTTCCACTGCTGCTACTGTTTCATTGTCTTCACCTACTAATGTGGTTACTAACCCCTCTGCGGAGGATACCACTGCTATTGCTGATGAAAATGCTATGTTGAAGACATTGCTTGAAACAGGGATGTGTAAGAGTCTGAAAGGGCATCAGACACTCTGCGATGTCCTCAAAAAGCAGATTCTGAACCGAAACCCTAGGAAAGAGGGTGTTGGGTTCGAGAGGAAAATGAATGTTGATGGCTCATACTGGAAGCCTGAGCAGTACCCCAAAACCACATGGGTTGCTGCAAAGGAACCTTCAGTAGATCCATCCACTTTATCTGGCTTTATCTGTGCTAATCCTATTATCATTGATGAATCCTTTGATTCAAACTATAAGTTGTTCAAGAATCAGAATGGTGAAGTGTTTGCCAGGTACATTGGTACTAACTGCAGGAATGGACCACCTATGAAGAAGATCTGGGTACCTAAGCAGTACATTGAAAATCTTCCTGTGAATGTCGTCATGACACCACCAAGGAAGAAGACAAACCCCAGACCTATAGCTTCATATGGCCCAAAGGCTTCATACAGATACAGGACTCATTTGAGTCACCCTAACGCCAATGTTTTGCAAGGAAATCATGCTCAGACTTATGCATATGAGCGTGTATCTTCGAACCGCTATGTTCATAGGACTAATAACTTTTCTGCTTATTCACATGAGTATCATTCATCTCCTGCAAGGCTATTTGCTAGGGCTCCAAAGCCAAAATTCTCAGATGCTGCACTTAGACTAATTGCTTGTAAGCCACCCCTGAAAATGTGGGTGGCGAAGAAGAATTAACTTTCTTTTGCAGAGAAAGGTCTCCAGCCTGCAATCAAAGGCGTCCGATGCTATTGCTGGGGACCTAAAACACATTAAGGACGCATGATAAAATGTCTTACTATATACATCACATCTGAATCGCTTACCTGTCATACTACGTATCCTAATCTTGATATAAACTGTGACAATCCCTATATGTCCCAAATGCTTATGCTTCACAACACTCTTGTGAACTCTATCCTCCTAACTGCACTATAGGGTACATCACCAAAAGCTTCAGAATGGATTATGGACAGTGGATGCACAAATCATATGACTGGTGATCGAAGTCTTCTCATGGACTCAACCTTACGTCCATCCGACAAGAGTCACATCACATTTGCTGAAACTGGTAAAAGCAAGGTATTGGGTCTAGGTAGAGTTGCAATCTCAAAGGAACAACACATGGATAAAGTGATGCTTGTTGAATCCCTTGGTTTCAACTTAATGTCTGTCTCAATGCTTTGTGACCTAAACATGATTGTGCTATTCGGAAAATACCGTTGCCTTGTACTAATGGAATCTGACAAGTCTCTAGTCTTTGAAGGGTATCGAAAAGATGATCTATACATGGTAGATTTCTCAGCAGGTCCACAGCTTGTCGTATGTATTCTCACAAAAGCTTCAGAATGCTGGCTCTGGCATCGAAGGCTGGGACATGCTGGCATGAGGAACTTACACTCACTCGTCAAGAAGAAGCATGTCATAGGCATCGAAGATGTCAAGTTCAAGAAGGATCATCTGTGTGGTGCCTGCGAAGCTGGAAAGATGACTAGGGCAAAGCACCCCTCGAAGACAATCATGACAACATCTCAACCCTTCGAGCTGTTACACATGGACTTATTTGGACCTACTCACTACTCCACCCTCACAACAACTGCTTGTGTCTATGGCTTGGTCATTGTTGATGACTACTCAAGATACACATGGGTTCATATAATTCTCTACAAGACTGAAGTGCAAGATGTCTTCAGACGCTTTGCCAATCGAGCAATGAACAATTATGGTGTGAAGATCAAGCATATCAGAAGTGATAATGGCACTGAATTCAAGAACACCGGTCTTGATCTTTATCTGGATACAATGGGAGTCACTCATGAGTTCTCTGCTCCATACACACCTCAGCAAAATGGCATCGTTGAACGCAAGAACAGAACCCTCATTGAGATGGCTCGAACAATGCTTGATGAATACAAGACACCAAGAAAGTTCTGGCGTGAAGCTATTGATACAACATGTCACATCATCAACCGTGTCTACATCCATAAGCTTCTGAACAAAACATCCTATGAGCTCCTCACTGGCAAGAAGCCAAATGTAAGTTATTTCAGGGTATTTGGAGCTAGATGCTGGATCAAGGACCCCTATCACAAGTCAAAATTTGCACCTAAAGCTCACGAAGGCTTCATGCTTGGCTATGGAAAGGACTCACACTCCTACAGAGTTTTCAACCTCTATCTCTACAAAATCGTCGAAACTGTGGAAGTGAGATTTGATGAAACCAACGGTTCACAAAGAGAACTCCTGCCAAGTACACTAGATGAAGCTCCTCCAAGCGAATCTATCAAGCTGATGGGAACTGGTGAAATCATGCCTTCTGAAGCACAACCTGAAGAGGAACTTATCATTTCTGCACCAAATCAACTTGAAGACAATGCTCAGACCGAAGACAATCCTTCCAATGATGACAATGATCAGCAAGAGCAAAGTCTTCGTCCTGTTCATCCTCATGTTGCAAATGAAGTACAAATTGAGAAGATAATTGATAGCATTAATGTGCCTGGTCCACTTACTCGCTCAAGAGCAACACAGTTAGCAAAATTTTGTGGGCACTTTTCATTTGTGTCAATATCAGAACCCAAGAAACTTGCTGAAGCTTTTAGGGAACATGAATGGATTCAAGCTATGCAACAAGAACTTCAACAGTTCAAGCTGAACAATGTTTGGGAACTTGTCAAGCGACCTGACCCTCGCAAGCATAACATTATTGTAACAAAATGGATATATCGAAACAAGCAAGATGAGCATGGTCAAGTCGTCAGAAACAAAGCACGTCTTGTGGCTCAAGGATATACTCAAGTAGAAGGAATTGACTTCGATGAAACATTTGCTCCTGTGGCTAGGCTTGAAGCTATTCGCATACTGCTAATCTACGCTAATCATCACAACATCTTGAAGAGTGCATTTCTCAATGGAAAGATTGAAGAAGAACTATATGTCGCTCAACCACCTGGCTTTGAAGATCCAAAACATCCTGATATGGTGTACAAGCTAAACAAAGCACTGTATGGTCTCAAACAAGCTCCTCGTGCATGGTATGATATGATCAAAGACTTCCTGAAGAGCAAATGCTTCAAACCAGGATCCCTCGATCCCACACTCTTCACGAAGACATATGATGGTGAACTGTTTGTGTGCCAAATATATGTGGATGACATAATCTTCGGCTGCACCAATCAGAAGTATACTGATGAGTTTGGGTACATGATGCAAGAGCAATATCAGATGTCCATGATGGGTGAGCTGAAGTTCTTCCTTGGTCTTCAAATACGTCAGCAAAGGAATGGCATCTTCATATCTCAAGAAAAATACCTCAAAGAATGTCTGAAGAAGTTTGGAATGGAAGACTGCAAAGGCTACACGACGCCAATGCCAGCCAAACACCATCTTGGTCCCGACGACAATGGTAAAGAGTTCGATCAAAAGGTATACTACTCCATGATTGGTTCTTTACTTTATCTATGTGCATCTAGGCCAGATATTATGCTTAGTGTTTGCATGTGTGCTCGATTCCAAGCGGCACCAAAGGAATCGCATCACTTAGCTGTGAAGCGAATTCTTCGATATTTGGCTTACACCCCAACACTCGGATTATGGTATCCCAAGGGCTCAAAATTTGATTTGGTTGGATTCTCGGATGCTGATTATGCTGGTGACAAGGTGGATCGCAAGTCTACATCAGGCACATGTCACTTTCTGGGTCGATCACTTGTCTGTTGGTCTTCAAAGAAGCAGAACTGTGTATCACTCTCAACTTCTGAATCTGAATACATTGCTGCTGGATCTTGTTGTGCTCAGCTTCTGTGGATGAAGCAAACTCTCAAGGACTATGGCATCAATCTGAAACAAGTACCTCTCTTCTACAACAATGAAAGTGCCATCAAGATAGCCAACAATCCAGTTCAGCACTCGAAGACAAAGCACACTGAAATTCGTCATCACTTTCTCAGAGATCATGTCATGAAGAAAGATATCGATATCATTCATGTCAACACTGAAGAGCAACTGGCAGATATCTTCACAAAGCCCTTGGATGAGAAAAGGTTTTGCAAGTTATGGTGTGAGCTAAATATCTTGGAATCCTCTAATGTCCTGTGATCAGGCACACATCCTAACACTTATGCATGTTGATGACTTAGATGTGCAACACACAAAGTAATGTATATCTTCAATCAATGAAGACTTACACTCTGAGTGTGAATACATTAACATGGAATTTGACTTCGGAGCGCCATGATAATTGTGCGTCGTGTCTGGGTCTAATATGTCGGGGAAACTGATGCACGAACACCTATGGGACCGGCGGACCGAGCCCCTTTCGGTTCGGCGGGGGGCGGAGGTCGCACGAAGAGCAGATCGAGGCGAAGCACACGAGCAGTTTACCCAGCTTCGGAGCTCTCCGGAGAGATAATACTCCAACTGCTACATCTATGTGTATATTGAGTTCTTGCTCAGGAGCGATTAGCGCTACGAAACCGAGCGTGAGAGTGTTCCTAGCTTCGAATGAATCGAAGCTCCTCTACATTGCGCATGGGCCTCCTTTTATATGCTCAAGGGGTCACCGACAGGTGGCAACGCAGGCAAAGGGCAAAAACGGAAAAGGAGATGCGGTCGGTACAACTACCTATATTGTAGATACAGTGTATCACACCTAACTCTGACGGCAGGGGACAAAGGCATTAAATGCCCGTCTATGTCGCCCAAACAATGCAGAAAGGGACCGTCAGGGACGCCACCGATCGCCACGATGGCCTTCTTGTCAGCGCCGCTTGCCACCGTGCACCCCTGGCTGCACAGCCTCTCGCCACGTGCGCCTGAAAAGGCCTCCAGGGTGACATGTTGGTGGATGTGCTGGAGCGCGGGTGTGGAGTGGCCGCTTGTCGTGGCAAGTGCCTTGCCGCGGTTGCTATCTTGTCGGACCCGGGAGCTTGTCGCTCGCCGAGCCTTGCCGGGACGCGTGGCGCGTCGCGGCAAGCTTTCTTGAGACGCCTTGGCTGGCCTTCCCGGCAAGCTCCTCTTGTCAGGGCCTTGTCTTCTTGGCTTGAATACTTTGTTCTTGAATGGCTTCCCGGCAAGTTCGTCTTGCCGGGGTCTTGTCTCCTAAGGAGCCACGGAGGATCTTGGCGGTCGCCTGGCAAGCCTTGCCACGGGGTGCTGCGACTGCCCATGCACGAGTTCGGGATACTAGGGTACCCCTACTCTAGTACACCGACAGGAGCCCCCGGGCCTGGTCCACACACGGTGCCGAGCACTGTTGGGCCAGGCCCAAAACAGGGCACGGGCACGCGCGGCCTAGGTCACACCGTTTCTTACTCCGTATCCACCGCGCCCTCCTCGAACGGCACGCGTTGAATGCGGCGTCATGGGGGAGATCATGGGTGATTTTTTTATTCGGAAAAGCGTAACGTCCGCCCCTTCCCTCTTTATAAGTAGAGGAAACAGGGGCAGTCGCCCATCTCGCCGGTTTCCACTCCAAAATCTCCGCCGCTCCCCCCTTCTGAGAGAGAGCAGCGCTCCGCCCCCCATCTCCGTCGTTGCCACCAACACCGTCGATCTCCTCCACCACCTTCGCCATGGCTCTGAAGACCGGGAAGGTCGCGAAGTCGGCCGAGGCGCTGCGGCTCGAGGCGCTGCGAAAGGAGCGGGCCACTTTCCCCTCCGAGCTCGACGCGGCGGAGCTGAGGGAGTGGTACTACCTCTTCTGGTCGACGGAGACGCGAGCGCATCCGCGCACGAAGGTACTCTCCGCCGCCACTTCGAAACGGGCTCCACACGGATACCCCTTCTTTGTACTGTTCTTCTAGTGCGGGCTCTGCCCGCCCTTCTCGGAGTTTTTCTGTGATATCATGAACACCTACGGGTTTCACCTCCTTGACTTCACCCCCAACGCCGTTCTGACCATGGCAGTTTTCGCACATCTCTACGAAAACTTTGTCGGAGTCCACACAAATGTAGCCCTTTTCTGCTACTACTTCATGCCCCGGGTCGAGAGAGGAGAGCCTCTATCCGGCGGGATCGCCTGGATCTCGAGGGCCGGCAAGAAGGAGGCGTATTTGGAGGGGGAGCTCTGCAGCAAATGGGAGGAGTGGAGAGCGGATTGGTGTTGGATCATGGAGGAGAACCCGCAGCCATTCACCGCCCTGCGCCAAGTCCCAGTAGTGCGTGCCGGCGATTGGAGCAGCTTGGCTGCGGAAGACGACAAGCTGAAGATCGCCACCACCCGGAACTTGCGGCTCAGGCTTGCCGGGCTTATTGTGGGCGCCGTAGGCGCAGACTTTCTCCGCCGCCGCATCGCCCCCCTGCAAGAGAGGAGGAGACCCGCTTGGGAGTTCGGTGGTCCGGCGGATATCATGAGGCTGTGCCCGGGCCTCAATTTTAACTTCACCGTGCTGGAACTGGGTGCGATGCTCAAGGAGCTGTTCAAGCATGACTCCCAACATCCAGAGTGGTTCAGGCTGCCGGCGGGGGTCGTCCCGCTATGCAACAATTCTTCGCTCGACCGCATCCGCGGGATGATGCCGTTGTGCGACTCGCATGGTCTTGTCCCAACGTGGCAAGAGCCAGCGGACGACGTTGTGCAGCAATTCTTCGACGGCCTGGTGGAGGTGGCGGTCCGCGCCGACGAGCAGAGGAGCCTCACTCGCGACACCACCGTGGAGGAGATGCAGCGCATCGCCACCAGGGCGGAAGAGGCGGCGGCAGCCGCTGCCGCGGGCGAGTTCGGGTTCACCGTGGAGGAGGCAGAGGCAGCAGAGGCGGCAAGCCTTGCCGAGCAAGAGTGGCTTGACGGCGAGGAAGAGCTTGCCGCGCCTGACGCCGAGTCGAGCGAGCCCGCCGAGGGTGCGAGCGGCCCGCCATCTCTAGGCTGCTTGCCGCAGGCGGAGCCCCCAGCGCAGCCCCCAACTCCACCAAGAAGGCGTCTTCGCAAGGCCGGGGACGCAGCGGGGCGGCAAAGGAGTCAGCAGCCGTCACGCCGCGCGACACGCTCCACCGCGACAAGCGATGTTGCCGCGGGAGCGCCTCGCACCGCTGCGGCAACTGGAGCAGGGTCTTCCCGGGCCACCGCCACTGCGCCCGCCAAGCGGCCAAGGGATCCTATTCCTCCGCCTCGTTGCGCCGAGTGTGGGCCGGACTTCGACCTCTCCGCGCTCAGCTCCGACGAGGAAGAAGACGAGTAAGAAACTTTGTAGTACTTGTAGTTCTTCAATTTTTGCTGTTTCTGTCTTGTATCTGATCTGCTTTACTCTGAACCTTGTTCCCTTTCAGGACCCTGGCCCAGAGAGCAGCAAAGAGAGCCAAAGTTCCGGTGGTTATCATCGAGGACGAGCCCACCGCGACGGCAGGGGGTGTGCCCGAGACCACCTTGCCGGACCCGGCAACTACTCCCCGAGGCAGCCCCCAGCGTAAGTATATAGCTTATTTCCCGCTGTTGGGCGCGCATGGGTGTTCTTTTCTTTGCTGACATCCGACTGTTGGTTTGTTTGTGTAGGAGCAGAACAGCTTCACGAGGAGGGCTCGGAAACCGCCTCCGACGTGCCATCTGCTTCCACTACACCGCCAAGGGTGGATTCCCCGGCAAGGGAGCGTTCTCCGGCAAGGGAGGAGTCTCCGGCAAGGGAGGAGTCTCCGGCAAGGGGCAGCACTAGCGACCCCCCGGTGGTGGAGCCCATGACCATGGATCCCAGTACAGGTAATCCCTTGCTTGAAACTTCCCTTGTGTTCTTCTTCTGATCTTTCTTTTTGGATATTTGCTTGACTTCGCCTTCTTCTCCGGTCGTCAGATCCACCTTCCACGGAGCCGATGGAGACCGAGGCGGGCGGCGAGGAGAACGTGCGCGGCGATACTGATGGTGCCGCGGCCACCGAAGAAGGAGCCGGCGCTGACGAGCCCGCCGGCGAAGAGGCCGCCAAGGCTGCCGCCGCAGAAGCTGGCGAGGGATCCGGCGATCGCACTGACGGCCCTGAGGCCACAGGAGCGCCAGGCGCTACACCGACCGCCGATCCCTCCGCCGCTGCCGCAGCGCCATGCTCCGAGGAGCCCCAGCCCGGCGCCTATCTGAAGGCCGGCGAGGGCATCTTGATCAAGCTCCCCTGGGCGTCGAGCTCCAGGGCGCCGGTTGAAGGAGAAGTCCTGGATGGAGAGGTGCTTGCCTCCGCTGGGTTGTCGCTTGTCGACGCGCCGGGAAGCAGCAGCGACGAGCCTGAGGAGGAGCGGCTGCTATGGATGCTGATGTCACTCTACCGCGCCCGCCAAGCCAAGCTGGAGTCCCGGGAGGCGCTTGTCGCGAAGGCGAGCGTGGATATTGAGAAGCGCGCGGAGGAGCTCCGGGGTCTCCGCCAGGAAGCTCTCTGGGCCCTGGCGGAGGAGCGGGAGCAACATGCTGAGGAGCGGAAGGCCTTCCTCCTCGAGAAGGCCGAAGCTGAAGAGCAACAGCGGCTCGCCGGCGAGAAGCTGTTTGCGCAAGAAGGTGAGCTGGCACAGCGGAAAGTTAACCTCGACAGGCACAAGGAGGATCTCGCCGCGCGCGAGCAAGCACTTGGCGGGGCTCTCAAGGAAGCAAAGGACGTGGCCACAGCTGCCAAGGCCGCCAAGAAGGAATTGGAGACAAAGGTGGCGCAGCTGGAGTCCGCTCTCAAGGCGAGCGGCGAGGAGCTTGCTGCGCTCAAGCGTGAGTGCGAGAAGGACGCCCTCGCCCATGGTGAGCTGCAGGGTCAACTCGTCGAGAAGGGCAAGGAGCTGAGCGCCGCCAAGGACTCCAATGCTGATCTTGAGTTGAAGCTGGCCACTTTGACTCAGACGCTGGACGGCGCCAAGGAGCGGGAGGTGGCCTTGAAGGAGGAGATCAAGGGCAACGAAGCGCTGCTGACGAGGGCCGCCGTAACCCAGAACACCTTCAGGGAGACGGTGGAGCTCTGGACGGAGGGCCTCGTGAACATCGCTATAGTCATTGACGGGGAGCTGGCGCAGCTGGGGGTGGAGGACTTTGGGTACTCCTCCGATGAGAACCTCCAACCCAGCGCCAAGCTCACCCTGTTCTTTAAAGGCGTGGCGACAGCTCTCCAGCAGCTCCGAGAGAAGATCCCAAAGCAGCTGGCCGACGAGTCGCACACGATCTGCGCCAGAGTTCTGGAGAAGGTGTTCGTGAAAGTGGCCTTCCGCAACCCAGGCCTCAACCTCACCAATGTCCTCAAGAAGCTGCCGGCAGATGCTGATCTGGAAGCGCTCAAGGCCCTTGTCGCACCCATTGTGGACAAGGTGAATGGGGTCAAGAGGGTCGATGGTGGCCGCGTAGATTAGGCCGCCCGTTTTCTCTTTTCCTTGTCGTTGCTTATCATGTCGCGAAAACAATTTGTTAGAGCTGCGACAAGTTATCTTGTAATATAACTCTATTTTGGATATCGATTACTGTGTTATTTCCTCTACTTGATTCCTTCCTTTGTATGTTTTTACCCTACACTTTTAGGGAACTTGCCGGCGCAGGCACCCTTGCCGCGAGCGCTGAGTGCGGGACGTCAGCAGCCTGCTGGCGGTGCCGCTACCGACAAGAAACCTTGTCGCAACTAGTCGCAGCTCACTTAAGTTGTTGAGCGGACTCGAAACAAAGTAAGGGCGCAACTAGCTACGAGTTGGTTCCTCCGCGCACAGGTTTTCCATACAAAGTACGGTCGTTCAAGGAGGATAACTTAAAAATTTAAAAACTGATTGCTCAAACTTTGGCAACTTAGCTTTTCTGTCGTTTGCTTCCCGGCAAGGCAAAACTTTTCTTGAACGATGCCTGGTCCACACCATTATCTTCTCCTTTCCCCCCGTCAAACTTGTGTGCGAGGGAACCTTTCCTTCTTTTGAGAAAGAGAAAGAAGAGAAAATAAAGATATGGAGCCTTACGGCTCGTTATTGCTTACCGGAGGCAGGTGCTGCACAAAGTGTCAGATAATACATGCAAAAAGGAAGAAAGCATGAAATTGACAAGATGTGCGGAGCACATGAGCTTTATTTATGCATGGGGTCTGCGCCCGGCTTTGTATGAAGGATTACATGCAACAGCGGCAAGATTTGTACAAAAGGTGGTTGCGGGAACAGGTTCCGGCAATCGCGCCCTATGGGTAAAACTTATGAAGATGTTCAATGTTCCAGGAGTTGCTCACCGAAATTCCATCTTCGGTCTCAAGGCGGACATCGCCAGGCCTAGTGACTCGTTTCACCTGGTAAGGGCCTTCCCACTTCGGCGTCAACTTGTTGGAATTCTTGGCGGACTGAACACGCCGAAGAACAAGGTCGCCTTCCTCGAAACTTCTGGCATTAACTTTGCGACTATGGTAGCGGCACAAATCTTTCTGATATCGAGCAGCTCGTACATCGGCCTGAAGACGGTCTTCCTCAAGGAGCAGCGCGTCATCTTGTCACAGCTGCTCTTGCTCAAGCTCATCATAAGTGAGCACTCGAGGTGACCCGTATACAAGTTCCGTGGGGAGAACTGCCTCTGCTCCATAGACTAGAGCGAAAGGTGTCTGGCCAGTGGCTCGATTTGGCGTCGTCCTGATCGACCAAAGAACCACCGGCAGCTCCTCGATCCAGTTCCTTCCGCACTTGCGCAGCCTGTCGAAAGTCCTGGTCTTGAGTCCACGCAGCACTTCAGCATTTGCCCTCTCCACTTGACCGTTGCTTCTCGGATGAGCAACAGAAGCGAAGCAGACCTTGGCGCCAAGATCTTGGACATACTGCATGAAGGTGCGGCTCGTGAATTGCGTGCCGTTGTCGGTGATGATCCTATTAGGGATTCCGAAACGACAAACAATCGACCTGAAGAACTTGACTGCTGACTGTGCTGTCACTTTCCTCACTGGTTCCACTTCCGGCCACTTTGTGAACTTGTCGATTGCAACGTACAAGTACTCAAAGCCCCCGACAGCTCGGGGGAAGGGCCCGAGGATGTCGAGCCCCCAGACCGAAAATGGCCAGGATAAAGGGATCGTCTAGAGAGCTTGAGCTGGCTGGTGTATCTGCTTGGAATGAAACTGGCACGCTTCACACTTGGTTACTTGTGCAGTTGCATCCTGGAGGGCTGTCGGCCAAAAGAAACCTTGCCGGAACGCTTTGCCGGCAAGTGCTCTTGCACCAATGTGGTGACCACATATGCCTCCATGTATCTCTGCCAACAGTTGTTGTCCATCTTCCCGGCGAATACACTTCAATTTCACACTGTTGAGCCTTATTCTGTACAGTGTGTTGTTGACAAACTTGTACATACTTGACTGTCGGGCTACTCTTTCCGCTTCTTCTTGCTCTTCGGGAAGTTCTCCTGTCTGAAGGAAACGGACAATTTGCTGTGCCCATGCTGGAGCTTGTGGCTTGACAACAAGGACTAAAGGCACATCTGCTGCTGTGGGAACATCCGCTTCTATGGCAAGGGTGGGCGGCCCAGTCGGAGCTTGATGTTCCCCGGCAAGCTTGCCAGAGCAAAACTTGTCGAGAGCGTCTGCTTCAACGGAACAAACCCTAGGGCTTGCCGGAGCAGACTGCTCCTCAGCACTCTGGGTGTTGATCTTGGGGATCTTCTTGGCGGCGGCCTCGGGGAGCTCTGCCGGAAAGTAGTCACCAGAAACCAACTTCCTCTTCTTTCTCTGTCCAGTTGATGGTGTCACGGATGGTTGAGTCAGCTTGAGCACAAAGATCCCTGGTTCCACAGGTAACTTTAGTGCGGCGCACTTTGACAGGCCATCAGCAATGTCGTTCTGAGCTCTTGGAACATGCTCCATCCGCAGGCCGTCAAAGTGCTCTTCTAGATTTCTCACTTCATCAACATAAGCTTCCATCAACGGACTCTGATAATTCTTGTTCACTTGGCGGACGACAAGCTGTGAGTCATCCCTGACAATGAGCTTCTTGATCCCAAGGTCTGCTGCGATCCTGAGACCGGCAAGCAAACCTTCATACTCTGCAGTATTGTTTGTTGCTTGCTCCTTGGGAAAGTGCATCTGGGCTACGTACTTGAGGTGCTCTCCGGTGGGCGCGACAAGTAGCACGCCCGCACCGGCGCCTTGCAGCGAGAAGGCACCATCAAAGTACATCAGCCACTCTTTGCTTGCCTCCTTGACGGGGATGCTCGTTTCTGGAATTTCTTCATCTTGTGTCGGCGTCCACTCTACTATGAACTCTGCCAATGCTCTGCTTTGGATAGTTGAAGTGATCTCAAACTTGAGGCCAAAGCTTGACAGTTCCAGTGCCCACTCGACGATCCTGCCTGTTGCTTCTGGATTCTGCAGTATCCTCTTCAGCGGGAAACGAGTGACAACTGTGATCTCATGTGCCTGAAAGTAATGGCGCAGCTTTCTCGAGGCCATGAGGAGGCCGAAAAGCAACTTCTGCACACCAGAGTACCTTGACCTAGCCCCCTGCAGAAGGGAGCTGACAAAGTAAACTGGGCACTGCACCATTTTCTTCTGGACCTCCTCGCGCACCTGCGCAGATCCATCCTTGTCGGGACCAGAGCTTGTCGGCGAAGCCATCTGCTTGTCGCTGGATGCGTCTGCCGTGGTTGCTGGCTCATCATCCGCCTCCCTCTCCGCCACTAACGCAGCACTAACCACTTGATTGGTTGCCGCTAGATACAGCAGCAACTTCTCTTGTGGCTTAGGTGCGACAAGTATTGGAGTGGAGGACAGATATCTCTTCAAGTCCTGCAGCGCAGCCTCCGCTTCCGGAGTCCATTTCATTGGACCTGCCTTTTTCAATATTTTGAAAAATGGCAGGGCGCGCTCAGCAGATCTAGAGATAAACCTGCTGAGAGCAGCCATGCAACCGGCAAGTCTTCGTACATCCTTGACGCGCTTCGGTGCTTCAATCTGCTCGATGGCCTTGATCTTGTCGGGATTGGCTTCACTTCCCCGCTGAGACACAAAGAACCCGAGAAGCTTGCCGGAAGGGACTCCAAACACGCACTTCTCGGGGTTAAGCTTGAGATTGATCTTGCGCAGATTTGCAAAGGTTTCATCTAAATCTTTAATCAAAGTAGCCTTGTCCTTGCTCTTGACCACTATGTCATCCATGTAGGCTTCCACATTTCTGTGTATCTGTGGCTCAAAAGCGACATGGACTACCCTTGCAAATGTTGAACCAGCACTCTTTAAACCAAAAGGCATCCGTACGAAACAGTATGTGCCACATGGGGTGATGAATGCGGTTTTCTCTTCATCCTCTTCTGCCATGAAGATCTGATGGTATCCTGAGTATGCATCAAGAAATGAAAGCAAATCACATCCGGCTGTGGAGTCAACAATCTGGTCTATGCGCGGCAAGGGAAATGGGTCTTTGGGACAAGCTTTATTGACATCGGTAAAGTCTATACAAAGCCTCCATTTCCCGTTGGCCTTGCACACGACAACAGGATTGGCCAACCACGTAAGATGGAGCACTCCTTTGACAAGGCCTGCTGCTTCCAACTTCTTGATTTCTTCTGCGATGAATTCTTGGCGCTCCACTGCTTGTTTCCTAACTTTCTGCTTGACGGGCCGCGCATGAGGACAGACGGCGAGGTGGTGCTCAATTACTTTCCTGGGAACACCGGGGATGTCAGACGGTTGCCACGCAAACATGTCAACATTCGCCCGCAGGAAAGCAACGAGCGCGCTTTCCTATTTAGGGTCGAGAGTGGCACTGATGGTGAAGGTACCACCAGTGCCGTCCTCCTTGGCGGACACCTTATTGGTCTCTGGTGGAGCTACCATCATCTTCTTACACTTGCCGGTGGAGCTCGATGGTGCGTCCTCGACGGTAGCGTAGCACTCCGAAGAGGTGCGCTTGCCGGAGTGGGCATCAGAGCTCTTGCCGGACTTTGTCTTCTTCTTCCCCCCGGGAGCTTCAGCGGCAAGTGACTTGCGATCTGTTGCAGCAGCTGCTTCCCGGTAGATCTTGTCGGTGCAGATAAGAGCATCCTTCTTGTCGCCAGGGACAGAGATGACGCTTATCGGGCCAGGCATCTTCATCATGTTGTATGCATAGTGAGAGGCTGCCATGAACTTGGCGAGCGCTGGACGGCCGAGTATCCCATTGTAGGGCAATGGAAAATCAGCAACGTCAAAAGTGACCCTCTCAATCCTGAAGTTCAGCTCGCTGCCAAATGTGACCGGCAACGTGATCTTTCCCTTCGGCTTGCTCCTTCCCGGATTGATTCCTTGGAATGTGCCGGTCTCTTCGAGCTCGCTATCAGGGATCTGGAGTTTCTGGAGCACCGCGGAGGAGATCAGGTTCAAGCCGGCCCCGCCGTCAACTAGCATCTTGGTGACCTTGAGGTTGCGGATAGTTGGCGAAACCAACATCAGCAAGCACCCGACCGCAGTTATGCGATCAGGGTGGTCCTCAATATCAAAGATGATAGGCGTGATGGACCTTTTCAGAGGCCTGCGTGACTCTTCGGACGGTTTTGCTGCATTGACTTCCCGCATCCACTGCTTGAGCTGGCGGTGTGAAGTATGCAGAGAAGCACCACCATCAACGCACAGGACCTCTGTGGCTTTCTGAAACTCCTGTTCATCGGCTTCGTCATCTTCCATGTCTTTGTTGTCGTCGTCATCTTCATCCTTGTCGCGGCCGCGGGGAGGTCTGTCTCCTTGCCGCTGCTTGGCCTTGCCGCAGCGTCCTCCTCGGCCGGGATGTTTCTTGCCAGCTCCTCCAGGACCTTCCTGGGCCTTCTCCTTGTCGCGTCGCTCATACTCAGCTTTCTGCTGCTCGACAAGCTGCTCGACCTTTTTGTAGCTCTGGAGATCATGGCCCTTGGTGCGGTGGATCTTGCAGTACTGCTTGCCGGAGCCGTCCTGCTTGTCGGCGGCCGCCACAGCCTGCTCGCCGGAGGTACCAGCTTTGGCTTTCTTGGCGCCACCTCCGTTGCCGGACTGCTCAACAACTAGCACATCTTTGCCCTTCTTCTTTCTGTTGTTCCGCCGCCGGTCTTTCTTTGCCGGGGCAGCATCCTCACTGTCAGACCCTCCTGCTCCTGTATTCTCTCCGGGGAGTTTCCTCCCCTCTTCAGCACGTGCACACTTGTCGGCCAGGGCATATAGCTCACTGACGTCTCTGATCTTGCACATCGCCATCTCCTCCCGCATTCTGCGGTTTCGCACGTTCTGATGAAACGCGCTGATGACCGTGGCAGGGTGGACATCTGGGATGTTGTGCTGCACACGGCTGAATCTCTGAATATACTTGTGTAGGGGCTCTCCTTCCTTCTGGGCGAGCAGATGAAGGTCGCTCTCTTGGCCATGAGGCTTGTGGCCGCCTGTAAAGGCGCCGACAAACTGATGGCATAGATCTGCCCAAGAGGAAATGGAGTCGTCCGGCAAGTGCATGAGCCAGGATCTGACGTTAGGCTTGAGCACCAGCGGGAACTAGTTGGCGAGGATCTTGTCGTCGTGCCCCCCGACAGCTTGCACCGCGATGGTGTAGATGCTGAGGAACTCCGACGGATGCGACTTGCTGTCGTACTTCTCCGGTACATCTGGCTTGAAATTCTTCTTGCTGGGCCACTGGACTTGCCGCAGCTCACGAGTGAATGCAGGGCAACCTACCGCGTACGGCAAGTCGCTTGGTTCCCCTGGCGCATGCATGTCGACAGAGGGCCTAGCGCACTGGTCAGATTGACACCGCGCTTCTCTTCGGCGCTCGATGCGAGTACGAGCGTCTTCTTGCTGTCGTTCGTGAAGAACTTGGCGCTGATCGCGACGAGCTCGTGGATCTGATGACGCGGTGGAGTCGCTGTTGAGGTGGACCCGGCGAGTCGGCGATCTTGGCCTTCGGGGTGGAGTGTGCATGGTGGTTGCACCCCCATCGGTCTTGTCGTCATCGTCTCGCGCCTGGCGGTCCTGCCGCGGCAACGATGTACTTGGTTGCCGCGCAGTGTCGCCGTTGGCGAAGCCGATGAGACTCTGAATAGTGCCCCTCCATTCGTCGGTTTTGTCCGCCGTTGGAGGGTAATCCAAGAGCAGTTGAGCTCGCACCAAAGCTTCTGCTGGAGTGGTGGGCGGCAGAGGCGAACGGTGCGAGGAGCGGGACATGCTCGGACTCCTAACTCGTTAGAAGGAGCAGTATCCCGTCCAGGCGACCGTACCTCGCTCGGGCCAGCATGTTGGCGTGCATGCTGGTCTTGGGCACCCCGAGATCCACCAGCTTGATCTTGGCCCAACGAGCGCATGGTACTGCGAATATCATGACGCTGTTGGTCCCGCGCCTCCTGAGATGGGCGCGGTGCGCGTACGGACACCGAGGTCTGCGCGGCCTTGTCCTTGGACTTGGCAGCGCTGTGAGCACCCTCATCGGCACCCGTTCTTCCGCCAGCGTCTACCCCACCGCCCGCTTGCTCTGGTGGTGGTGGGATCGACGCGGACGGAACAACTGCCTCCGAAGCCTTCTTCTTCGGTGGCATGTCGATGAAGATGATGAAGATCTAGCTCGTGTGCACGCCGGATCAGGTTCACACAATCTCGACGCCCCCTACCTGGCGCGCCAAAGATGTCGGGGAAACTGATCCACGAACACCTATGGGACCGGCGGACCGAGCCCCTTTCGGTTCGGCGGGGGGCGGAGGTCGCACGAAGAGCAAATCGAGGCGAAGCACACGAGCAGTTTACCCAGCTTCGGAGCTCTCCGGAGAGATAATACTCCTACTGCTGCATCTATGTGTATATTGAGTTCTTGCTCAGGAGCGATCAGTGCTACGAAACCGAGCGTGAGAGTGTTCCTAGCTTCGAATGAATCGAACCTCCTCTACGTTGCGCATGGGCCTCCTTTTATATGCTCAAGGGGTCACCGACAGGTGGCAACGCAGACAAAGGGCAAAAACGGAAAAGCAGATGCGGTAGGTACAACTACCTATACTGTAGATACAGTGTATCACACCTAACTCTGACGGCAGGGGACAAAGGCATTAAATGCCCGTCTGTGTCGCCCAAACAATGCAGAAAGGGACCGTCAGGGACGCCACCGATCGCCATGATGGCCTTCTTGTCAGCGCCGCTTGCCACCGTGCACCCCTGGCTGCACAGCCTCTCGCCACGTGCGCCTGAAAAGGCCTCTAGGGCGACACATTGGTGGATGTGCTGGAGCGCGGGTGCGGAGTGGCCGCTTGTCGCGGCAAGTGCCTTGCTGCGGTTGTTGTCTTGTCGGGCCCGGGAGCTTGTCGCTTGCCGAGCCTTGCCGGGACGCGTGGCGCGTCGCGACAAGCTTTCTTGAGACGCCTTGGCTGGACTTCGCGGCAAGCTCCTCTTGCCGGGGCCTTGTCTTCTTGGCTTGAATACTTTGTTCTTGAATGGCTTCCCGGCAAGTTCCTCTTGCCGGGGTCTTGTCTCCTAAGGAGCCACGGAGGATCTTGGCGCTCGCCTGGCAAGCCTTGCCGCGGGGTGCTGCGACTGCCCGTGCACGAGTTCGGGATACTAGGGTACCCCTACTCTAGTACACCGACATAATACTTCCTATACGGTGGGTAACGCCACCACCAAATTTCTCTGTTAGATGTATTTTACTCATGGTGTTATTTTTGCAATGACTTCGCATTTGGTTTGTCTTCAGTTTCAATTTATCTTAATGATTTTCTTCACTATGATGATTTGATTGCATATATATACTAGTGTTCTGTCCTCTACAACATTCACTTATAGCTATGTCTTCAAGTTGAATCTTTTGAACTAAGTGAATGTGATCGGACCCTAACCTCTCTATGCTTTGAATCTCAAACTCTATCTGTCCAAATCATATGCATTCTATTGAAACTGTCGAATGTCTTCTCTGCGTCCTACTCAGCAAAAGGCACAGAGACAAACATTAAGTCTGTTTTTAATAACTCATCTTTATTGTTGAAATCCGGAGAAGCCGGAACAACCATCCGACATGCCTGGCGGGCGTGGGAACGTGGGACAACTCTGAGTATGTTGCATGCTTGCCACGTGCCCCTCAGATGTGAACTGCCAGGGGCACCAGCGTAATTGCATTGTGTCGCACACCTAATTATAAATACTTGTCCCCTGCGGTAAATAAATCCTTCTTCCACATCTCCACCTCGTCAAAACCCTAGCGCCACCGCTAGCTCTCGACGACGCCGGCGATGAAGCGCTTAGCTGCCGCGACTTCTCCGACGCCGTCCTCACGCCGGCCGCGAACATCGTCCTCTCCGCCGTCGCCATAGGTGTCCTCCGTCGCTATGTTAGGGTACGGTGGGCTGAACTGCTCGGTCTCCTATTCATCCCATCTAGCAGTTCTTCATGCGGTAATTATAACTCTATTTTTACCACCTTTTTGATCTTCAAGATTCATCCTATTTAACAAAAGTGGTTTCTGCCTACACTGTGTTAGATCTATTCTGTTTGCATCTCATACTGCCTAGTCTATTCACTTAGATTTCCTATCTAGTTTGATTCCTCACTTGTACTTATTCACGGATTGGTACAAATCTGGAACCAACTCACCTCATATAAGTGAATGTCTTGGCATCATGAGGTCAATGTCTTCAAACTGATTTATCTTCAAAATCTTATGAGAATGAATATGACCTCTTCCCCTTCCCTCGCATCTCTAATGCTGTCACAGGTACATGTCCGTGGGAGAATCCCTTGGTTCTCATAGTCTGCACTCGTTTGCAGAATACTTACAGCATCACATTAATTCTCTCGAAGCCAGTTCCTGCTTGACCAGCAAGCGTAAGTCTCTGAAGCCTTTGAACATATTGAAGCCATTCGGTTTGAAGTTCATGGCTGCAGAAAAATCAGCAAGGAAGGGTGGCAGACAGCGCCGAGAAGGAACATCCAAAGATCTGCCTGATGACCTAGCTGAGCTCTACAAGACAGATCCTGAAGAGACTTATCATCAGCGCAAGACACGAATCCAATGGATTCGACGCTATTGGGCTGAAGAATGGTTCAAGTACAAATTCGTGACCAAGGAATATGCAGAGAAGAATGCTATCAAGAGTACTTGGGGCAATATTCTCTATCGAGGCCTTCAACCCAAGAACAGAGCTAAAGCTATTGCACAAAGCTTCTATCCTTGCATGGTCCTTGGACCGCAGCCTGAGAACGCCGATCCCACATCATTACTCTGGTGTCGTGATGATGCTCTCTTCAAGTGCAACTTTCAGCACGCCAAGGCTTCGGCCAAGGAAAATAAGAAGTCATTGGGATTAGACTTCAACCCTGGTCCCTCTGCTCTCTGTTCTGACGGCTCTCGTGATGCAGAACCTAATGTCATCGGCCCCTTCTCCAACCTCGATGGCCTCATCACCTACATCTTGGTCCAAGGTGCCAGGGTAGATCATTCTGATAATGATGCTGACACTGATGAAGCCCCAGCTCCTCCTCCAAAGCCGCAGAAGCAAAAGAAGCCAAAGGCTTCTAAATCAGCACCTCCAAAAGTTTCACATGCGAAGCCTCTGGCCACTACACCTCCTGAAGACAGTGTGCAGTCTGAAGATCAATCCCGTATCTCCAAGAAGACGGAGAAGAAAAAGCAAATTGTCAGGCATACTGATCAAACCTTGACTCCTGCTGCCATTCTGCGTGATGAACCCATTGATCTGTCCAGTGATGAAGATCTTGCAGATGATGCCCTTGAGCAACTGATAAAGAGCAAGGAAGAAGCAGAAATCTTCAACAACCTGCCTCTCTTCGATGTGGCAATCATCCATAACTTCATTGATGAGTTGTTTGACACACCAAATCTCAGCTTTGAAGATTTGCAGCTTCTCATTGGCCTCAGCGTCTCTTTCAATGGCGCCATTGCTTCCGAGCTAGCTCTCGCTCGGCACATCGTTGAGCTGAAGAACAAAATTGATTATGAGAAGGCTTAGTTCAAGAAGCATGTGGCTAAGCACAGTATGCAAGATGTCAGAAACTTCAAGGTCATGCTGCATGAGCTTAAAGAAGCTTTTCTCAAGAAGTGCCAAGAAGCCCAGGGCTCTTGCGAGAACATGAAGAGTTTAGCTGACAAGTGTGTGCTTGCCTACAATGAGGCTGAGAAGCGCAAGTATCTTGGTCGTCCTGGCATTGACCCCAGGATGGCTGCAAAGAAGAAGAAGAAGCTCTCTACTGCCCAACCTGCGCCTTCATGTCAAGAAGCACCTCGCATTATCTTCCCCAGCAGCATGACTGGCTCGAAGCCAAAGGTCACCACAACCGCTTCAGAACAGAAGAAGACAAGGGCTGCCGAGGCTGAAGCCAGAAAGAGGAAGAGTACTAAAGCCTCTGATGCCGCTCCCTCCAAGAAGAAGCACAAGACCAAGAAGAATAGGGCTGCTCCCACAGAGCCCTTGGTTGTTGAACCCATCTCAGTGGTTCACCCTGCGTCTGAACATCAAGAAAGACGGATGATAGTTCATGAGCCTGCTCCCACAGAGGCTCATGAAGCTGAAGATATTTCAGTAGCTGAACCCAACACTGCTGAAGACATTGGTCAAGATGACAATGTTGAAGATGATGAAGTTCTTCCTCAGATCGAACACAACGTGGTATCATCGCCTGTTCTCACGAATAGCGAACTCATCAGCATTGGTCGTCCTGTGACGCCAACTGCTCAGGATGCATCATGGGCTGATCACCCATAGCAACAAGACTCCCCCAGTACTCCCCAACAACAACAACAAGCTACACCACCCATGCAAGAAGATGAAGAAGACTTTGAGGCCCAGCCAACTTCATCTCTAAAGGCGTTGCCAGCATTTTGCAGGCTTCACAAAGGACAAAGGCCTCAAGTCCCTCTGTCGAGCGTTCCAGAAGGAGTAGTGCAACACCAACCTGTTGCACGTCAAGTATTTTTTGAACCCACTCCAACTGTGAATGTCTCCGCGTCTGAAGCCCAAGATGCTGAAGACATTCCGACTGCATCAGCCGATGAAAATCAAGAAGATGTACGTGTCCCTACTCCCCCCGTTACTGAAGAAGTTGTTCCTGATGTGAACGTGCCAGTGCCGGACCCTCCAGCTCGCCAAGTGGAGGTTGAAAATGTTGAAGCTGCCACCACCAACGCCAATGAAGCCAATGACGTAGTCATGGCTGAAGCTAATGTGGAGCTTGAACCAACCAGTGTGCCTGAAGCTAATGAGGCAACTACTCCCGAAGCACCTGTTGTGCAGCATGAAGCCTCAGCTGCTGCCACTGCTCCTGTTCCTCCACCAAGGCCCCATATAATTGAGCAAGCATACAATCATGGTCAGCTAACTACTATCCGATGGCCCATTCTGGTACCTCCGCCTACTACCTCTGGACCTCAATTTGATTATCATGTTGAGCATAGGCCTCAGGTCCAGAAACCAAAGCCAAGATTGCCAAGGTTTCCAGGTACTGCAAACTCACCAGGGTCCTTCAATACTAATGGCTTCAAAAGCCACAACACCTTCTTTGACAGCGCCAAGAACCCCTACTCAAAGCCAAGGATATCATCTGATCGGTTCTGGAGTTATCAGCAGCGAAGCTATTACTCCTGCATTCTGTATGATCAGGGACGCATTTTCCCTCATATGCGCCTCGACACTGAAGCCATTGCTGGACTGTTGTGCTTAGAAGAAGCACTTGACTGCTTTCATGATGCTGATCTGCTTAGTTTTGTGACAGACAAAGAGCATTGGAATGAAGAACTTCTGCTTCAATTCTATGCTACCCTCCACATTCGCGGCTACAACAGAGACATCAAGACATGGGTTCTCGAGTGGATGACTAGAAATGTTCATCATGAAGCCAAAACTTTTGACATCATCGAGCTTACAGGCCTATCCACTCCCGGAGATCTCTATGAACCTGACTGTCAACTACACCGCAATGCATAGGAGAGCATCTTCCACAAGCCTGAACCCAATATGAGCCAGATGTTGAGCATGATGAAGCCTTTGCCATCTGACGCTGAATATCCAACGGAGTTCTTTGTTGAAGACCTTGAGTATCTGCCTCGCACCATATATCATATCATCAGGCAAACTCTATGGCCCATCAAAGGACATTCATCAGCGGCCAAGCTTGAAGGAGCCATGAAGACTTTGGTCTTTTACATCCTCAATGGCATAAGCTTCAATTCTCAAGAATTCTTCATCAGGCAACTTGCTGCTTCTGGATCTGACCTTTTTGGTCTGAAGTTCTATGCTCCATGGGTCATGCGCCTCATCAAGCGACACTCATCTGTCAACTATCAACCCTCTGCTCGCAATCATCTGATCTTTTTACCAGAGGTTGATATGTCAGTTGAAGCCATATACTCTGACCCTGCCAAGAAGCCTATTTGTCTTCAGAATGTCGAGCACCAAAGCTTCACTCAACCCATTGAAGGCGTCCAAGCTGCAACACGAATCTATCCAATGGCTGGAAATACTCGTCTGCCTCATCGTGCACCTACTGAAGCCACTAAAAGCACCATTGCACAAAGGCCTAAGAAACGCTCTCGTGTTCTCAATGACCGAGAACTTCTTGTGGCACTTCATCAGAAACAAGATAAGCATCACTATTGGCTCAAGAGACAGATGCAAAGCCTCCTGGTGGATATCAAAATTGCATTCGAAACCTTGCCACCAAGAATGCATTTGTTGCTCATGAGACTTGCCGAAGATCATGGAAGAGTTTGACGCTGCTTAGTGCTGAAGCAGATCTTCAAGACAATGGCTTCAATGAAAGATTCAAGTTTGACTCCACTCCTCCACGGACTACTGTCCTACGTCGAACTCCATCCCTTGAAGACTCTGACTATTCTTCCTCCGCGGCAACTGTGAATGCCAGAGTGACCGATGATGAAGATGATGCTACTTCACCGCCTCCTACTACTGCACGCATCGACACTGCACCAATTACGTCTGCACCACCAACCAACAACGACAACCCTGCTGCTTCACCTACTCACGAGGACAAGTAGATGCTCTATGTCTTCAAACCTTTTTGGTCATTACTGACAAAAGGGGGAGAAGCGTATGAGTTGATAGTCTTCAAGCGGGTTCATATGGGCGGTTGCATTATATTTTGCCTCGTGCTTACAACTCTTGCTTTTGAAACATTTGGTTCTTTGAGTTGTAACACCTAAACTCGATGGTCGTCTGCTACTTATTTCCTTTACTGTGATGCGATGATAAATTCCGCATGTGCGATGATAACTTCCACACTTAGATCATTCTGCAGACGTCCATTTTTCATTATGCATGTCATTCTACTTGCTATATCATTTCATGCATGATGAATTATCTTCATAAGTTGAGGAGGATCTCCACAAGTACAACCTGCCATGTGCATTTGCATTCCAAAAGCAAATTACTTATATGCACATCTTCAGGGGGAGCCCTTACTACTTATGAAGACAATACCCTATCCTTTACAATTTCACATACTTTATCCCCATTGAAAACTTCAACCAGTTTGTCATCAATCACCAAAAAGGGGGAGATTGTAAGTGCATCTAGTGCCACCCCTAGTTGGTTTTGGAGTATTGACGACAAAGTTGGTTGAGGGACTAATGCGTTTGTCAGAATTGCAGGATAACGCAGGTAGTGTCCCTCATTGATTCGGTTTACCTACCGGAGATGACCCCTAAAAATGTATGAAGACATTGAAGACAATGGTGGTATGAGAAGATATTCATATTGAAGACTATGACATGAGAAGACATTGCGTGAAGACTATGGAGCGCGAAGACTGTGTGGCTTCGTTGTTTCCTTTTCTTCTTTGTTGAGTCATAGGAACCACCGTACTGTTAAGTGGGGTCCAAGTGAACTAAGTGAGAGTGACTGAAGTGATGCTCAACCCAAATCCTATGTCTTCGAGCGAAGACAATAAGAGCAAATCTTATCCAGAGCTGGATGAGTCAGCTTTTCTTGTAGCCCAAGTAAAGTTGCCGTGTGTGTTTGAAATCTGACCGTTGGAACACGTGTCAGTTCCTTAGTGACCCAGGGTCATTTCGGACATATCAGGTCGGGTTGCCCAGTGGCTATAAATAGCCCACCCCCTACACCATAAATTGGTGGCTGCTTAGAGTTAGTGCACGGCTTTTGTCGTTTGTGAGCAACCCACCTCGAAGCCTTTGAGAGAGAGAAATCCTTGCAAGGACAAAGCCCAAACACCCAGAGCCAAAGAGTGTTAGGCATCACTGAAGTCTTTCTGTCTATGTGACCTGAAGACTTATTACACTTGAGGACTATGTATCCTCCAGCCGGTTAGGCGTCGCGTTCTGAGCATCCAAGAGTCATTGTGGATTGCCGGTGAACGAAGTCTGTGAAGGTTCAGAAGTCTACCTTGAAGACTTACCACAGTGATTGGGCGAGGACTGTGTGTCCTTAGCTCAAGGGGAATAAGGTGAAGACGCGGTCTTCTGAGTTGAATCTCAGCCTCCCTAACCAGACGTACAGTTGTCACAGCAACTGGACCTGGTCCAACAAATCCTGTGTCTTCAACAAGTGACTGGTTCTATCCTCTCCCCTCCTTTACTTAAGTTTGCCTTCGTGAAGTCATTGCCTATCTGTCGTATCTGTTTGACTTCATTGCTTGACTACTACTGTTGATTGGCTTCATACTATCTTCCATCCTGATCCTTACTACTTAGCTGCTATTAGTCCTGTACTTTCACATCATTGCGTACTTGACTATGGCTTGCTTATGGTAGTTTATCTTCCGCTGCATATTAACTTGGTCATTTCTATTGTTTGTCTTTAAAACTTCCAAGATTTGAAGACTTTCATAAAAATCGCCTATTCACCCCCCCTCTAGTCGATACTAGCACTTTCACAGAGGCAACGCCACGGGGTCCTATTCATCCACCCCCATTGCTCACTGTTCATCCAACCCCCCC
>NC_041391.1:427389828-427403017 GCF_002162155.2 Triticum dicoccoides | reverse complement strand
CATCCAAACCCCCCCTGCAACGCTCATTGTTCATCCAGAGGCAGCATCGATCGGCTTCAGTTAGCAGCAGTAGCGAAGGACTCGCTCGATCGCTCAGGTTCAGTAATGCGTAGCCTGCAGTGCAATCGCTCGGGTTCAGTTAGGCGACGCCTCGCTCGGGTTCAGTTAGAGCCCAACGCCTTGCACACACGCGCGTACGTGTACAAGAGAAATGCGCATCGCTCGGCCACCGACCACCCACCGTAACCGGGAAATCCTCGAAATTTTCCTCGCCCTCACTTCTACCACGGTTTTTTCCGTCATGGACGGCCCAAAGAATGTCATGCTGCTGCGTCTCCGGCCCACGTAGGACGAAAAGCCCATTTTCTGTCATGATTTTTTGTCATAGAAGTAGGAGCCCACCACATCTATGATGATACCGGGTTTTGTCACAATTATTGTCATAGAAGTGTCATAAGTATGACAGAAAAAAATTTCGTTCGGCCCGAAATGTCACGGATGTGACTTTTTTTGTAGTGTACCTTGCTGTTTTTATATTTTCAGATTACAAAAACCTATATCTACCATCCATATTGCACTTGTATCACCATCTCTTCACCAAACTAGTGCACCTATACAATTTACCATTGTATTGGGTGTGTTGGGGACACAAGAGACTCTTTGTTATTTGGTTGTAGGGCTGTTTGAGAGAGACCATCTTCATCCGACGCCTCCCACGGATTGATAAACCTTAGGTCATCCACTTAAGGGAAATTTGCTACTGTCCTACAAACCTCTACACTTGGAGGCCCAACAACGTCTACAAGAAGAAGGTTGCGTAGTAGACATCAAGCAAATTTCTAGCGCCATTGCCGGGGAGGCTAGGTAAGAGGCACTAACACCCCGTCAACTAAGCTCTTTTCTGGCGTCGTTGCCGGGGAGGTTAATGCTTGAAAGTATATCTTTAGATCTTGCAATCGAATCTTTTAGTTTCTTGTTTTATCACTAGTTTAATCTATAAAAGAAAACTACAAAAAATGGAATTGAGGGTGCCTCATATGCTTCATCTTTTTAATGTCTTCCGCGAAAATAAGGATTTCGATAATTGTGCTCAATTGCTAGAGGAAGAATGCATTAAAATGTTTGGCACTAAACTTTTGAATGATGAGCATGATTGCAATGTTGTTAGTATGAATTCTTTGAATACCGATGATGCTAATGATATGCAAAGCTACAAGCTTGGGGAAGCTATGTTTGATAAAGATGATATTTTTTGTCCCCCAAGTTTTGATGAGCAAATTTATTATGATGAAAGCATGCCTCCTATTTATGATGATTATTGTGATGACACGTATGCTATATAGAATAAAGATAACCATGAAACTTGTCATCTCGATTTTAATTTTCAATTGGATTATGCTTCACATGATAGTTATTTTGTTGAGTTTGCTCCCACTACTATTCATGAGAAGAAGTTTGCTTATGTGGAGAGTAGTAAAATTTATATGCTTGTGCATCATGAAAATAATGCTTTATGTGATTTTTATATTTCTGAATTCATTCATGATGCTACTGAAAATTATTATGAGGGAGTAACATATGCTTGTAGGAATTGTAATAATATCAAGTTTCCTCTCTATGTGTTGAAAATCTTCAAGCTATGCTTGTTTTACCTTCCTATGCTAGTTGATTCTTGTTCCCATAAGTTGTTTTATCACAAAATCCCTATGCATAGGAAGTGGGTTAGGCTTAAATGTGCTAGTCATATGCTTCATGATGCTCCCTTTATGTTTCAATTCTTATCTTTTATCTGAGCATCATTGTCATCATCATGCCTAGCTAGAAAGGCATTAAAGAAAAGCGCTTGTTGGGAGACAAACCAATATTTATCCTTACTGTTTTTATGTGTCCACATGATTATGCTACTGTAGTAATCATGTTTTATAGCTTTTGTTTCAATAAAGTGCCAAGTAAGACCTTTAGGATAGCTTACAGTGATAGTTGTGTTGATCCTGCTGAAAATAAAAAACTTTTGCACCCAGTAAATTAGTTTTGATAATATATAGAAACGTGCTTTTGATCTGATTCTTTTTTCTCTAGATTGGTACACAAATTTCTCAGGTTTTCCTGATTTGGTAGGATTTTTGGAGTTACAGAAGTATTTGAGAGTTACAGATTACTACAGACTGTTCTGTTTCTGACAGATTCTGTTTTCTATGTGTTGTTTGCTTATTTTGATGGATCTATGAGTAATATCGGAGGGTATGAACCACAGAGAAGTTGGAATACAGTAGATATTACACCAATATGAATTTAGAATGAGTTCATAACAGTACCTAAGTGGTGATTTATTTTCTCATACTAACGGAGCTTACGAGTTTTCTGTTAAGTTTTGTGTTGTGAAGTTTTCAAGTTTTGGGTAAAGATTCGATGGACTATGGAATAAGGAGTGGCAAGAGCCTAAGCTTGGGGATGCCCCGGATGGCATCCCCTCTTTCGTCTTCATTCAAGGTAACTTTACTTGGAGCTATATTTTTATTCACCACATGATATGTGTTTTGCTTGGAGCGTCATTTTGTTTTATTTTGTTTTGATTGCTGTTTGAATAATATCCCAAGATCTAAAATTCTTAAATGTTAGAGAGTCTTCACATAGTTGCATAATTATTCGACTACTCATTGATCTTCACTTATATCTTTCGGAGTAGTTTGTCGTTTGCTCTAGTGCTTCACTTATATCTTTTAGAGCATGATGGTAGTTTTATTTTGAAGAAATTTATGAACTCTCATGGTTCACTTATATTATTTTGAGAGTCTTCTAGAAGAACATGGTAATTTGCTTTGGTTATAAATTTAGTCCTAATATTATAGTCATCCAAGAGGGATATAATAAAAACTTTCATATAAAGTGCATTGAATACTATGAAAAGTTTGATTCTTTATGATTGTTTTGAGGTATGAAGATGGTGATATTAGAGTCATGCTGGTAGAGTAGTTGTGAATTTGAGAGATACTTGTGTTAAAGTTTGTGATTCCCATAGCATGCACGTATGGTGAACCGTTATGTGATGAAGTTGGAGCATATTTATTTATTGATTGTCTGCCTTATGAGTGGAGGTCGGGTTCGCGCGATGGTTAACTCCTACCAACCCTTACCCTAGGAGCATGCACGAAGTGCTTGGTTTTGATGACTTGTAGATTTTTGCAATAAGTATGTGAGTTCTTTATGACTAATGTTGAGTCCATGGATTATACGCACGTTCACCCTCTCACCATTACCTTCCTCAAAACAGCCACCATACCTACCTATTATGGCATTTCCATAGCCATTCCGTGATATATTGCCATGCAACTTTCCACCGTTCCGTTTATTATGACACGCTCCATCATTGTCATATTACTTTGCATGATCATGTAGTTGACATCATATTTGTGGCAAAGCCACCGTTCATAATTTTTTTCATACATGTCACTCTTGAATCATTGCACATCCCGGTACACCGCCGGAGCCACTCATATAGAGTCATTTTTGTTCTAAGTATCGAGTTGTAATTCTTGAGTTGTAAGTAAATAAAAATGTGATGATCTTCATTATTAGAGCATTGTCCCAGTGAGGAAAGGATGATGGAGACTATGATTCCCCCACAAGTCGGGATGAGACTTCGGACGAAAAATTAAAAATTAAAAAAAAGGCCTAAAAAATACAAAAAATGAGAGAAAAAGAGAGAAGGGGCAATGCTACTATCCTTTTACCACACTTGTGCTTCAAAGTAGCATCATGATCTTCATAATAGAGAGTCTCCTATGTTGTCACTTTCATATACTAGTGGGAATTTTCATTATAGAACTTGGGTTGTATATTCCAATGATGGGCTTCCTCAAATTGCTCTAGGTCTTCATGAGCAAGCGAGTTGGATGCACACCCACTTAGTTACTTTTTGAGCTTTCATACATTTATAGCTCTAGTGCATCCATTGCATGGCAATCCCTACTCACTCACATTGATATCTATTGATGGGCATCTCCATAGCCCATTGTTATGCCTAGTTGATGTGAGACTATCTTCTCCTTTTTGTCTTCTCCACAACCACCATTCTATTCCACTATGGTGCTATGTCCATGGCTCACGCTCTTGTATTGCATGAAAGTTGAAAATTTTAAAAAATACTAAAGTATGAAACAATTGCTTCGTTGAAACCGGGGTTGTGCATGATTAAATACTTTGTGTGATGAAGATAGAGCATAGCCAGACTATATGATTTTGTAGGGATAACTTTCTTTGGCCATGTTATTTTGAGAAGACATGATTGCTTTCTGAGTATGCTTGAAGTATTATTATTTTTATGTCAATATTAAACTTTTGTTTTGAATCTTATGGATCTGAATATTATTGCCACAATAAAGAGAATTACATGGACAAATATGTTAGGTAGCATTCCACATCGAAAATTCTGTTTTTATCATTTACCTACTCGAGGACGAGCAGGAATTAAGCTCGGGGATGCTTGATACGTCTCGAACGTATCTATAATTTTTGATTGTTCCATGCTATTATATTATCCATCTAGGATGTTTTATATGCATTTATATGCTATTTTATATTATTTTTGGGACTAACCTATTAACCTAGAGCCTAGTGCCAGTTTCTGTTTTTTCCTTGTTTTTGAGTTTTACAAAAAAGGAATACCAAACGGAGTCCAATTGACGTGCCAATTTTTGATGATTTTTTATGGACCAAAAAAGCCCCCAGAGTAAAAGAGTTGGGACAGAAGAGTCCTGGGCTGCCCATGAGGGTGGGGGGTGCGCCCCCCTATCTTGTGGACGGCTCGGAGACCCCCTTGACGTGAGACCGACGCCAAAAGTCCTATAAATACAGAAACCTCCAGAACATAACCTAGATCGGGAGTTCCGCCGCCGCAAGCCTCTATAGCCACCAAAAATCAATCGGGACCCTATTCCGGCACCCTTCCAGAGGGGGGATCACTCACCGGTGGCCATCTTCATCATCCCGGCGCTCTCCATGACGAGGAGGGAGTAGTTCACCCTCGGGACCGAGGGTATGTACCCGTAGCTATGTGTTTGATCTCTCTCTCTCGTGTTTTTTATTTGGCACGATCTTGATGTACCACGAGCTTTGCTATTATAGTTGGATCATATGATGCTTCTCCCCCTCTACTCTCTTGTAATGGATTGAGTTTTCCCTTTGAAGTTATCTTATTGGATTGAGTCTTTAAGGATTTGAGAACACTTGATGTATGTCTTGCATGTGCTTATCTGTGGTGACAATGGGATATTCACGTAATCTAATTAATCTATGTTTTGGTGATCAACTTGCGGGTTCAGTGACCTTGTAAACTTATGCTTATGGGTTGGCACACGTTTTCGTCTTGACTCTCCGGCAGAAACTTTGGGGCACTATTTGAAGTACTTGTGTTGGGTTGAATAGATGAATCTGAGATTGTGTGATGCAAATTGTATAATCATACCCACTGATACTTGAGGTGACATTGGAGTATCTAGGTGACATTAGGGTTTTGGTTGATTTGTATCTTAAGGTGTTATTCTAGTGCAAACTCTAGGATAGATCGAACGGAAAGAATAGCTTCGTGTTATTTCACTATGGACTCTTGAATAGATCGATCAGAAAGGATAACTTTGAGGTGGTTTCGTACCCTACAATAATCTCTTCATTTGTTCTCTACTATTAGTGACTTTGGAGTGACTCTTTGTTGCATGTTGAGGGATAGTTATATCATCCAATTATGTTATTATTGTTGAGAGAACTTGCACTAGTGAAAGTATCAACCCTAGGCCTTGTTTCAACGCATTGCAATACCATTTGTGCTTAGTTTTATCATTAGTCACCTTGTTGTTTTTATATTTTCGGACTACAAAAACCTATATCTATCATACATATTGCACTTGTATCACCATGTCTTCGCCGAACTAGTGCACCTATACAATTTACCATTGTATTGGGTGTGTTGGGGACACAAGAGACTCTTTGTTATTTGGTTGCAGGGTTGTTTGAGAGAGACCATCTTCATCCTATACCTCCCACAGATTGATAAACCTTAGGTCATCCACTTGAGGGAAATTTGCTACTGTCCTACAAACCTCTGCACTTGGAGACCCAACAACGTCTACAAGAAGAAGGTTGTGTAGTAGACATCACATACCTTGACAAGATTTTGAAGTAGTTCAAAATGGAACAGTCAAAGAAGGAGTTCTTGTTTGTGTTGCAAGGTGTGAGGTTGAGTAAGACTAAAAAACCGACCACGACAGAAAATAGGAAGAGAATGAAAGTCATTCTCTATGCATAAGTCATTGGTTCTATAAAGTATGCCATGCTATGTACCAGACCTATTGTATACCCTGGCCTGAGTTTGGCAAGGGAGTACAATAGTGATCTAGGAGTAGATCACTAGACATTGGTCAAAATTATCCTTAGAGGATTAAGGAAATATTTCTCGGTTATGGAGTTGATAAAGAGTTCATCATAAAGAGTTACATCGATGCAAGCTTTGACACCGATCTGGATGACTCTAAGTCTCGATCTGGATACATATTGAAAGTGGGAGCATTTAGCTAGAGTAGCTCCGTGCAGAGCATTGTAGACATAGAAATTTGCAAAATACATACGGATTTGAATGTGGCAGACCCATTGACTAAACCTCTCTCACAAGAAAAACATAATCACACCTTAGTACTCTTTGGGTGTTAATCACATGGCGATGTGAACTAGATTATTGACTCTAGTAAACCCTTTGGGTATTGGTCACATAGCGATGTGAACTATAGAGTGTTAAATCACATGACGATGTGAACTGTTGGTGTTAAATCCCATGGCGATGTGAACTAGATTATTGACTCAAGTGCAAGTGGGAGACTAAAGGAAATATGCCCTAGAGGCAATAATAAAGTTATTGTTTATTTCCTTATATCATGATAAATGTTTATTATTCATGGTAGAAATGTAGTAACAGGAAACTTAGTACATGTGTGAATACATAGACAAAAAACAGAGTGTCCCTAGTATGCCTTGATACGTCTCCAACGTATCTACTTTTCCAAACACTTTTGCCCTTGTTTTGGACTCTAACTTGCATGATTTGAATGAAACTAACCCGGACTGACGCTGTTTTCAACAAAACTGCCATGATGTTTTATGTGTCGAAAACAAAAGTTCTCGGAATGTCCTGAAAATCCACGGAGGCACTTTTCGGAAAATGTAAAAAATACTAGCGAAAGAATCAAGACTAGGGGCCCACACCCTGTCCACGAGGGTGGGGTGCGCGCCCACCCCCCTGGGCGCGCCCCCCTGTCTCGTGGGCCCCCTGAGTCTCCACCGACCTCAACTCCAACTCCATATATTCCGTCTCGCAGAGAATTTTTTTAGAGAAAACGTTTCATCGCGTTTTACGATACGGAGCCACCGCCAAGCCCTAATCTCTCTCGGGAGGGCTGATCTGGAGTCTGTTCGGGGCTCCAGAGAGGGGGATTCATCATCGTCGTCATCATCAACCATCCTCCATCACCAATTTCATGATGCTCACCGCCGTGCGTGAGTAATTCCATCGTAGGCTTGCTGGACGGTGGTGGGTTGGATGAGATTTACAATGTAATCAAGTTAGTTTTGTTAGGGTTTGATCCCTAGTATCCACTATGTTCTGAGATTGATGTTGCTATGACTTTTCTATGCTTAATGCTTGTCACTAGGGCCCGAGTTCCATGATTTCAGATCTGAACATATTATGTTTTCATGAATATATGTGTGTTCTTGATCCTATCTTGCAAGTCTGTAGTCACCTATTATGTGCTATGATCCGACAACCCCGAAGTGACAATAATCGGGATACTTCTCGGTGATGACCGTAGTTTGAGGAGTTCATGTATTCACTACGTGCTAATGCTTTGTTCCGGTTCTTTATTAAAAGGAGGCCTTAATATCCCTTAGTTTCCGTTAGGACCCCGCTGCCATGGGAGGATAGGACAAAAGATGTCATCCAAGTTCTTTTCCATAAGCACGTATGACTATATACGAAATACATGGCTACATTACATTGATGAACTGGAGCTAGTTCCGTGTCACCCTATGTTATAGCTATTACTTGAGGAATCGCATCCGACATAATTATCCATCACTGATCCATTGCCTACGAGCTTTTCACATCTTGTGCTTTGCTTATTTACTTTTCCGTTGCTACTGTTACAATCACTACAAAACCCAAAAATGTTACTTTCGCCACTGTTACCTTTATTATCATACTACTTTACTACGAAACACTTTGCTGCAGATACTAAGTTATCTAGGTGTGGTTGAATTGACAGCTCAACTGCTAATACTCAAGAATATTCTTTGGGTCCCCTTGCACTACTAGAAAAAGGGCTATAGATGGGATTGAAACTAATGACGCACCAGACAAGTGGTGCGCCATTAGTATATACTAATGGCGCACCACCATCTGATACGCCATTAGTGTTGAAACTACTAATTGCGCACCTGGCCAAAGGTGCGCCATTAGTATCAATTTTTTTTACTAGCGCACCTGTCCAAACATACTAATGGCGCATCCGGTATAAGTGCGCCATTACTAGTTGTAACTAGTAATGGCGCCCATGTCAGAAAGTGCGCCACTAATGTTTTTTTAATTATATTTTTATTCCTTTTTCTGCAAAACTACTAATGGCGCACTGTTCCACCGTGCGCCATTACTAGTTTAAACTAGTAATGGCGCACCGTGGGACAGTGCGCCATTAGTATGTTATTTTTTCTTGCAACACTACTAATGGCGCACCACCTATGGGTGCACCATTAGTAACCTGGATTACTAATGGCGCATTTATGGTTGGTGCGCCATTAGTAAGTGGGCAGCAACAAGATATTTTGGGCAGCCTCTCCTCCCACACTCACTTTCTCCCCACTTCATCCTCTCCACCGCCTCCTTCTTGTCTCGGGTGCCTCCTCTTTTTCACCTCATTTCCACCATATATTCATTCAAATTAAGTGGTTAAATTACCTTGTTTTGATAGGTAAGTAAGGGGGGAAGCTATATTTATGTTGTTCTCCCTACAACAATGTGCACATGCACTTTTTATGGCCTAGCTAGATCTATGTATGTTTGTGGTGTTGCATATGTTTGTGGTGTTGCATATGTGTTTATGTTTGGAGGTGTACCGGTATTTGAAATGCGATAGTTGCCAATATTTTCCCGGAATGTTGATTCATTTCCGTTTTGGCGAGAATTTTGGCATTAAGCATTCTTTTTGGTCCTATTTTTAGGGAAAGTCATGCCAAATTTTTTCTTGGTTCTAAAATATCATTTTGCTCTACCCCGCAGGCGACCATGGTCCGCACGATGACCGAAGGCATCGTGAATATGTTTATGAGGTCCGCGAAGGCCGAGATGCTTCAAAAGAACGAGACGGAGATAAGATGTCCGTGTCGAAGATGCAAGCTGAAGAGCCTTATTGCGGACCCGGATTCCAGGCAGGTGCGGGACCACCTGCTCTTGCGTGGTTTCATGGATGGCTATCGGTGGCAAGGTGATGAAGATGACTACGAAGTCGTCCATGGGGGCCGGGCAAGAAATGAGGAAGGGCAGCAAGACAACCACCGCGGCTCGGGCGGGCGAGAAGACGAAGAATCCCCAAGAGATGATCACGACGGTGATGTTGTACACAGTCATCATGTAGAAGATGCAGGACATGATGATGAGGAAGATGCCGGAGCAGACGACGGGCATGATCATGAAGATGATGATGCCGGCGGAGCAGACAACGCTGGACCATCGATGGGCTGGGTGCAGGACCCTCATATTCAAGAGCTGCTTCTCAAGCAGACGGATAACGCAAGAGCTGCCGCCTGAGAGAAAGCCAAGATGGATGAACTTGAGTTAGACGCGGTTACTCCATTGTATGAAGGATGCAGGCCCGAGGATACCCGCCTGAAAGTAACGCTCATGGCTCTGGAGATGAAGGTAAAACACAAAATGACCGACGCATGCTTCGACGAGAACATGTCATTCTGGCACGAACGCCTTCCCAAGGGGAACAAGTGCCCGACCAGTTTGGAGGAGGCGAAGAAAATCGTGTGTCCTCTAGATTTACCGCACGTGAAATACCATGTGTGCATGAACAATTGCATCATTTATCGGGACGAGCACGCGGAGTCTACCATATGTCCGGTGTGCGGCGTCACTCGATACAAGAAGAGGAAGAAAGCTCCTCGAAAAGTGGTGTGGTACTTTCCGATCACTCCTCGTCTGCAGCGGTATTTTGCGGACCCTAAGGTAGCAAAGCTCCTGCATTGGCACACGGATAGGGAGGAGAAGAAGCGAGAAGATGACGCAAATGATCCGGAGATAGATAAAAAAGACAAGATGCCGAGTCACCCTAAGGATGCGAGCCAGTGGCAAGCGTTGAACTTCGAATACCCAGAATTTGGGAACGATCCAAGGAACATCGTGCTGGGCGCGAGCGCCGATGGAGTCAATCCGTTTGGCAGCCAGAGAAGCACACATAGCACATGGCCTGTGTTTGTGTGGATGTACAATCTTCCCCCCTGGTTGTGCATGAAGAGGAAGTACATTCACATGAGTATGCTAATTGAAGGGCCGAAACAACCAGGGAATGGCATCAATCTGTATCTGGGGCTGCTGAAAGAGGAGCTTGACACGCTGTGGAAAATGCCAGCCAATACGTGGGACGCCGCAGAGAAAGAATATTTCCCTATGAGAGCCGCACTGCTCACGACGGTGCACGACTATCTCGGTTACGGATATCTCGCGGGGCAGGTAGTCCACGGATTTTCTGGATGCGTAAGGTGCATGGATGACACAACGTATCGCCAGCTAGATAGAGATCCCGGGTCTTTGAAAACCGTGTTTATGGGACATCGAAGGTGGCTTCGCGATGATGACCCGTGGAGGAAACACAAGGATCTGTTCGATGGTGAAACCGAACCCCGAAAACGCCCGTGTACGAGGAGCGGCGAGGAAATAGACAAGCTGTTGAAAAATTGGAAAGACTGCCCACTGCCGGGAAAGAAGCAAAAGGCGCCAGAGCCGGGAAAGAAGCGAAAGGTGCCAGAGCCGCTGCTGAAGGTATGGAAAACAAGGTCTATTTTCTAGGACTTGCCGTACTGGAAGATCCACCGTGTGCCTCACAGCCTTGATGTCATGCATATCACGAAGAACGTGTGCGAGAGTCTGCTTGGTACCCTGCTCAACATGCCAAAGAGGGCCAAAGATGGGCCGAAAGCAAGGGCAGACTTGAAATCAATGGGCATCAGGAAGGAGCTTCACGCTAATGATGATGATGATGATGATGATGATGATGATGATGATGATGATGATGATGATGATGATGAGGCGAAGCAGGACACAGAAAGTCGTCGCAAAGGAAAAAAGGCCAAGAAGACCGGAAATGACTACCCTCCCGCGTGCTTCACTCTAAGTCAGGAGGAGATCGAGCAGTTTTTCACCTGCCTCCTAGGAGTAAAACTTCCTTACGGTTATGCGGGGAAGATAAGCAGATACCTAGACCCAGCGAAGCAGAAGTTCAGTGGGATGAAGTCTCACGACTGTCACATGCTGATGACGCAGATACTTCCAGTTGCAATCCGTGGGATCATGGACGCGCACGTCCGTGAAATGCTATTTGGCCTATGCAACTTTTTCGACGTCATCTCTCGGAAGTCGATTGGCGTGAGGCAACTCAGAAGGCTACAGGAAGAGATCGTGGTGATACTATGCGAGCTTGAGATGTACTTCCCGCCCGCATTCTTCGACGTTATGGTGCATCTGCTGGTCCATATAGTGGAGGATATCATCCAACTCGGGCCGACGTTCCTGCACAGCATGATGCCGTTCGAAAGGATGAATGGTGTCTTTAAAGGATACATTCGCAACATGTCACATCCAGAGGGAAGTACAGCCAGGGGCTTTCTGACCGAAGAGTGCATCTCCTACTGCACGAATTATCTAGGCATCGAGAACCCCGTTGGTCTGCCCGTCAACAGGCACCTCGGCAGCAGGCACCTCGGCAGGCTCGCTGGATGGGGTCACCGTGAGAGTCGCCGCGAAATGCATGTCGACTTAGAGGGTCGACTCGCCGACTTTGAAAGAGCAAACCTAGTCGCGCTACAACACATAGACGTGGTCGATCCTTGGGTGGTAGAGCACAAAACCTTTATTAAGAAGACGTACAATGACCGAGGCCAACAGAGGACGGACGGAGATATAATCAAAGAGCACAACTCATGTTTCACGCGTTGGTTCAAGCAGAAGCTTCTGTCGTACCCTTTACATGAGGATTCTTCCGCGGAAGAACAACTCATATTCGCCTTGTCACAGGGCGCCGAGCACAACCTGATGACATATGAGGCGTACGATATCAATGGCTACACATTCTACACCGAGGCCAAGGACATGAAGAGCGATGGTTATCAGAACTCCGGGGTAACGATGGAATCCTATACCGGTAATAACAAGGACAGATACTACGGAAGGATCGAGGAGATCTGGGAGCTGAGCTACGCTGGAGAGAAGGTCCCGATGTTCCGTGCTAGATGGGCGAAGAGCGTCCTAAAAGAAGACCGGTATATCACCACCATGGTTATACCCGAAGCCAAATCCAAGACCGCGGGCGCAAACGTCACCGCGAAAAATGAGCCATGGGTACTGGCTTCCCAAGTTGACCAATGCTTCTTCATTACCGACCCGTCAAAGCCCAATCGTGTTGTCGTGAGGAGAGGCAAAAGGAAGATCATCGGAATGGATGGAGTAGCCAATGAGCAAGACTTCGACAAGTACGGCGACCCAAGGATCGAACATGATGACGATGATGAAGTAGCAGCATACACCACAAGAAGAAGCAGGACCACCCTACCTAAAGGACGTCCGTTCCACAGAAGAACTCCATTTGCGAAAAAGAAGGGCAAGAAGATTGTGAACATATAGCTAGCTAAGATCGATTGTATTTAAATCGTAGCTTTCATTTCTCGATTGTATTTCATGGGCACTTTTTGAACTATCATGAATATTTTCAAATTTCATGGACACTCGATCTCGATCCCCCTCCATCTCGATCGCTATCCCACCTCGCCAGATCCGGTCCCCTCGCCGCCGAGCACCCCCCGGTCCACCGTCCGCCGCCGCCGACCCCCCGCACCCTCGATTCCCCTACTCAACCGCCGCCGCCGACCCCTC
>NC_041391.1:427344041-427388860 GCF_002162155.2 Triticum dicoccoides | reverse complement strand
GCCGGGGTCGCGCTCGTCGTCTACCCTCCACCTCGTATGCCCTCTCCACCGCCCCGTCTCCGTAGCGGCGCCCGCCGTCTCCCCGAACCCTAGGTTCGGCGCAGCGGGGGACCACCACCTCGTCGGCCTCACCAGGCCGCAAGGTATTATTTCAGGAAATTGAACTTATGCACTATAGAACAGAATGAACTTCCTCATTATGCCAGATTTTGTAAACCTCTTAATTGAACTATTCCTCATACTTACTGCAGAGAGGTGAAGCTAAACTTCTAACAGAAGATTGGGAAGGTGCGGTTGAGGACCTAAAAGAGGCTGCCCAGAAATCCCCACAGGTGAATTTTATGCTATTTTGCTTTGCTGTCCAGAGTATATCATATCACAACTGAGCTCATTTGTGAGCATTTTTTTGGGGGTTCCAACTGAAGGAGCATAAGCTCCCAGTCTGTCAGAGCATGCCAATCTGAATTTCCTTGTAATTAAAACTTGCATCTTGCTATATTTGATTTACTCTCGGATGATGTGCTTCTATTGGCGTGCATCTTGTTACTGCCATTTCCATTAGGCTGAATACAATTGTCATCTGACGAAATAGGTTTGTTATGCATGGTCAATGTGTAGCCTTCATAAGTAAATATAGTTCCGAGTGGACAAATCATGTGTTTTAACTGTTTGGATGGATGAGTACACAGCAATAGATCCTGCATTAGCTAGACTTTGGTATAATACGGGGTGCAACTTGTGGTTAAAAGTTAGCGATTATGTAAATTGTTTGAAGAGACTCTCTGGCTGAGGTTACACACAGTAGGAACTCTGCTGTCATGCTCTGTTTCCAATCCCTGTCCCCTTTATTATCTTTGAAATTCCAGGTAAAAACTACTACATGCGCAAAATCTTGTTAATAAGAGGAAGAAAATTGACCGTGGCCAATCCGTCATTGGGACAAGATTTTGTTGCAGTTAGGACTCGGGATTTGGTTGTTTCCTTGCTCTTAGCCCGTGAATGTGATAGAACAATAGTCGCTCTGCCTACCTACTGTCACCTGCCACTCTTGCTTGGTTCCTCCCAAGATCCTCATGGCCTCTCAAATGCTGAAAAATGGTGAAATGAGTGAAATGAGTGAGCAAATACACTGAAATGCATGAATCTACACTACCATTACCCATAACATCTTGAAATAGTTCAATAGTATTTTGATGTATATAGTAGTATTAAATAGCGCATGGGGAAGCTCACGCTCTTCTATTTTTGGTGTGGCACTATGATTATGACACTGTTACATTGTGAAGCCTCCTTTCATTTAGCTCTGTTTTCCTTTCAATTATCTTTCCTGAATTGATACATTGAAAATATAGATGCTCGGTTTCCGTTCACTACCATATGGAATATGCAGAATACGGATGGAACTCACACTTGCTTCCTATTGCAGCCGGACGGATTCCCCACGATACTCTTCTATCCAGCAGGGAAGAAAAGCTTTGAGCCTGTAAGTGCTTACATATATACGATGTTTCACTTCTTATATTGTGCGACACATCAGTCCATTACTATGAGTTGTCTTTCAGTTGGTAGCTGTCACATTATGCTTGCCTCTCTCCTTAATAGGGTTTCTCAGCACAACTATTGTCTAAGCATCGCTAGAGCTATCTCTGTGATTTAGCTGCTGATTTGTGCATGCTTATGTCCCTGCAAATTTTGACGATTGGTCATGCCCTGTGATTTTGGGTAATGGTAGTGTAGATTCAGCAGACAGCTAGCTAAGCTCATGGGCGGGGCTTGAAAGGTGTTTTACTCTTAATAATCTCATGGGCAGAAGCAAATTTACTCTTAATTTGCTCTTAATTTTGTGGTTTGCAAGCTGGACTTTGCTCTTAATTTTGTGAATGCTACTTCTGGCGTTCTTACTTCAGCATCTGTATGCCCATGCAATGATTTGCTTTGTTGTGATGGTGGCTTTTTTTGCCTTGTCCACCCGAGAGGCCCTTGAGTTTGCTGGAATGTCGATTAACTGCCGTTCCAGCAAATTCGGGTACTCCATATGTCCTATTTTCAGCAAAGGTCATGCTGAAATTTTCCGTGAATTTTAGCATGACTTTGCAAAAAATAGGACATATGGGGTACTTGTGACTAATGATGAAAGCTTAGGCTTTTAGGGTGCCTCGGCGTCGAAAAAACCTCAATGATAAAAGCTTAGCTTTTAGGATGCCTCGGTGTCGACAAACCCTAAACAATAACCAACTTTTTGATCAAACTTTGTTCCTATTTAGAGGGAAACATGGCCAACAACGATGAGGCCGGGGGTTCGGGCGGCAAGGCATTTTGGGAGCTGTCCCAGGAGATGGAGGACCAACCTCAGTTGTATGAGGACGCCGCCTTCCCCACCGATCCTGAGACCACTAACGGTACCGCCGAGGATGACCCCACTGATGCCACCACTGATGGTGCCGCCGAGGATGCCACCACTGATGATGGCGGCGCACGCACAGATGGCAGCCAACCGAAGAGGCAACGGAAGGACCGGTGCCCGATCGTGCTCCTCACCCTCAAGGAGGAAGTTACTGAAGTGGACTCCAACGGGAATCCAACGGCGCCCAAACGAATAGTCAAGGGGTACTCGCTTCAGCTCGGGTGCATTCTCCGGAGCACCGTCTCGATCAACACCAAGAACCTGAGGCATCCTGACCGAGGGAATTTGCGCAACCTCCTCTTCACGAAGTTGCATGAACGATACAAGTTCCCCGCTGAATTTGCAAACACAAGCCTCAAAGGGAATAAAGTGAACAATGCTGCCCTCACGAAGATGAGCAAGGCCCTGTCTACTTGGAAAAGCAATGTGAAGAGAATGATCAAGAAAGGTGAGAGTTATCAGAAGATCAAGGAGAAAAATCCTTCGATCACCGAAGATGACTACAACGACTTCAAGATCAATTGCTCGAGCACCGCAAACTCCCAATCAAGTGAGTGGGGGAAACAAATGCGGGAGCTGAACATAGGGGAACACACACTCGGTCCCGGCGGTTACAGAGTGGCGGAGCCTATATGGGACAAGGAGGAGGCGGGCCGTGCCGATCAAGGCCTACCGCCCCTCTTCGATAAATACGGTGACAAGCAGACCAGGAACTTTGTCAGGGCCCGGTACAAGAAGGACCCGAAAACAAAGGAGCTTACCACGGATCCGAAGACCAGGAAGCTTGAGCTTGTTCTGGTAAGGAATACACCCCCGCGTAATTAGCTCCATATGGTTGCATTCTAATTAATGAAGCCAAATTTCTAAATGGTTCACATTCCTTCCGCAGGCGACTGAAAGTAGTGGCGCGGGGTCGACTAAGAGCAACCCTTGGGACACCACTCTAAATAGGGCGTTGAATGTAATGAAGAACAAGGATAAGCTCAGTAAGCCGACGTCAGCTGGTCGTGTGGCCGGCAAAGGCTTGTCGACAAAATGGGGGTCATACTATACCGCTGGTGTGCGGAAGGAGAAAAAGACCAGCTCGGAAAGCCAGGCGCGCGAGGTTCAAGAACTCAAGGCACATGTGGCGCGGATTCCGGAGATTGTCCAAGAGCAAGTGGAACAACGACTCGGAGCGACGATCACCGCCATTGTGCCTACCTTGATCTCGGTGTTGAGTGCGTGGATTGCGGGCGACCAACAGGGGCCGCCCCCGATTCCTAGCTTCACGGCCAGCAACTCGCATAATGCGATGGCGGGGCCATTGGTGCCTCCGGTGGAGGCGACATTGGTGTCTCCGACGCCGGCACGGGAGCTTAATGCACCCGGGTGTACGCCGGCCGGCACCTCTGCAGCAAGCGGCCCCTCCGTCAACTGCACGCCCGCCGTCGGCGGTGCCTCGACATTAGCCGAGCTCGACGCCATCATCACGGTAACTAATTAAGCCTCTCTCGGCCGAGGACTTCATCTCCTTGCCTTTGACTGGGCATCCCTGACGCCCTACATGTTTTCGCAGGGCGCCGCCGACATTCCGTGCACTCTCCTCCACTTCATGAACAACGAGTTGGTCGATGTCGCCAAGGGCAAAATCGTTCAACCAGGTAACCCCTTGTTCCACGGTACCCAGATGCCACCCAACTTGTTTAGGGTTCAACTGGTTCGGGTGCTGCCAGGCTGCGACGAGTTGTTACCTCCGATTCGACCCGTCGGGGCCGACGACAATGACGTGATGACCCTCAGCGCCTGCCTGAGCTGGCCCCTGCTTTGGCCGAAGAGTCAGATTCGTTTGGGGGCGGGGGACACCACCCCAAAGACAACACCGCCAGTCGTGCCGGCGCCAAGTCGGCCCCATGGCAAGACCGCCGCAACGGTGCCGGACAACCCTATGCCACTGGATCCAAACATGCATATGGCACAGGATCAGAACGATGACGACGACGACGATACATTTGGCAACGTCGATCAGTACTTTGCCGATCATGGGTACGATGGCGACTTCATGGGGCCTCCTTCTCAAGAACCCAACCCAACAAAAGATGTGTGCGATCTAGCTGGTACGGTGGACAAGCCAAGTTGCAATAGGCGCCGTCTGGCGTTCAACTCTCAGGAGACGCCTCCAGCTGCCGACTTCACCGAGCCTCAGATAGGCAAGGTGCGAAATATTATCAGCCCCAACACACTCAAGAAGGCGGTCTATGAGCAGAACTGGGTCCCATTACAGGAGAAGAAGAAGGCACAGAAAAGAAAGACTAAGAAGGGTGTGAGCCAGCCGGCACCGAGTACGATCCATGCTCAGGACGGGCCACCTTCACCTAAGGATATCTCGAGGAGGGTGCATGTGGCGGGTAGGGCAATGCTACCGACAAATATGCTCAATGCTGCAACCGGTGCTATGCGGAGTCTGCATGACAGTGTTCTTTCTTTGGAGAAGCGGCGTCTCAGAGAGAAGGATGTGGCATACCCGGTTTTCGCGGCCAAGGTGCCAGAGGGCAAGGGCTTTGTGGATAACTCCATCGAGCGTACGATCGTCCTGCGGTTTGATGACATCCACGCTATGTTGAACCTTCATCCGCTGCACTACACCTTCGTTCGGCTATTTTCGCTGAGTATGGAGATGCGGATCATTCGCGACAATACCCCGGACATCGTGATAGTCGACCCCTTCTACATGCGTGCCAAGATCTTGGGCAGCGCTGGGGACCGGCAAGTCGTGAGTTCTTACCTCGAAGGCGTCATTCTGGCAAACCAAGATAAGGATAACTTCCTCGTGCCTTACTTTCCCGAGTAAGTCCTCCCCTCAACCGGCCCGTAACATATGAATTCTTAGATTTTGATTGTTTTTCTTTTAACATTCCATGTTTTCTGCAGTGACACACATTGCACGCTCATCCTCCTAAGCCCCAAATATTCCATGGCCACATATTTCGAACCATACCGTCAGTCGAACGTAGACTACACAAATGTCAAGAAGGTTCTTGATGATGTTCTCCCCGGCTACGCCAAATCTGGAGGCACCTTCACCAAGCCTACTCGTAAGTACGGCAAGCACGTGTTCTCCCACAATACGACGTTCTGCTGCGTCAAGCAGCCGCCTGGCGGTCAGAAGGGTGCCTACTACGCCATCCATCACATGCGGGCGATCGTACGGGACCATCATCAACTTCTGCTACCGAGTAAACTCAAAGATTGGGCAAAGAGCGTGTCGGCAATCCAGGACGCGGACCTCCGACAAGAATTCTTTCGCATCCAGTCGGAGTTTGCGGAAATCATCCATCAAGATGTCCTTCGTACCTCGGGGCAGTTCTACCTCAACAATCAACCGTCCAACAGTGACATCGACACAATGCTACAAATGCAGGCTGACAACGACCGTTATTTCATGACTCCCACGATAGACGGCGGCTTCATCCATGCTCCGGTCCCTTGAGTCGAGTCGAAAGTAGCTGTGTCTAGTTCTGAAACATCGATTGGCTCATGTTGTAATTAAACTTTAATGAACTTGTAGTATGCCTCTTTGGTTTCGAGAGTCGTTCAACTTAGATGTAATCGATGGTATTAATGTCTTGCTTTTCTCTTCCGATCGTTCTGTTGCATACTTATATATTGCTTATGTATTGTCTGTGAATTGGTACTAACGTTTCGTTTAGCTAGTGCATAGCGATGCCGACGTATGTCGTCTACAAGGGTAAGGTTCCCGGAGTCTACGACAACTGGGAGGAGTGTCGGAGACAGGTTCACCGATTCAGCGGTAACAGTTACAAAGGGTACACCACTAGGGCCGAGGCCGAATCTAGATACGCCCGCTATCTAGCGGGAGAGGGGAGGGAGCGTTGGAGGAACCGGATGAAGACGAGTTTCATCGTGATGATGCTCATCGTGATGACCGCAGCTCTCTTCTATGTGATGGTAGTTTAGATGATCGATATCGACTTGTAATGTGAAGACAAACTCGCTACTCACGGTCTCGAGACTTGTAATATAATGTTCTATCTTTGTTCGGTCTTTTCAATTTGGAGACTAATATGATGAATTGTATTCGGAGACTAATATGATGAATTGTATTCGAAGACTAATCTTCTATTGTATTCGATGAATCTGTTGTTGATGTGTGCTGTCTATATTTTGTCCGATTATATATTTTGTAACCTATGCAAAAAACAGAAAATAAAAAATAAAAAAAACCTAATATTCATACTAATGGCGCATCACATCACAGTGCGCCATTAGTATGACAAAGTATACTAATGGCGCATCACTAAACAGTGCGCCATTAGTATGCCGAGGTTACTAATGGCGCATCTTGTTGCCGTGCGCCATTAGTATGCCAGAGCACCTGGGTATACATGGCCCCTGGGAGGCATACTAATGGCGCACTTATGTATACACTAATGGCGCATCAGAGGTGCGCCATTAGTATACGAGATACTAATGGCGCACCGGTGGTGCGCCATTAGTAATATATACTAATGGCGTGGCACTAATGGCGCACCACTAATGCGCCATTAATGGCCAAATTGGGTGCGCCATTAGTAGGCCTTTTCCTAGTAGTGTTGTGTCGAATCAATAAATTTGGGTTGAATACTTTACCCTCGAAAGCTGTTGCGATCCCCTACACTTGTGGGTTATCAAGACTAATTTCTGGCGCCGTTGCCGGGGAGCATAGCTCTATTCTCTGAGTCACTTGGGATTTATATATGTTGATCACTATGAAGAACTTGAAAGACGACAGGACCAAGATTTTGCCCTCCACTACGAGGGGAGGTAAGGAACTGCCATCTAGCTCTGCACTAGATTCTCCTTCTGTTATTAGTGAACTTGCGACACCTAAACCTGCTACTCCTATGAATTCTGATATGTCGCATGTTATGATGATGCCACTTCTGCTATGGATGATACTTATGATGAAACTACTTCTGTGTGTGATACCACTTTGCCATTAGGTGAATTTCTTGATGAACAACTAGCTAGGGCTAGAGAGAATGAAATTATTGAAGATGCTATTATGATGATAGTGATGACGAAAGTTCTCCCCCTGATTATGAATTACCTGTTGTTCCTGAGGGTTATGTTATGGAAGAGGAAGCTGCTAGAGCTATCTTTGCTTGTAAAGATAGATACGATCTTAAGAAATTATTAGCTCAATGAAAGCACCAATCTCTTAATGCTAGTGTCGGTGTCAAAATCGGCGGATCTCGGGTAGGGGGTCCCAAACTGTGCGTCTAGGCGGATGGTAACAGGAGACAAGGGACACGATGTTTTTACCCAGGTTCGGGCCCTCTCGATGGAGGTAAAACCCTACTCCTGCTTGATTGATATTGATGATATGGGTAGTACAAGAGTGGATCTACCACGAGATCAAGGAGGCTAAACCCTAGAAGCTAGCCTATGGTATGATTGTTGTTCTTCCTATGGACTAAAACCCTCCGGTTTATATAGACACCGGAGAGGGCTAGGGTTACACAGAGTCGGTTAGAATGGTAGGAGATCTACATATCCGTATTGCCAAGCTTGCCTTCCACGCCAAGGAAAGTCCCATCCGGACACGGGACGAAGTCTTCAATCTTCTATCTTCATAGTCTTGGAGTCCGGCCAATGATGATAGTTCGGCTATCCGGACACCCCCTAGTCCAGGACTCCCTCAGTAGCCCCCGAACCAGGCTTCAATGATGACGAGTCCGGCGCGTATATTGTCTTCGGCATTGCGAGGCGGGTTCTCCTCCAAATTCCATGTGCTTGCCGAATAGTGCCCTGCTTCCTTATAAATGTTGCGCTCCTTGGCTTCCACGTCCAATAATGGCCCTCTTCCACGTGTCGTATGAACGCGAAAAGCTAGGGTATTTTTACGTTTTACCCCCCAGCTGCGCGAATAAGCTGCCTATAAGAGAGGCGAGGATCTAGATCCAAATCACACCATCCTCCTTCTGCGAGTATTCATCGAAGGGCCTCTGACAAAAATCCACTCCATCATGGACAATCGACGCGGCTCCTCCTCTCGCGCTCCCAGCCCTCAGCCAGGAGATTGGGGGAGATGTTCAGTCCCGCACAATGAGCTGGTGACGCTCCAAGCAGAGGGATATCTTCCCCCAGCCTTTATGGTTCCAGTTCGAGCCGGACTGGCCACCTACAAGAGCGGGAAGCAGGCGGAGAGCGTCCCCAATCCCTTCAAAGGAGAGCGGGTATGCTTTGTCCCTTATCTAATAAGGGGACTCAGATTTCCCATGCATCCGTTTCTCCGGGGGCTCCTGGAGTTCTATGGGCTCCAGCTTCACCACCTTACGCCCGCCTCCATCTTACACGTCGCGGGCTTTGTGGCCCTTTGTGAGCTGTTCTTGGGCATCGAGGCCCATTTTGCGCTATGGAAGAGATTGTTTTGCCTCGTACCCCGTTCTCATGAGGGGTCAATATATGAAGTGGGCGGAGCCGAAATATGGCGCATCGCCGGGACCGGATATCTCTCCGGAACCCCGAAGAAGGCATCCGAAGACTGGCCTTCGGAATGGTTTTATATGGAAGACGCCCCACTGCCGGACCCAGTTTGTGTCGGCATCCCGGAGTTCAGCAACGCTCCTCTAAAGAAACGCCTGAGTTGGCACCCACGGAGCCCTCAACGGGAGAATGATATGGACGTTCAATATCTGATGGGCAGAATAAGGTTATTGGCTCATTCCGGATTGACCATGATTGGAGTCATGGCCACGTGCCTCATGTGAGGGGTGCAGCCGCTCCAATATAGGGGTCACCCCCTGTGGGATTTCAACGGGGAGGATGACGCCACCTGTCATGGCCGCAAGGGGCCGGGATCGGTTGCCGATCTGGTGAAGATCCTGTCCGGCTTGTACAAGGGGGAGAAGGAGGACTTCCTCCGCGCGAGTCCATTGAATGGATTCTCCATGAATAATCCTCGGAGCTGAGTAAGCGGATGTTTATCTGTCCGATCCATATTCCCAAAGTTAAGTGTCTCACTTTGTGACTTCGACGCAGGAACTGTGCCAGGATGTAGAGGGCATACACAGCGCGACTCCACAGCCCGAGGATCAGGAATGATCCCTTGATCCGGCCTCCGAAGAGGATCTGGACATAAAGGTGGAGCTGATCGATGGGGTGTTCCACCAACTTAGCATGGACAATGCTTTGGTCGCCATTACGGTCGACTACCCCGGTTTATCTCCGGCTTCCCAGGTAACTGTGATCGGAGTCCTGACATCATTACTCATCCATGCTTATTTCTGACCACCGTATATCAATGGTGCTCCGCAGGAGGTGCCTTTAAGGCGGGAAGCCGAACCTGCGGTGGCTGACCAACAAGGGGCAGCTCGGCCCAGCAGGAGGAAAAGAAGTGTGGCACGAATCGAGACGTCGCCGCAACGGTATGACGTGCCCCATGTTTCCGGAAAAGATTCCTCGAAAGCATACTAACGCTCATGATTTTTATAGGAGAAAGAGCGCTCGTCGGACTGTGTCCGGAGAGGTTGCCAATCGAGCCTCCGCCAGCCAGTCTCCAACACCAGGTCCGGAGGGGGAGGCAAACGCGAGGCGCGCGTCGGGTGCTCCTCCAACGGAGGATGCCAACAGGTTGTCCGCCACCAGATCTGAGGTGGAGAGTGCCATGAATCACAGGCGCCGCCGGACAGTTCTTCGTGACGCATGCTTCTCCCCCGAGGCGTTAAATGCCTTTAATTCGGGTGATGCGCACCTCTGTGCTGCTCAAGATGGTCTAGCCAGAGCCACGGAGCAGTATGTGAAAGACATAAGGGTGAGGAATTTTGCCAGTTATATATGCCAGTAGCCCCCGAGACTTAAAATAGTTAGAATAACTGATTTAAGGATCATTTGTTATGCAGGACCTTACGGAGAAGAATACCCACCTGTCCCAGGAGCTTCAAGAGTGCAAGGCCCAACTTGAGGCCGCACTGGCCGCCGCAAGGGGAGCCACAGAGACCCCATCTGGTAATACATACTTCGAAAGATAAGTAGTTTGTGAAGTGCGACGTGTGTATAAGTCTGACAATAATATTGCAGATGGCGCCGGACTTGATCCGGACAAGCAACAACTACTACACTAGATGAAGGCCGGCGAGAATGTGCTTATGAGGGTGCAGCAAGAGAGGAACAAACTCCAAGATGCCAACACTCAGCTGGGCGAGGAACTAAAAGATGTTCGGGTCCAGCTGTCTGACTTCCTGAAGGAGAATCGGCGGCTTCGTCGTGGCACTTATAGTAAGTGCTTGAGCAAACTTTTTTGAAAAGAAGAGTTCGGCGAGGAATTCGATTGACAGGAAATATGTCTGTAGGCATGCTCACAAGTCGTCCTGCGAAGGAAATGCCCGGTTCAACAGGTGACCTACTTCCCGAGCTACTGCAACTGCATGAACGAGTTCGGCAGGTGATGAGCCGGGTCGCCCAGGCCTTGTGGCCTTCCGTGTCCCTGCCCGAAGGTCTTGGAGAGCTTGTGGAGAAGCTTCAGGGAGCGCGGCGGTGCTTCCGTTTATGGAAGATATCGGCCTGCCGTCAAGGCGCCAGGGAGGCCTGGGCCATGGTGAATACACGGTATGCGGAGGCTGACCCAAACCACATGGCCGAGGTCGGACCTGTGGGGCCTGATGGGAAGGAGATCCCTGTGAGCTTAGTGTATGACCAAGTAGAGTTGGCCGCAAAGTATTCACAGCGGGACTGTAAACTAGACAGTTTATTAGATGGTATCGAAGAGGAATACCGTCAGTCAGCTTGACTGTGTAATTTAAAATGACATTGAAAATGCCTGCTAGCCAGATTGTAGATCGTTTGTCTTTGCGGACCTTTTCGCTTCAACCTTGGGACCCGACAGTCTGGAGTGTGTCCGAATACCCTCACGGTTATGTAAGAAACCGGGGCATGCATGGAGACCAGGCGTAGGGGTCATTAGTGCTTTATCAGACAAGTGCCCAACTAGTTATGTTATATTACATGGTTAGTAGGAAACATCTTCCAGGGAGAATAGTTCGTTTAGGGGTTCCTTTCCCTGGGAGGCATGCCCTAAAGTGCATGTCCGGGCTGCGAAAAACACAGGAAAGCATCTGGGGGCGGATAAATAAATAGGTAAGAAATCATTTTTCAATTCACCGATTGAATATTCCCTTAAGAACGCTAGCTTTCGGCTTCACCCAGTCTGAGGTACACATCCGGCTGACCCGGCAGTTACAATCGCAGAGGTGCTCCCTTTACCTGCTAGCCGAACAATCGGGAACGTAGGGGTAAGCACAAAAGCAGGGAACCCAGCTTGGCCAAAACTTAAGTCATATCGATGCATATAATGGTGAATAAAAGGCACATGCGGAAGTGTGACACATGTGTTGGGTATAAGGCCCGTATAAATAAGCTTCTGTTAAATGAGTGCGGATAGGACGTCAAGTACTGTGCGTATTTATACGGGCCTGTGTATAATGAAACCTGACCCTGCTTTTGCTACGTCACCTATGTGTGTTACTGATAAGGATTATGAATTCTCTGTTGATCCTGAGATTATTACTCTAGTTGAATCTGATCCTTTTTATGGCGTTGAATCTGAAACTGTTGTGGCACATCTTACCAAGTTAAATGATATAGCCAACCTACTTACTAATGATGAGAAGTCCCGCTATTATTATATCCTTAAGATATTTCCGTTCTCATTAAAGGGTGATGCTAAGACTTGGTTTAATTCCCTTGCTCCTGGTTGTGTGCGTAGTCCCTAGGATATGATTTATTACTTCTCTGCTAAATATTTCCCTGCTCATAAGAAACAAGCTGCCTTGCGGGAAATATATAACTTTGTGCAAATCAAAGAAGAGAGTCTCCAACAAGCTTTGGGGAGGCTTCTCTGATTACTTAATGCTTTGCCTGATCATCTCTTAAGAAAAATGAAATACTTGATATCTTTTATAATGGACTAACCGATGCTTCCAAGGACCACTTGGATAGTTGTGCTGGTTGTGTTTTCAGGGAAATAACAGTCGACGAAGCTGAATTACTATTGAATAATATGTTGACTAATGAAAATAATTGGACTCTTCCTCAATTGAGCCAACTCCTGAGCCTATTCCTAAACCCACTCCGAAGAAGAGAGGTCTTTTATTTCTCAGTCCTGAAGATATGCAAGAGGCAAAGAAATCAATGAAAGAAAAAGGTATTAAAGCTGAAGGTGTTAAGAATTTACCTCCTATTGAAGAAATACATGGTCTTAATATACCGCCTATTGAAGAACCAGATTGTCTTGATAACCCGACACAGGTAGTAAAGGTAAATTCTCTTTATAGATATGATAAAGTTGAAATTCCCTCTACTAAATTTCATAGCCCATGCTTAGATGAATTTGATGATTTTATGGCTAGACAAGAAAGTTTTAATGCTTATGAGAGAGGTAAAGAACAATGCTTTCGAGCTAGGACGCTTGAGTGATTATATGGCTAGAGTTAAAGGTGAACTTAAACTCGTTAGCAAATATGCTTCTATGGTTGCTACTCAAGCTGAGCAAGTACTTAAAGATCAAAATGATTTTCTTGATGAATTAAATAATAAACCTGACTTTGCTGTTAGAGTGGCCACTAGAACTGGTAGAATGACTCAGGAACCTTTGTATCCTGAAGGCCACCCTAAGAGAATCGAGAAAGATTCTCAGAGAAACAATTTAGAGGCACCTAGTTCTTCTAAAAAGAAGAAAAAGAAAAATGATAGGATTTTGCATGCTTCTAGTGAACCTGTTGTAGACACACCTAAGAATCCCAATGATATTTCTATCTCTGATGCTGAAACACAATCAGGTGATGAACATGAACCTAGTGATAATGTTAATGATAATGTTCATGTTGATGCTCAACCTAGCACAAATAATGAAGTAGAGATTGAACCTGCTGTTGATCTTGATAACCCACAATCAAAGAATCAACGTTATGATAAGAGAGACTTTGTTGCTAGGAAGCACAGTAGATAAAGAGAACCATGGGTTCAGAAACCCATGCCCTTTCCTCCTAAACCATCCAAGACAAAGGATGATGAGGATTTTGAGCGCTTTGCTGAAATGATTAGGCCTATCTTCCTACGTATGTGCTTAACCGATATGCTCAAAGTAAATCCTTATGCTAAGTATATGAAGGATATCATTACAAATAAAAGAAAGATACCGGAAGCTGAAATTTCCACCATGCTTGCTAATTACACTTTTAAGGATGGAATACCAAAGAAACTTGGAGATCCTGGGGTACCAACTATACCATGCTCCATTAAAAGAAATTATGTTAGAACTACTTTATGTGATCTTGGAGCCGGTGTTAGTGTTATGCCTCTCTCTTTATATCGTAGACGTGAATTGAATAAGTTGACACCTACTGAAATATCTTTGCACATGGCTGATAAATCAACTGCTATACCTGTCGGTATTTGTGAGGATTTGCCTGTTGTGGTTGCAAATGTCACTATTTTAACGGACTTTGTTATTCTTGATATTCCAGAGGACGATAGTATGTAGATTATCCTTGGTAGACCCTTTTTGAATACTGCAGGGGCTGTTGTTGATTGCAACAAAGGCAATGTCACTTTTCATGTTAATGGTAATGAGCATACGGTACACTTTCCGAGGAAACAATCTCAAGTTCATATCATCAATTCTATTGGAAAAGTTCCAACTATCATTATTGGAGGTTTTGAATTTCCTCTCCCTACTGTCAAGAAAGAGTATGATATTCTTATTGTTGGGGATGTTCATATCCCCATTGAGGTAGCCTAGTGTTATTTGAAATTTCTCCGGTTCCGTGTTATTCGGAATGAGTTTGTTAACAAGTCTTGATCAACCTTGTTAGTGGATTCATTTTGATGATCATGAGATGGATGAAACTAGAAGGCACAACCTTCTATACCCTCTTTTTACTTTCTGTTATTTAAAATAAATAAAGCAAAAATAGTATTATCCGTCTATTTTCTGAATTATCCGTGCAATAAAAATATCCCAAAAATAAAAGTGCTCCAAATGCCCTGCAAATTTAGTATGATTTTTATGGAATATTTGAGGATTTTAGGCACTGAAATCACTTCAAGAGGGGCAAGCACCAGGCCACGAGAGTGGAGGGCGCGCCCACCTTCCCTGGGTGCGCCCCCTGTCTCGTGGGCCCCTGGTGGCCCCACTCCACTTATGCCAGCACCCACACTCTCCATCTTCTTCCCAAAAAAATCCCCATCCAGCTCAAGCATGAGTTCTAGCTCATTTTGCTGCGATTTTCGATCTCCTTGCTCAAAGCTCCATTCACAAAACTGCTTTGGGAGATTGTTGCTTGGTATGTGACTCTTCCATTGGTCCAATTAGTTTTTGTTCTGGTGCTTTATTCATTGCAAATTTTTGCTGCATAGGTGACCATGTTCTTGAGCTTGCATGTTAAATTTATGAGGTCCCAAGTAATTCTAATGCATGATATAGGCTCTAGGCACTTGTAGGAGTAGTTTCTAGCAATCTTGTTTAGTTTTATTCACTTTTATTTTGAAGTTACTAAAATTTCAGAAATTTTTCAGAAAAATAATTATGTCTAGGAGAAAGTACCAAGGTGGTTCCTCGGTGAAGAAAGGGCCCAGGATTGCTATACATGAGCAAGACGTTGAATTACCAAGGGATGCAGATGTACGAGCCTGCGAGTGGCCATCCGACGATTTTATGGTCGAAGCAGGCTTCAAGGAGGAATTTGATGCGTATGTGCGTAATACTGATCTGGAGGACTTCTTACAAGATAATTGTCCTCAGTACTATCAATTGACTGATTCATTTGTGCGGAGGTTTAAATAAAAATGTACACGTAATTCTCCGAGTGTCCTATTTGATATCTATGATACATCTTATACCATGGAGTTAGAGGATTTTACAACTGCTTGCAAACTTCCGCAGTGGGGTAATATTAATGATCCCCACAAATCTGAATTTAGAGATTTTCTTGCTAGTATTACTGTGGGAGAATCTAGGGATATTGCACAAGCTACCATAGAGAGCATTCACTTTCCTGCTATACATTATTTTGCTCTCTTCATTGGTAGATGCATTAACGGTAAAGATGAAGCATGTCATATGTGTGTCCCTGATCTTAGTGTCCTCAAGAGTGCCGTGTTAGGAAATAAAGATTACTACTTGGGGGCAATAGTTGCATGGAGGTTGCATAATAATGGTAGGGCTGGAGATTTATTTGGAGGAATTTATGCGACCCGTGTGGCTAATTATCTTGGTATAGCCCCATGAGAGGGGGATATGATGTTACCTCCCACTTATTTAGATTATGACGCTATGGTCCAACATCATTTTCTTAAGAGGAATGAACAATTCCTCCAGTATCGACTAATCTATGACAGACGCAATGATGTCCATATTACTCTTCCTGCTCCTCTCCTTTTTGATTACCAGGCAAAAGGAAGATATGTTGTTACCAGGGAGGAAGCAGCTGAACACGAGGGGAGAGCGGAGGCGGCTCGCCAACATGCCGTAGCTCAAGAGGCATTTGCTGCTGCATCTCAGTACGACCCCAGTTAAACCTTTGGATATCAGCCAGGCTACCCTTGGCATTAGACCAACTTAGGCCAAAAGCCTAAGCTTGGGGGAGTACGTATTTCTCACCAACTTTACATTCATGTTCACACAATATTATAGTCGTTGGTGCTCATACTCTTTCATTGTATTATCCATGCTAGTTTAATTTTCTTTTTCTAGTTTTCTTCTTGTGTGTTTGATAAACCTTAAGAACCCCCCCCCCCAAAAAAATTAGTTAGTTTAATTTCCATGCTTGTAGTAGTAATTAAAATGAAAACCCAAAAAGATTTCTCGTTCTTCTTTTACTTGTTGGGAGCTTTCCCGTGTAAATAGTTTTATTTACTTTTCTTTCCTTTGGGGGTCGAGAGTAGAACACCATATTGAAAATGTTTAGTGGCTCTCATATGCATGATTGTTTATTTAATTAGATCCCATATTACCTTGTCTTCTCTCTTGAGTTGAATGCTTGCAAATTCTAGCTTAGTCCAATGCACGTGCACTATTATTATTATACACATCGTTCGGTCGTGCAAGTGAAAGGCAATAATGACGATATATGATGGACTGATTGAGATGAGAAAAGCTGGTATGAACTCGACCTCTCTTGTTTTTGTAAATATGATGAGTTCATCGTTCCTGATTCAGCTTATTATGAAGTAAACATATTTGCAATGAAATTTAGAGATTATAGTTGCTTGTGCCATGCTTGATTAGCTATGAGTTGTAATGGTTTACCTTGTGTGCCAACATGCTATTAGTATGATTATGATGTGGTATGATGGGATGGTATCCTCCTTTGAATGAATTGAGTGACTCAACTTGGCACATGTTCATGCATGTAGTTGAAACAAATCAACATAGCCTTCATGATATTTATGTTCATGGTAGATTATATCCTACTCATGCTTGTAGTCGGTGTGAAATAATTTTAATGCATGTTTATTACTGCTGTCGCTCTCTCAGTTGGTCGCTTCCCAGTCTTTTGCTAGCCTTCACCTGTATTAAGAGGGAATACTGCTTGTGCATCCAAACTCCTTAAACCCCAAAGTTGTTCCATATGAGTCCACCATACCTTCCTATATGCGGTATTTACCTGCCGTTCCAAGTAAATTTGTATGTGCCAAAATCCAAACCTTCAAATGAAATTCTGTTTTGTATGCTCGAGCAGCTCATGTTTCAACTAGGGCTGCCTATATCTTGCATGCTAGGTGGGTTATTCTCAAGAGGACTGGACTCCGCTCCTCATTCATGAGAAAGGGCCGGTAACCGGGATTCCCAGTCCCATGATCCCAAAAGATCAAAGCAAATCAAAATAACTAAACAAAACTCCCCCAGGGCTGTTGTTAGTTGGAGGCACTTGTTTTTCGAGCAAGCCATGGATTGATGCTTGTTGGTGGTTGGGGGAGTATAAACCTTTACCATTCTGTTTGGAACGGCCTATAATGCATGTAGTATGGAAGATACAGCCATCTCATAGTTGTTGCGTTGATAGCAAAAGTATGCCGCTCAAAATGTTAGTCAATCTCTATTTTAAAATTGAGCTCTAGCACCTCTACAAATCCCTGCTTCCCTCTGCGAAGGGCCTATCTATTTACTTTTATGTTGAGTCATCACCTTCTTATTAAAAAGCACCCGCTGGAGAGCACACTGTCATTTGCATTCATTACTATTGGTTTATATTGGGTATGACTTGACTGGATCTCTTTTACCATGAAGTACAATGTTTAGTTAGTCCTTGATCTTTAAAGGTGCTCTGCATTTATGTTTTGCGGTCTCAGAAAGGGCTAGCAAGATACCATTATTTATATCATGTTATGATTGTTTTGAGAAAGTGTTGTCATCCGAGTTTTATTATTATGGCTCGCTAGCTGATTATGCTATTGATATGAGTAATTGTGAGACCTAGGTGTTCTTGTGAGTATGGTTAGTTCATAATATTTGCTGAAACCTGAATGCTGGCTTTGCATGTTTACAACAACAAGAGCAAACTGAGTTTGTAAAAGTTTTTCTTTATCACTTTCAGTTTATCGACTGAATTTCTTGAGGACAAGCAAAGGTTTAATCTTGGGGGAGTTGATACGTCTCCAACGTATCTACTTTTCCAAACACTTTTGCCCTTGTTTTGGACTCTAACTTGCATGATTTGAATGAAACTAACCCGGACTGACGATGTTTTCAGCAGAACTGCCATGATGTTGTTTTGTGTGTAGAAAACAAAAGTTCTCGGAATGTCCTGAAAATCCATGGAGGCACTTTTTGGAAAATATAAAAAATACTGACGAAAGAATCAAGACCAGGGGGCCCAACTGGTCTTGGCAGATTAGAGCCTATGATGATTCCCAATATCTAGTCAGATTCCCCCCTAACAAGAAAATCACTGATTTAGTTGCTTATGACTCCATCAACCTCAAGAAGAAAGGGGTTTGAATTTCTTTCAAGAATTGGCATGGAGAGCTGCCTGCTTATGACTCCCTGACTGAGATTTGGGTGGAAATTGTGGGTCTGCCTCCTGTGTGGTGTTCTTGGTCTGCGATTGCCCAAGTTGCTGCTACTTTGGGTGTCATCACTAACATCGATTGGCATGGGATTTTCAGTAGTTTTTATGAGGTGGTGAGAGTTCATGTTGCTGTTAGAGACCCTGCATTGATCCCTATAGACAGACTTTTTGAAATTCAGCAAGAGCTGTTCTTACTCACCTTCAACGTTGAAGAGGGTGAGCCTGTGGAGTCTGATAACCCATCATATCCCCCAGACCACCAAAATGATGATGATGGGAGTAGCAAGAAACAGGAGGGTGAAGATGAGCTCAGTAATGATGACCTGCTGGGAGAGGAGATGTAGCATGACCTTGATAACAGTAGGAAGAACTCCAATGTCAGACCAAGACCTGCCTCAGCTCCTAGTGGGTCTAGAAACAGAACGCATACTATGGATGCTGTCTCTTCCCCTGTTCTCTCTGGGGTGGAGATGAATAACAACATCCCTTTGGAGAGATCAGTTTTCTTGAAGATTCAGGATGCTCCACTTACCAAAAGCTACCTGCAAGCTGTTAAGAAAACCCCAGTGGAGAATTGTGGTACTATCCTCCTTCCTGAGTTTGAAGCTGCGTCAAAAGATGGGTGACCAGTTCTGAAAATTTCCCTGCTCCTCTTGGGGGTTTAATTCCTTGCCCCTCCCTTACAGCTACTCTTAAAGCTGGGAGAGACAAATGGGGCCCTGTTGTTTCCACTAGGATGAATGACAGGATCAAGAGAGATGGGAAGCCATCCTTGGTCAAAGCTCAAGAAATTAAGCAGATGAAGAACTTGGAGATCCCTAGAGGTAATAACCCCAAGGTCTTCCATAATTCTTTTGCTTGTCTAGATAAGGATGATCTAATTTCTAAAGCCTTTAATGCTGGCATTGTGATAGGAGATAATCCTTCTCAAGCTAGCAATAATGTTGAAGTTATTAAGAAATTAGAGCTAGATAGATTAGGTAAGTTTAAACAGGATAATCCTGAGGTTTTTCTTCCTGGAGACATTGATGTCACCAAGGAAGATTACTGCAATGATTACAATTCAGTTGCTAATATTGACACTAAAAATGACCACTACTCTGATCCACATATGGAAATAGAGTCTGATGATGCCTATACTTGGATAGAGGCTAAAAGTCAGAGGTCCAAAAAGTGTCAAGCTAAAATTTCCACTAGATTTAGATGATAGGTCTATTTTGGAATGTGAGAGGGCTTAATGGCCCTCATAAGATCCCTAAGGTGTAGGAGCTCATTATATCTCACTGCCCTGACTTTGTTTGCTTATCTGAAACCAAGAAAACTGAGTTTAGTGTCTCTCAGCTAGAGGCTATAGACTCTAGGAATGGATTTATCTGGAATTGGCTGCCTGCTAATAACACTGCTGGTGGTTTATTAGTGGGGGTCAAGGAAGATAAATTTGATATCATAGCTTGTAATGTTCTCACTTACAGTATCTCTTGTTTGCTGAAGAACAAGTGTAATAACACTGTTTGGAGGCTTATCTTTGTTTATGGTTCTTCTTATGAGGAATTTAAGCTTGATTTTATTAATGAGCTCCATAACCTCCTAAATAACTGGTCTGGGCCCACCATAGTGGGAGGTGACTTTAATTTGGTTAGAACTGCTGAGGACAAGAACACTGGACTAGTCATCCAGCATTGGGCTGATCTCTTCAATGACTGGATTAATAAATTCGGCCTCATTGAGATAAAGAATGCTGGTAGAAAGTTTACTTGGGACAATAACCAAGACAATCTTGTCATGGCTGCTCTAGATACGATTTTTGTGTCTGCTGACTGGGAAAGACTTTTTCCTGCTAGCCAGGTTAAAACTTTACCTAGAATTGGGAGTGATCACACCCCTCTCATTTACAACTCTGATGCTATTTCTATTCCTAAGAATAAAGTCTATAGATTTGAAAAGTGGTGGCTAGAAGTTCCTGGCTTTGATGAGATTGTTCACAAAGCCTGGAATGCGGATTGTAAGTACTCCTCTGCTATTGATATTTGGCAGTTCAAGATTAGGAATACTAGAAAAGCCACCAAGGGGTGGAGTCTCAACTATGAGGCTTCCCAAAATAGGACTAAGCAAACACTAGTTGCTGAATATAATTGCTTAGACATTCTTGCAGAAACTCAGCCTCTTTCTCCTAATTCTAAAGCTAGAATTAAAGTGATTGCAGGTGAGTTGAATGAGATTTGGAAGAAAGAGGAAATCAAGGCCAGGCAGAGAGCTAGGGAAAGGGACACTAGAGAGGGAGATCTGAACTCTGACTACTTTCAAGCACCACTTAGAAGAGGAGGAAGAAGCATATTGCTGTGCTGGAAACTGCTGCTGGCCCAGTTGAAGACACTAAAGGTATTATTGATAATGCAGTAGATTACTATAAAAATCTCTTTGGCTACTCTCCTGCTATTAATATTAAACTTGTTGATGATTTTTGGGATCAGTCTAGCATGGCTACTACTGATCATGTTGAGTTCTTGGAAACCCCTTTTACTGAGGAAGAAATTGAGAATGCAGTTTTTGGCTCATATGCTGACGGTGCTCCTGGTCCTGATGGTTTCCCTTTTTTATTTTATCAGAATTTTTGGGATCTCATTAAAAGTGATCTGTTTGCACTTTTTAGAGATTGGGAGAAGGGGGAGTTAGATCTGTACAGGCTCAACTTCTCCCTTCTGACCCTTGTCCCAAAGGAACCAAATGTTGTTTCTTTGGACAGGTTCAGACCCCTTGCCATGATTAACTGTAGTTTCAAGATCTTTGCAAAATGTGCTGCTAATAAGCTAGGCCCAGTTTGCAATGATTTAATGTCTCCTAATCAAACTGCTTTTATTAAAGGCAGGTTTATATTGGAGAGTATTGTTTTAGCCCATGAGGTGGTGCATGCTGTAGCTAGCAACCAGCTCCAGGGGTTTTGTTTTAAGTTAGATTACGAAAAAGCTTATGACATGGTGAATAAAGAGTTCCTTTTGGACATGCTTAGAAGGAGAGGCTTTGGCCCTAAATGGATGTACAAATTAGGCTCTCTACTTCACAATGGGTCTGTTGGGGTCAGAATTAATGACACCAATAGTGAGTTTTTTATTGCTGGCAAAGGTGGGAGGCAGGGTGATCCTGCCTCACCCTTGCTTTTTAATCTTGCTGCTGATGTGTTCACTAGAATACTAGCCAAAGCCGCTAATCAGAACATGATTGCTGGGGTTTTTCCTCCTTCTAATCCAGCTGGGGTCATAAGTATGCAATATGCTGATGATACCCTCCTGTTTTTAGATAAGAATTTAGAGCATGCTAGAAATTTAAAGTGGCTCCTTTCTTGTTTTGAGCAACTTTCTGGTATGAGGATTAACTTTCATAAATGTGATCTCGTTCTGATTAATATTGATAGGGATGAGGCTATTAGTTTTGCTCAGTCTTTGGGCTGTAAGCTAAGTTCCTTCCCCATTAAATATCTGGGTGCTCCCCTCCACTACTCTAAAATTAGAAGAGAGGACATCCAGCCTTTGGCTGACACTATTATTAAAAGAGCAGCTGGCTGGAGAGGGAGGCTGCTATCCTTTGGTAAGAGGTTGATTCTGGTGCAAGCTTGCCTTGCCAGCATCCCTTCTTATCTTATGGGATATATTAAATTCCCCAAGTGGGCTGTTAAGCTTATTAACTCTCAACTGGCACATTGTTTTTGGGATGACTATGAAGGTCATCACAAATACCACCTTGCTAGTTGGGGGACTCTTTCTATGAAAAAGATGTATGGTGGGTTAGGGATTACTGATCTCTCAGATATGAACTTATGTTTTCTTGCTTCTTGGGTCAGCAGATATAATAGAGATGAGGGTAAGATCTGGAAAAGCATAATAGATGCTAAATATGACATCCAGTCCCCTAACATCTTTACTTGCCCTTCTGCTGGTGCTTCACCTTTCTGGAAAGGGGTTCTATGGGCTGCCCAAGCTACTAAGTTTGGTTACTCTTGGAATGTTGGCAATGGTAAGAAAGTCAGATTTTGGGAGGACCACTGGTTTGGGTCGGCCCCTCTAGCTACTCTATACTGGGACTTATATAACATTGCCAATGAGCACGATTGCACCTTAGACCAAGTTTGGGATGGGTCTAACCTTAAGATCACTTTTAGAAGATGTTTTTATAGTGAGCTTATCTCTTTGTGGTTTGAGTTAGTAGAGATTGCTAAATCTATTGTTTTTACTTTGGATGAGGACTCGCTTATTTGGGACCTTAATCCTAGCGGGGTTTACTCTGTAAAATCTTTATATAATGTAGTTAATTTTAGGGGTGTGCTTCCCAAAAACACTCCTGCTGTGTGGAATATCAAGATCCCTGCCAGGATTCATATTTTTCTTTGGCTGTTGGTTAATAACAAGATTCTGACAAGAGATAACCTGGTTAAAAGACAGAATGTACCTGACTTATCTTGTGCTTTCTGTTCGTATCATGAATCTTGCCATCATTTATTTTTTGGATGTGATGTTATGATTGAATTCTGGAGAAACCTATCTAGGATCACTGGCTACAGTAGAGTAGTCAACATGCTATCCTTGTCAGACTGTTGGCTTAGAGGGGGTAATTGAGTGCCACAAATATTGTGCATTCAGCCGGACTCTGGGCCATCTGGAATACCAGGAATGACTTAATTTTTAACCGTGCCAAATGGCTTAAAATTCAGGTGCTGTGGCGCAAGACGGCCTCATACGTTGCATGGTGGGAACCGCTGTTTGTAGACCCTGTCAAGAAGCAAATCCAGAACATGGTGCGGGAGCTAGAGTCTCTGAGCAAAGCTCCATTACCGCTGATGTGGCCGGATCCAGGCTGAGGATCTAGATACTGTGTCTCGTAGTTGATGTTGAGCCTGTGGCTCTGGAGTTAGACAGGGGAGGTGGCTAGTTTTATTGCCTTCATTTTGGCCGTCTTCCTTGTAATAGCTGGCTCTAGTATTTTTCCTTATGCTGTAGTTTGCGGTAGTGTTTACTTCTGTAGCTACTGCGCTGTCGTCCTATGATGTACTATACTGGTGTGATTTCTTTGCTTTGCAATGGAATCAGGGCTGGGCCCTCTTCTTCTAAAAAAATGTTGTTTTGTGTGTAGAAAACAAAAGTTCTCGGAATGTCCTGAAAATCCACGGAGGCACTTTTTGGAAAATATAAAAAATACTGATGAAAGAATCAAGACCAGGGGGCCCACACCCTGTCCACGAGGGTGGGGGTGCGCCCACCCCCTGGGTGCGCCCCCTGTCTCGTGGGCCCCCTGAGGCTCCAACGACCTCAACTCCAAGTCCATATATTCCGTCTCGCGGAGAAAAAAAATCAGAGAAAAAGTTTCATCACGTTTTACGATACGGAGTCACCGCCAAGCCCTAATCTCTCTTGGGAGGGCTGATCTGGAGTCCGTTCTGGGCTCCTGAGAGGGGGATTCATCGCCGTCGTCATCATCAACCATCCTCCATCACCAATTTCATGATGCTCACCGCCGTGCGTGAGTAATTCCATCTTAGGCTTGCTGGACGGTGATGGGTTGGATGAGATTTACCATGTAATCAAGTTAGTTTTGTTAGGGTTTGATCCCTAGTATCCACTATGGTCTGAGATTGATGTTGCTATGACTTTGCTGTGCTTAATGCTTGTCACTAGGGCCCGAGTGCCATGATTTCAGATCTGAACCTATTATATTTTCATGAATATATGTGTGTTCTTGATCCTATCTTGCAAGTCTATAGTCACCTATTATGTGTTATGATCCGACAACCCCGAAGTGACAATAATCGGGATACTTCTCGGTGATGACCGTAGTTTGAGGAGTTCATGTATTCACTATGTGCTAATGCTTTGTTCCAGTTCTCTATTAAAAGGAGGCTTTAATATCCCTTAGTTTCCATTAGGACCCCGCTGCCACGGGAGGGTAGGACAAAAGATGTCATGCAAGTTCTTTTCCGTAAGCATGTATGACTATATACGGAATACATGTCTACATTACATTGATGAACTGGAGGTAGTTCTGTGTCACCCTATGTTATAGTTATCACATGAGGAATCACATCCGACATAATTACCCATTAGTGATCCATTGCCTATGAGCTTTTCACATCTTGTGCTTTGCTTATTTACTTTTCCGTTGCTACTGTTACAATCACTACAAAACCCAAAAATATTACTTTTGCCACTGTTACCTTTATTATCATACTACTTTGCTACTAAACACTTTGCTGCAGATACTAAGTTATCCAGGTGTGGTTGAATTGAAAACTCAACTGCTAATACTCAAGAATATTCTTTGGCTCCCCTTGTGTCGAATCAATAAATTTGGGTTGAATACTTTACCCTCGAAAGCTGTTGCGACCCCCCTACACTTGTGGGTTATCATGCCTCTAGTTGACTAGCTCGTTTATCAAAGGTGGTTATGTTTCATAACCATAGACATGTGTTGTCATTTGATGAATGGGATCACATCATTAGGAGAATGATGTGATGGACAAGACCCATTCGTTAGCTTAGCATTATGATCGTTACCGTTTTATTGCTATTGCTTTCTCTGTGACTTATACATGTTCCTCTGACTATGAGATTATGCAACTCTCGAATACCGGAGGAACACCTTGTGTGCTATCAAACATCACAACGTAACTGGGTGATTATAAAGATGCTCTACATGTGTCTCTGAAGGTGTTTGTTGGGTTGGCATAGATCAAGATTAGGATTTGTCACTCCGTGTATCGGAGAGGTATCTTTGGGCACTCCCGATAATGCACATCACTATATGCCTTGCAAGCAATGTGACTAATGAGTTAGTTGTGGGATGATGCATTATGGAATGAGTAAAGAGACTTGCCGGTAACGAGATTGAAATAGGTATGAGGATACCGACGATCGAATCTCAGGCAAGTAACATACCGATGACAAAGGGAACAACATATGTTGTTATGTGGTTTGACCTTTAAAGATCTTCATAGAATATGTAGGAGCCAATATGAGCATCCAGGTTCCGCTGTTGGTTTTTGACCGGAGATGTATCTCGGTCATGTCCACATAGTTCTCGAATCCGTAGGGTCTGCACGCTTAACGTTCGATGATGATTTGTATTATGAGTTTATGTGATTTGATGACCGAAGTGTTCGGAGTCCCGGATGAGATCACGGACATGACGAGGAGGCTCGAAATGGTTGAGACATAAAGATCTATATATTGGAAGGCTATATTCGGACATCAGAAAGGTTCCGAGTGATTCGGGTATTTTTCGGAGTACCGGAGAGTTACGGGAATTCATCGGGGGAAGTAGTGGGCCTTAATGGGCCGTACGGGAAATGAGAGAAGGGCCTCAAGGGGTGGCCGTGCACCCCCCATGGGCTGGTCCGAATTGGACTAGGAGGGGGCAGCGCCCCCCTCCTTCCTTCTCCCCTCTTCCTCCTTCCCTTCCTTCTCCCCTCTTCCTCCTTCCCTTCCTTCTCCTAGTTGGAATAGGAAAGGGGGGCCGAATCCTACTTGGACCGGCAGTCCAAGTAGGACTCCCCCCCTTGGCGCGCCCCTTCTAGGGCCGGCCTCCTCTCGCTCCCTCCTTTATATACATGGGTAGGGCACCCATAGAACACACATCAATTGTTCCTAGCTGTGTGCGGTGCCCCCTCCAAAGTTTGCTCCTCCGGTCATATAGTCATAGTGCTTAGGCGAAGCGCTGCACGGATCACATCACAAACACCGTCACCAAGCCGTCGTGCTAACGGAACTCTCCCTCGGCCTCAACTGGATCAAGAGTACGAGGGACGTCATCATGTTGACCGTGTGCTGAACAGGGAGGTGCCATACGTTCGGTGCTAGGATCGGTCAGATCATGAAGACTTGCGACTACATCAACCGCATTGATATAACGCTTCCGCTTTCGGTCTACGAGGGTACGTGGACACACTCTCCCCACTTGTTGCTATTCTTCTCCTAGATAGATATTTTGTGTTCATAGGAAATTTGTGAAATTACTATGTTCCGCAACAGAAGGCAGGGCCTATGAAGTGGACCCCGAAAGCAGATGCAGCTCTGCAGGAATTGAAAGCCTACCTATCATTTGTGCCTACCTTGGTTGCACCCAAACCCCAAGGGCCGCTATTGCTTTACTTGGCGGCAACCAACCAAGTGGTCAGTGCGGCCTTGGTAGCACAGCGAGAGGTGGATGAGGCAGAAAGTGACCAGATTGCGGCAGAGTTCGAAATGGATCAGAATAGCAATGAGCACGGCAACGAGGGCAACCCCAAGGACGCGGCAAGGAAGAAAGTGGTGCAGCGCCTAGTGTACTTCATCAGCTCCTTGTTGCAAGGTGCTAGATCGAGGTACTCTGGCGTGCAAAAGTTGATCTTTGGCCTCATCATGGCCTCAAGGAGACTGCGCCACTACTTCCAAGCCCATGAGATCACGGTTGTCACTCGTTTCCCTTTGGAAAGGATACTTCAAAACCCTAAGGCCACCGGCAGTGGAGTGGGCTTTGAAGTTATCCAGCTTAGGTTTGACGTTTGAGAGCACATCAACTATTCAGAGCAGGGCACTAGCAGAGTTTATTGCAGAATGGACACCAACCCCTGATGAGGAAGTGACAGAAACAACACTCCCCGGCAAGGAATCACCCCAAGAATGGATTATGTATTTTGATGGTGCTTTTTCCCTACAAGGTGCAGGGGCTGGCAGGCTTCTTGTTGCCCCCTCCGGGGAGCACTTGAAGTACGTCGTCTAGATGCACTTTGCCCGGGAAGAAGCCACCAACAATACAACAGAGTATGAAGGGCTCCTTGCCGGGCGCAGGATTGCAGCAGAATTGGGAATTAAGAAGTTGATCATTCGAGGAGAATCACAACTTGTGGTGAGACAAGTCAACAAGGATAATCAAAGGCCATTGATGGAAGCATATGTCGAGGAAGTAAGGAGACTAGAGGAGCACTTTGATGGGTTGCAAATAGAGCACGTACCCCGTGCGAAAAAGATCATAGCTGATCACCTATCAAAGTGTGTTGCACAGAAGCTTCCTGTGGAACCAGGAACTTTTGTTCTTCATCTCTCTCAACCCTCTGTATCACCAGCCACAATGGCCTAGAAAAAGAGAAAGTTGGACTACGGTAAGCCTCTCCCGGTCGAGTCGTCCGCTCCCGGCAGAGAACCTACTGGAAACAACTCCTCATAGCCTGCCAGACCACCCCTCCAGCCGGGCCTATGGATCCCGCGAACGAGGCTGGTGCTCTCGCAGTAGAGGAGGTGCTGCTAGTCCTCATTGCCGAGCCCCAGGCTCCAACTTGGGCAAGGCATATTGTCCACTTCCTCCAAACCAGAGAACTCCGTGGCGACTAAGATGAAGCTGAGAAAGTAGTGCGGAGGGCTAGTATGTATCAGTTTGTCAATGACACTCTGTACAGAAGGAGGCCCAACAGTGTGAAATTGAAGTGTGTCTACCGGGAGGATGGAAAGGAACTACTGGCTAAGATTCACAGAGGAATGTGCGGCTCACACATTGGATCAAGGGCATTAGTTGGGAAAGCATTCTGGCAAGGATTCTATTGGCCCACAGCCCTCCAAGATGTAGTGAAGCTCGTCACGACATGTGAAGCCTACCAGTTCCATTCCAAGAGAACACACCTGCCTGCTCAAGCCCTTCAGACAATCCCTCTATCATGGCCATTCTTAGTCTGGGGTCTCGATATCCTCGGCCCCTTCCCCCGAGCAATCGGGGGCTTTGAATTCTTTGTTCGTTGTCGTCGACAAGTTTACAAAGTGGCCGGAAGTGACTGCCGGGAGAAAGGTGACTGCTCAGTCAGCTATCAAGTTCTTGAAAGAATTGGTGTGTCGTTTCAGAGTTCTGGCAAGGATCATCACTAACAACGGCACCCAGTTCAGAAGCCATGCCTTCATGCAATACATTCATGCCCTCAGATGCAAGATCTCATTCGCTTCTGTGGAACACCCCCGAAGCAATGGACAAGCTGAGAGGGCGAAGGCTGAAGTGCTTCGTGGACTCAAGACAAGAAATTTTGATATGCTGTAGAAGCGCGGCAGATGGTGGATCGTGGAGCTACTGGTAGTTCTCTGGTCCCTTAGAACGACACCTAACTGAGCTACCGGGCAAACTCCCTTCTTCCTGGTCTACGGGGAAGAAGCAGTTATCCCCATGGAACTCATTTATGGGTCCCCTTGAGTGCTTGCCAACGATGAGGTAGCGCAAGATCAGCACCGGTGTGACGACACTGTGCTACTCAAGGAGAACCATCTTCGGGCTGCTACGCGTGCTGCATGCTACCAGCAAGCCCTGCATCGGTATCATAGCCACAGGGTTCATGCCCGGTGTTTTGAGGAAGGTGACCTTGTCCTTAGGCGCGTTCAGTCCGCCAAGGGTACAAACAAGCTTTCACCGAAGTGGGAAGGCCCTTACCGGGTGGTACGAGTCACTAGACCTGGTGCAGTGTATCTAGAGACCGGGGATGGCACTCAGTTGCAAAACTCATGGAATATTGAGCATCTCCGTAAGTACTACCCGTAAGGCGCGAGGCTGCCGGACACTGCCCGGCAGCCACCCTTTTGTACTAGCCTTGCCTCAGTTGCATGTAACCCCTTGTACAAAGCCGGGGAGATGACCCCGTGTAAGAGAAAATAAAGAAGCACTGTAGGGGGGCCCCAATTAAGATTGCATGCATGCACGAGCACACCCAGATCACGGCATAAGCATTTCTTGAGCATTTGCATATGCATGTAGATAGGATAGCATCCTGCATTCATTCTCATCTACATGGAGTTGCAGGTTCCTGCCATGAACTTGACTCCGACAAGGGATGGGAAGATTGCACGGCACAGCGATCCCCGGCTAGCCAACACAGATAAGTTCTACCATTTATCCATTAGTGTTCTGTAAGCTATAACTTGTGCATAGAGAAACCTCGCCGCTCTCTTGGAACTAGGGTCCTCCCATCCTTGGCTCGAACGCTGCTTCAGCCTGGATGGTCGCAGTGGCCCTTGGTAAAAAGGGAGTGGGTGGGGGGCTGGCACCTCAGTCTGTTCCTCGACAGACATGGTTCTCCGGCAGACGGAAAGGGTGCCGGCAGGGTGTCCTGCCGGGGAAAGCTCGTTTAATTACAATAAAGAGGCATTCCGCCTCTACATGGACATATACATGCATGAGTTCCCGGCAAGGTTTATCTCTTCCATTCACATGTAGACAAGTACAAGCATTACAGAACACACACATGGATGAAAGGATTACATTATTTGAATTAAAATTTGGCAACTGCCGGCAGATTTAAGATTGAAAAAAGATAAGTGCCTATTACGCCTTTGCCCCTCTCCATCCCCTGCAGGAAGAGGTCGAAGGGGCCGGAGGAGGGCATAGCTGGGATTTTGCGCCTCCCCAGGATCAGGACGGCGCTGCTCCCCGGCAAGGAGGAAGAAACCAAAGGGCAGGCCCGGAGGACCAGATGGGAGGTACGGAGTCACCGACAAACACGACTTGTCGAAACGGTCCTCCCCGTTCTTGACACGTCGTGGGTTGCCGCTGCCATCCGCATTACTACCACCCGAAGACCTCAGCACGACCACCACGCCGGGCACCATGCTCTCTAAGCCCTTCCACAGAGAGCATGGTCATCCCCGGGAGCACTGGCGTTAGAATTCGCCGCACGTCCTGAAGACATGTGAGAAAGCAAGGAGCCTTCCTGTTCGACGAGAAGATCGCGCCCAGGAGGAGCCAGATTCACCACCATTAGTGGCGAATCTAACCTACAGCTCCTCCCGGTTGCCGCAGGAGGAAGGAGAATGGGGAGCGGTTGACTACCATGCGCCGTGCTCATCTTGAGCTGTGATATGGTGTTGTTCGCGTCCCCTCCCACTGAAGTCAAGGGCACGGGCGACCCGATGGCAAGCACACCGGGGTTGCCACTCCCAGCGTCGACGCCGCGCGGCCTGAACCTGCCCCTTAGATCCAAGGGAAATCCCAAACAAGAGCCCAGGGGCTGGCCCCAGGCTCCTCTCTTCGACATTGCCGGCGGGAGCATAAAACAAAGGAAGAAGAAAGAGGAATGTAGAGATGGATGACTTCGCCCTCCTCCGCCCCTCCCTTTTATAGGCCAGGCGGGGAAGGGTAACTGCTCCATCAACGGGTGACTGATAACCCACAAGTATAGGGGATCAATTGCAGCCTCTTTTGATAAGTAAGAGTGTCAAACCCAACGAGGAGCTAAAGGTAGAACAAATATTCCCTCAAGTTCTATCGACCACCGATACAACTCTACGCACGCTTAACATTCGCTTTACCTAAAACAAGTATGAAACTAGAGGGACTTTGTAGGTGCTGTTGGATAGGATTGCAAGAATATAAAAAGCACATAAATAAAAAGTAGGGGTTGTTTAGATAAAGAAGCAATAAAGTAAATATAGCGAGTGTGGAAAAGTGGTGGTAGGAGTTGTGAAATTGTCCCTAAGCAATTTACTACTTTACTAGACTGATAGCAAGTTTTATGTGGGAGAGGCATAAGCTAACATACTTTCTCTTCTTGGATCATATGCACTTATGGTTGGAACTCTAGCAAGCATCTGCAACTACTAAAGATCATTAAGGTAAAACCCAACCATAGCATTAAAGTATCAAGTCCTCTTTATTCCCATACGCCACAACCCCCTTACTCGGGATTATGCTACTGTCACTCAAGGAACCCACTATAAGCGAATCATGAACGTATTGCAACACCCTACAGCGGGGATCCCTCACGCTTGCACGACACGGAGGGCACAATTTGACAGCAACATAACCACAAGCAAATTAAACCAATCATAGCAATTCATCAATCAACGATAGGACAATGAAAATCTACTCAGACATCATAGGATGGCAACACATCATTGGATAATAATATGAAGCATAAAGAACCATGTTCAAGTAGAGGGTATAGCGGGTTGTGGGAGAGTGGACCGCTGAATATAGATGGGGGAAGGTGAAGGAGATGTTGGTGAAGATGGCGGAGGTGTTGGTGTAGATCGCGGTGATGATGATGGCCCCCGGCGGCGTTCCGGCGCCACCAGAAGCAAGGGGAGAGAGCCCCCCTTCTTCTTCTTCTTCTTCCTTGACCTTCTCCCTAGATGGGAGAAGGGTTTCCCCTCTAGTCCATGGTCTCCATGGAGTGGGAGGGGCGAGAGCCCCTCCGAGATTGGATCTGTCACTCTGTCTCTCTTGGTGTCTGCATTCCCAGATTCTGCCCATTCACCGTTTCTTATATTCCCGGAGATCCGTAACTCTGATTGGATTGAAACCTTCGCCACATTTTCCCCCAAAAAATTAGCTTTCTTGCGGCAAAAGAAGAGCAACAACCTCCTTACGGGGTGCCCACGAGGGTCAGGGGCGCGCCCACCCTCCTGGGGCATGCCCCCTGCCTCGTGGCCCCCTTGGGCATCGTCTCTTGTTGATTCTTCTTTCCAAATACCACAAATATTCCAAAAATATTCTCCGTCCGTTTTTATCCCGTTTGGACTCCGTTTGATATGGGTTTTCTGCAAAACATAAAACATGCAACAAACAGGAACTGGCATTGGGCACTGGATCAATATGTTAGTCCCAAAAATAATATAAAAAGTTGCCAAAAGTATATGAAAGTTGAATAATATTGGCATGGAACAATAAAAAATTATAGATACAACGGAGACGTATCAGCATCCCCATGCTTAATTCCTGCTCGTCCTCGAGTAGGTAAATGATAAAAAAGATAATTTTTGATGTGGAATGCTACCTAGCATAATCTTGATCATGTAATCTAATCATGGCATGAATATTAAGACACGAGTGATTCAAGGCAATAGTCTATCATTTGACATAAAAATAATAATACTTTGGATATTCCAACAAACAATCATGTCTTTCAAAATATCAATGCTAAAGAACGCTATCCCTACAAAATAATATAGTCTTGTATGCTCCCTTTTCTTAACACAAGGTACCCCTCATACCCATCTTGGTGTCACCCAAGCAATTGGTTAATACTTTTTAACGCACTTCAGCTTTTTCAACTCTCACGCAATACATGAGCGCAAGCCATGGATATAGCACTATAGGTGGAATAGAGTATGATGGTGGTGGTTGTGTGGAGAAGACAAAAAGGGAGAGAGTCTCACATCTACGCGGCTAATAAACGGGCTATGGAGATGCCCATCAATTGATATCAATGCGAGGAGTAGGGATTGCCATGCAATGGATGCACTAAGAGTTGTAAGTGTATGAAAGATTAAACTGAAACTAAGTGGGTGTGCATCCAACTTGCTTGCTCATGAAGACCTCGGGCATTTGAGGAAGCCCATCACCAGAATATACAAGCCAAGTCTACAATAAAAAATTCCCACTAGTATATGAAAGTGATATCTCAAGAGACTCTCTATATGAAGAACATGGTGCTACTCTGAAGCACAAGTGTGGTAAAAGGATAGTAACATTGCCCCTTCTCTCTTTTTCTCTCATTTTTTTAATTTTCTCTTGTTTTTTGGTGGGCTTCTTTGGCCTCTTTTTTTATCTGGGCTTCTTTGGTCTCTTTTATTTTTCATCAAGTCCGGAGACTCATCCCGACTTGTGGGGAAATCATAGTCTCCATCATCCTTTCCTCACTGGGGCAATGCTCTAATAATGATGATCATCACACTTTTATTTACTTACAATTCAATATTACAACTCGATATCTAGAACAAAGATATGACTCTATATGCAGCCTCCGGTGGTGTACCAGGATGTGCAATGATCTAGCGTAGCAATGACATCAAAAAAATGGACAAGCCATGAAAACATCATGCTAGCTATCTTACGATCATGCAAAGCAATATGACAATGAATGCTCAAGTCATGTATATGATGATGATGGAAGTTGCATGGCAATATATCTCGAAATGGCCATGGAAATGCCATGATAGGTAGGTATGGTGGCTGTTTTGAGGAAGATATAAGGAGGCTTCTGTGTGATAGAGCGTATCGTATCACGGGGTTTGGATGCACCGGCGAAGTTTGCACCAACTCTTGAGGTGAGAAAGGGCAATGCACGGTACCGAAGAGGCTATCAATGATGGAAGGGTAAGAGTGCGTGTAATCCATGGACTCACATTAGTCATAAGAACTCATAAACTTAGTGCAAAAGTTTATTAGCCCTCGAAGCAAAGTACTACTACGCATGCCCCTAGTGGGGAGGTTGGTAGGAGTTAACCATAGCGCGTCCCCGACCTTCACGCAAAGATAAACAATCAAAATACAATGCACGCCAATTTGGTTACATAGTTAGGAGACCATACGTGCATGCTTCGGGAATCACAAACCTTAACACCAATATCCTTACTAAACACAACCATTTACTAGAACTTCCCACATATTATCATCTCTATATCGCAAAACTATTTCAAGGAATCAAACATGTCATATTCAGTGATCTACAAGTTTTATGTAGGATTTTATGACTAACCATGTGAATGACCAATTCATGTCATCTCTCTAAATAGATATAAGTGAAGCAATAGAGTTTAATTCTTTCTACAAAATATATGCCCACGCTCTAACAAATATAAGTGAAGCAAAAGAGCATTCTACAAATGGCGGGTTTCTATGTGAAGAGAAACAGGCAATCCAAACTTCAAATGATACAAGTGAAGCACATGAACCATTCTATAAAGCCGTACTCAAAAGATTTAAGTGAAGTGCAATGAGAATTCTATAAATCAACCATGGAATATCTCATACCAGCATGGTGCATAAAATAAAAGTGAAAACTAAATGCAAAGGCGCTCCAAGATTTGCACATATCACATGAACGAAACGAATCCGAAAACATACCGATACTTGTTGAAGAAAGAGGGGATGCCTTCCGGGGCATCCCCAAGCTTAGATGCTTGAGTCTCCTTGAATATTTACTTGGGTTGCCTTTGGCATCCCCAAGCTTGAGCTATTGCCTCTCCTCCGTTTCCTCACATCGAGACCTTCTCGATCATCGAACACTTCATCCACACAAAACTTCAACAGAAAACTCGGTAAGATCCGTTAGTACAATAAAGCAAATCACTACTCTAAGTACTGTGGAAAACCAATTCATATTTTGTTTTTTCATTGTGTCTACTGTAATATAACTTCTCCATGGATTAATCCACTGATAGAAATTGATAGTTTCATCAAAACAAGCAAACTATGCATCAAAAACAGAATCTGTCAAAAACAGAATAATCTGTAGAAATCTGAACATTCACCATACTTCTGGTACCCCAAAAATTCTATCAAAATTAGGTAAAATAAACAGTTTGTACATCAAGACAGTGCAAAAAGTTTCAGAACCGTTTGACATTCCAGTAAAAAAAGTAAAATCGCGCACTACAGCCAAAGTTTCTGTCCTGCACCGCACAAACCAACAAGTATTGTAAACATCCTAAAGGCAAACCTTGGCACATTGTTTTTATATTACAATGGAAATGTACAAGGGGATAATTATTTTTGTTGAAAAGTTTCTGTAATTAAGATTCACAAAGTTTCCGTGAGCATGAACAAAGTTCAAGGAGCTCTCCCACTTCAATAATGCTTGTCTTTCTCACTTTCACTTTCCTTTTTGAAAAGTTTTGGGTTCCCCTCTTTATTTTTTTGTTTTTTAAACTATATGAAAGCACTCAACAGAAATAAATGACTCTCTAAAACTTCCGGGTTGTCTCCCTGGCAGCGCTTTCTTTAAAGCCATCAAGCTAGTCATAAAGTGCTCAAGTAATGGATCCACCCGGATCCCAAGGTATATCAAAGCCAATTTTAATTAACAATGATTTGTAATTTAGTAGTGAGCACAAAGTAACATATATCATGCAACAACAAAGTCTAACTCTCTTCCTATGCATCGGCATGTCATAAAAGAACAATTCATGCACACTAGGTAAAGGCCAATGCATAGTATAAACAGTTTGTTGCAATTTTATCATATTGGAAACATAAAGAGGCGGAGATATAGTTCCTCTCTCATAATAATTGCAAGTAGGAGCAGCAAGCACATGCATATTATATCTATAAAGATCATCATGTGTAGTAGTAAAACACAACCCATCAATATAATCCTTAATAAGCACAAACTTCTCTGATATAGTGTAGTTTGGAGAATTCAAAAAGATAATAGGATTATCATGCGTGAGTGCAATAGCAACAATTTCATGTTTAACATAAGGAACTATAGCAAGTTCATCTCCACAAGCATCATTCATATTGTCATCTTGGCCACAAGCATAGCAAGTAAAGGGATCATAACAATCATCATAGCAATCATCCTTTGGTAAGCATGAAGGGAAATTAAACAATGTATGAGTTGAAGAGTTACTCTCATTAGAAGGTGGGCACAGGTAGCTAATCCGCTCTTCCTCCTTTTGTTCTTCGCTCTCCTTCTCATCTTTTTCATCCAATGAGCTCACAGTTTCATCAATTTCTTCTTCCATATATTCCTGCAGAATATTAGTCTCTTCTTGGACAGCGGAGACTTTCTCAATAAATGCATCAATATCGGCATTGAATTCATAATTCTCATAGCAATATTTAAGTATAGCAAAATTTTCAGATCTGTAAACAGCATCATCAAGATTTTCACATGTTTTAAACAAAGATTCAATTTCATAAGCGCCCATAAAGCAACGAATTCTTCTATTTGTTCCAGATCATAGTAATCATATATACCACCAGCATAAGAAGACAAGGTTTTATTATCATTAGATTTGCATGAAAAGGAAAGGTGTGGAGCCTTCATCCTAGAACAACAAGTATAATCATATCTCAAGCATAGTTGACGAGCATACCAATGCAACATATGAATTTGATGCCATAATAGTTTCCCTTTTTGTATCAAGCGATAATCCCTAAAGTATTCACGTTGATCCAACGTGTCTCCCATAACATAATTGAATGGGGTTTCCTCAGGATTAGCAAAGTAATACATAATATTTTTCACATAACCAGCATCGAGTGTTTTAGGAGGTTCTCCATCTCCATGCGTAGCAAGTACACCTAATTTTTTTGGTATTTCGTGTTCCATATCCATAACTAAAGATAGAGAACAACTTAGAACAACAAATAAAAAATACTTATTGATAAAGCAAACAAGCACACACGAGAATATTCACCCATGCTATGACTCCCTGGCAACGGCGCCAGAAAAAGGTCATGATAACCCACAAGTACATGGGATCAATTGTAGCCTCTTCCGATAAGTAAGAGTGTCAAACCCAATGAGGAGCTAAAGGTATAAAAATATTCCCTCAAGTTCTATCGACCACCGATACAACTCTACGCACGCTTCACGTTCGCTTTACCAAAAACAAGTATGAAACTAGAAGGACTTTGTAGGTGTTGTTGGATAGGATTGCAAGAATATAAAAAGCATGTAAACAAAAAGTAGGGGCTGTTTAGATAAAGAAGCAATAAAGTAGATATAGCGAGTGTGGAAAAGTGGTGGTAGGAGTTGTGAAATTGTCCCTAAGAAATTGACTACTTTACTAGACCGATAGCAAGTTTTACGTGGGAGAGGCATAAGCTAACATACTTTCTCTTCTTGGATCATATGCAGTTATGACTGGAACTCTAGAAAGCATCCGCAACTACTAAAGATCATTAAGGTAAAACCCAACCATAGCATTAGAGTATCAAGTCCTCTTTATTCCCATACGCCACAACCCCCTTACTCGGGTTTATGCTTCTGTCACTCAAGCAACCCACTATAAGAGAATCATGAACGTATTGCAACACCCTACAGCAGGGATCCCTCACGCTTGTGCGACACGGAGGGCACAATAGGACAGAAACATAAGCACAAGCAAATTAAACCAATCATAGCAATTCATCAATCACCGATAGGACAACGAAAATCTACCCAGACATCATAGGATGACAACACATCATTGGATAATAATATGAAGCATAAAGCACCATGTTCAAGTAGAGGGTAAAGTGGGTTGCGGGAGAGTGGACCACTGAATATAGATGGGGGAAGGTGATGGAGATGTTGGTGAAGATGGCAGAGGTGTTGGTGTAGATTGCGGTGATGATGATGGCCCCTGGCGGCGTTCTAGCGCCACCGGAAGCAAGGGGGAGAGAGCCCCCCTTCTTCTTCTTCTTATTCTTCTTCTTCCTCGACCTTCTCCCTAGATGGGAGAAGGGTTTCCCCTCTAGTCCATTATCCATGGCGCGGGAGGGCGAGAGGCCCTCTGAGATTGGATCTGTCTCTCTGTCTCTCTTTGTTTGAGCGTTCCCAGATTTTGCCCTTCCACCCTTTCTTATATTCCCGGAGATCCATAACTCCGATTGGATTGAAACCTTTGCCATGATTTTTTTTCGAAAATTAGTTTTCTTGCGGCAAAAGAAGAGCAGCAACCGCCTTACGGGGTGCCCACAAGTGTCAGGGGCGCGCCCACCCTCCTAGGGCGTGCCCCCTGCCTCGTGGCCCCCTCGGGCACCGTCTCGCGTTGATTGTTCTTCCCAAATATCACAAATATTCCAAAAATATTCTCCTTCGGTTTTTATCCCATTTGGACTCCGTTTGATATGGGTTTTCTGCGAAACATAAAACATGCAACAAACAGGAACTGGCACTGGGCACTGGATCAATATGTTAGTCCCAAAAATAATATAAAAAGTTGCCCAAAGTATATGAAAGTTGAATAATATTGGCATAGATACAACAGAGATGTATCAGTGACCACCGCCCTCCTCCGCCAATTCAAGGAGGGCAGACACTCTCCAAGATGGTCTTCCTCACCACGCGCCTCCGTTAACTACCCCGCACGATGCATGCAGCATACGTGGCCAAGGATAAGGGCGCATTGTGGGAAGAGTAAATTGGCAGTTTCTACCCCATGTGTTAAAGTCATTCGCGGGCCATCACTGGAACGGCCCCACTACAATTGGCTTTACACCACGCGCGGAGAAACCGGAAACTAGCCCGAAATAAAGACTAATGAAGCAGCGAAGGAAACCTCAAGGGGCCAACCCCTTCAGCGATCCTGCCTGTGACTTATTAGGCCCTACCCCGACGACGCTCAACAGCGCGTTCGGGGCAGGCCCTGGGGCTTCTGTTAGTACAACAAACCCTGGGTCTGCTGCCCAACTATGCACAGGCACAAGACCAAGATTGAAGCACCAGCTTAAGTCAAAGATTGAAGGTCCAAGAGATTTGAAGAACCAACATGCAGCCCTGAGACACCAAGATTGAGCCCGAGGAGCAAGATATCTGCAAGAGAAGGGCCTCCCTTGCCGGGCAGGAGAGCCCAGCAATGGGCGAGGCCACCACTAGAAGCAAGCAATCAAGGCTCCCCGATAAAGTCTGGCTGGGCTTGCGGGGGCAGAACCACCCCACCAACCACTCAAACACGATTCACGTCGTCAATTAGTGTGGTGTCAAGCTGCAAGATGGTTAAGTGGCAGCCATTCGCCACATGGCAGCCACTTCCTATAGAAGGAACCCACAAATGACACCTGTCCTACGACATGTCAAGGGAACATGTGTGGAGCTGGCAAGATAGCCCGGCAGGCCTTGCCAGGCGACCAGTGATGTGACACTAAGCGACGCATTTAATGCACCCTGTCAGCCCACAGAGTTAGGTATGATAGCACTGTTCGCTATCATATCAGTGGATAATGACCACTTTGCCACTATGGTGACCCCTTAATCTATAAAAGGAGGCCCAGGGCACTAGTAGCGGGTTAGAAGGTTGATGAACCCAAGCCACCATACGCGCGTAGTCGCTGCTGCCCGTAGGCAAACCCTGCTGGGCAAGTGTACTACGCGTCACGACGCTCATTCCACCATCAATCCACCAAATCAGGAGTAGGGTCTTACGCCTCGCGGCGGCCCGAACCTGGGTAAATTTCTTGTGTGCTCTCTGCCGCACGCTGTTCTGCTCTTTGTGCGACGCGACATGCCCCCGCCGAACCAGCAAGGGGCCACCCGGTCCCAGAGGTGGCCGCGGATATCCCGCGACACATAAGTTCCTCTCTCATAATAATTTTCAGTAGCATAATGAATAGATTCATCAATATAACCATCACATAAAGCATTCTTTTTCATGATCGAAAAGTATGGAAAATTTATTACCCTCCATATAAGCAATTTTATTCTCACAACAATAGTGGCAGTATCATATGAAACTCGAATACAAAAAATTGCTTCCACATTAAAAGAGTAATGTTCAGTAAAAGGATATTCAAAATTATGAAAATAATTATCACTACTTTTTATAACATAAGTATCATCATAAGTAGCAACTTTGTTCTCATAACAGATAGGAGGCATGCAATCATCATAGCAAATTTGATCACTCAAAGTAGGGGGACTAAAAAGATCATCTTCATTGGGCATATCGTCCCCAAGCTTGGGCAAACATTAATTGCAGCAAATAAATTCTCAAACATGTCATTCTCATCAAACATAGGATCCCCAAGCTTGTGGATTGCCATATCATAAACATAATCACTCTCATCATTACAAGTGTGAATAGCACCAATGGTATAACAATTGCTATCATCATAATTTCCCAAGTTGGTGCCAAAAAGATTTCCAAGATTATAAGAAGTACCATTATCATCACAACAAGCAATAGACATAACAAAATCATCATCAATAGTGTTCTCGGACATTGTGCCGTAAGACAAAGAAGCAATATCATCATCAAGTGCATCATCTTCCACGATTATTTTTATTCATTTTCATGAGGCACAACAATAATAGTAGCAACATTATTTGGGAGAGATACCTTTTGATGTCTACTAGGACTACGTCGGTATTTCCCCAAAGAGGAAGGGATGATGCAGCACAGCGACGATAGGTATTTCCCTCAGTTATGAGATCAAGGTTATCGGACCAGTAGGAGAACCAAGCAACACTACGTAAACAACACCTGCACATAAATAACAAGTACTCGCAACCCGACATATTAAAGGGGTTGTCAATCCCTTTCGGGTAACGATGCCAGAAATTGGCAAACGGACGTGAGAGACTTGTAAATATTGATAGATCAAACGCCAAATAAAATAAAGTGCAGCAAGGTATTTTTGTATTTTTAGTTTAATAGATCTGAAAATAAAAGAAAACAAAAATAGATCGCAAAGGCAAATAATATGAGAAAGAGACCCGGGGCTAGTAGGTTTGAGTAGTGGCTTCTCTTGAGAAAAATAGCAAACGGTGGGTAAACAAATTACTGTTGGTCAATTGATAGAACTTCAAATAATCATGACGATATCCTGGCAATGATCATTATATAGGCATCATGTCCAAGATTAGTAGACCGACTCCTGCCTGCATCTACTACTATTACTCCATACATCGACTGCTATCCATTATGCATCTAGTGTATTAATTTCATGGAGAAATGGAGTAATGCAATAAGAATGATGACATGATGTAGACAAGATCTATTTATGTAGAAATAGACCCCATCGTTTTATCCTTAGTAGCAATGATACATACGTGTTGGTTCCCCTTCTGTCACTGGGATCAAGCACCGTAAGATCGGTCCCACTACAAAGCACCTCTCCCCATTGCAAGATAAATAGATCAAGTTGGCCAAACAAAACACAAATATCAGAGAAGAAATGTGAGGCTATAAGCAATCATGCATATAAGAGATCAAAGAAACTCAAATAACTTTCATGGATAAAAAGATAGATCTGATCATAAACTCAAAGTTCATTCGATCCCAATAAACACACCGCAAAAAGAGTTATATCATATGGATCTCCAATAGACCATTGTATTGAGAATCAAACGAGAGAGAGAGGAAGCCATCTAGCTACTAACTACGGACCCGAAGGTCTACAAAGAACTACTCACGCATTATCAGAGAGGCACCAATGGAAGTGTTGAACCCCTCTATGATGGTGTCTAGATTGGATCTGGTGGTTCTGGACTCTGCGGTGGCTGGAATTGATTTTTGTCGACTCTTCTATGGTTTATGGAATATTGCACTACAGGAATCAGGATCTTTTCCGTCTGCCATGGCTGACGGTAAAGGCATGCCTGGCAAACGGAAAAGACCTTTGTCGTCAGCTAGCAGATGGCAAACCATCTGGCTGAACGAACCACGGCAAAGGGCTCTTTGCCGTCTGTTGGCTGACGGCAAAGATATCGAGGCCTTTGTCGTCTGCTAGCTGACGGCAAAGGACCTGGATGACACACATGGAAGGTTAGTTCCATTAGGGGTTAATGGTGTGCTTTGCCATCAGGCGGCAGACGGCAAAGACCTTCTCATCTTTGCCGTCTGCCAGCAGATGGCAAAGTGCCTAAATAGGCCAGCCCAGGTAGTTGCCATGTGGCATACTATGCCGTCTGCTGGCAGACGACAAAGATGCAAAGGTCTTTGCCGTCTGCCAGTAGACGGCAAACTGACCAAATAAGCAAGCCACAGTACCCCAGGTTGCACAGGTAGCTGCCATGTGGCAAGTTTGCCGTCTGCTGGCAGATGGCAAAGAGCCTATACAACCCCTATTTTTTCTATTTTTTCTTAAATTCACAGATATATATATATATATATATATATATATATGTATAACAAGTTTCCAACAGTATATATATTACAAGTTTCCAAAAATATATATATATATATATAACAAGTTTCCAACAACATATATATAACAAGTTTCCAACAAGACGTTATCCAACACAAAATGGTTTCATCCATACATACATATCCAACAACAAGTTTGCAACAAGTTTGCAAAAACATAAAAAAATCACAAGGAGAAGAGTAGACTCCATGAATGCAAGCTCCTCATCTAAAGCAAATCTGCAAATCGGGAAAGAAGAAAGTTAGAAGAAGAAGAAGAAGACTAGCTAGAAGAAGAAGAAGAAAAAAGAAGAAGAAGAAGAAGAAGAAGAAGAAGAAGAAGAAGAATTTTTCTTCTCTTTCTTTTTCTCCTCTCCTCTTCTTCATCTTCTTCTTCTAACTAAGGTAGGTAAAATTCTATTTTCTAGCTAAGCTAGGTAAAAATGCTAAGTCTAGGTCATTTTAGAGCTAAGCTAAGTAAATATGTGATTTTGTAGCTTAGTAAGGTTATTTTGTCATTTTGGAGGAAAATAAGCTAAGTCTATGTCATTTTGGAGCTAAAAACCAAGGTTATCATGCCATTTTTACCTAAGTATGCTAAGTATGTCATAAATGAACTAAAGAAGCTATGTATAGGTCATTTTTGAGCTAACCTAGGTAGTTACGCCATTTTTGAGCTAACTAAGCATATTTTGTCATTTTGGAGGAAAAAATGCTAAGTATAGGTTATTTAATAGCTATCCTAGGTAAACTATGTCTGTTTAGAGCTAAGTAAGGTTATTATGTCATTTCTGAGGAAAATAAGCTAAGTCCATGTCATTTTGGAGCTACACCTAGGTTATTATGCCATCTTTTACCCAAGTGAGCTAATTATGTCATAAATGAACTAGCTAAGCGAAGTATAAATCATTATTGAGCTATCCTAGGTAGTTATGCCATTTTTAGCTAACTAAGCATATCAAGTCATTTTGGAGGAAAAACTGCTAAGTATAGGTCATTTTATAGCTATCCTAGATAAAATATGTCATTTTGGACCTAAGTAAGGTTATTATGCCATTTTCGAGGAAAATAAGCTAAGTATAGGTCATTTTGGAGCTAAACCATGGTTATTATGCCATTTTTTTACCTAAGTAAGCTAATTATGTCATAAATGAACTAGGTAAGCTAAGTATAGATCATTATTGAGTTATCTGTGGTAGTTATGCCTGTTTTTAGCCAACTAAGCATATTAAGTCATTTAGGAGGAAGAAATGCTAAGTATAGGTCATCTTATAGCTATCCTAGGTAAAGAATGTCAGTTTGGAGCTAAGTAAGGTCATGATGTCACTTGGGAAAACTTACCATCATCACGGAGTGTCGGGGAAACTGATCCACGAACACCTATGGGACCGGCGGACCGAGCCCCTTTCGGTTCGGCGGGGGGGCGGAGATCGCACGAAGATCAGATCGAGGCGAAGCACACGAGCAATTTACCCAGCTTCGGAGCTCTCCGGAGAGATAATACTCCTACTGCTGCTTGTATGTGTATATTGTGTTCTTACTCAGGAGCGTTGAGAGCTACAAGACCAAGCGTGAGTGCCTTTCTGGCTTCGAACCTTCCCAACCCCCTCTACGTTGCACATGGGCCTCCTTTTATATGCTCAAGGGGTCACCGACAGGTGGCAACATAGACAAGGGCAAAAATGGAAAAGGAATTGTGGTTGGTACAACTACCTGTATAGTGTATCCTACCTAACTCTGACGGCAGGGGACAAAGGCATTAAATGCCCGTCTGCATCGCCCAAACAGTGCAGAAAAGGACCGTCAGGGACGCCACAGCTTGCCATGATGGCTATCTTGTCAGCGCCGCTTGCCACCGCGCACCCCTGGCTGCACAGCCTCCCGCCACGCGTGCCTGGAAAGGCCCCAAGGCGACATGTTGGTGGATGTGCTGGAGCGCGGGTACAGAGTGGTAGCCTGCCGCGGCAAGCGCCTTGCCGCGGTTGTTGTCTTGTCGCGCCCGTAAGCTTGTCGCTCACCGGGCCTTGCCGGGACGCGTGGCGCGTCGCGGCAAGTTCCTTGAGATGCCTTGGCTGGCCTTCCCGGCAAGCTCTCCTTGTCGGGGCCTTGTCTCCTTGGCTTGAATACTTTGTCCTTGAATGACTTCCAGGCAAGCTCCTCTTGCCGGGGCCTTGTCTCCTTGGCTTAAATACTTTGTCCTTGAATGACTTCCCGGCAAGCTCCTCTTGCCAGGGCCTTGTCTCCTTGGCTTAAATACTTTGTTCTTGAATGGCTCCGAAGGAACCACGGAGGACCTTGGCGATCACCCGGCAAGCCTTGCCGCGGGGTGCTGCGACTGCCCGTGCACAAGTTCAGGATACTAGGGTACCCCTACTCTAGTACACCGACAGGAGCCCCCGGGCCTGGGCCACACATGGTGCCGAGCGCTGTTGGGCCAGGCCCAAAACAGGGCACGGGCACGCGCGGCCTGGGTTACGCCGTATCTCACTCCGTATCCACCGCGCCCTCCGCGAACGGCACGCGTTGAATGCGGCGTCGTAGGAGAGATCGTGGGTGGTTTCTTTATTCGGAAAAGCGGAACGTCCGCCCCTTCCCCCTTTATAAGCAGGGGAAACAGGGGCAGTTCGCCCATCTCGCCGGTTGCTACTCCATTCTCAGAATCTCCGCTGCTCCCCCCCTTCTTCCGAAAGCCGAAAGAGAGCAGCGCTCTGCCCCCCATCGCCACCAGCACCACCAACGCCGTCGATCTCCCCCACCACCTCCGCCATGGCTCCGAAAGCCAACAAGGGGAAGGGCGTGAAGTCGGCCGAGGCACAGTGG
>NC_041391.1:427334689-427343902 GCF_002162155.2 Triticum dicoccoides | reverse complement strand
AGGAGCTGAGGGAGTACTACTACCTTTTCTGGTCGACGGAGACGCGAGCGCATCCGCGCACGAAAGTACTCTTCGCCGCGGCTTTGGGACTGGCTCCGAACAGATACCCTTTCTTCGCATTGTTCTTCTACTGCGGGCTCTGCCCGCCTTTCTCCGAATTCTTCTGCGACATCAAGAACACCTACGGGCTCCACCTCCTTGACTTCACCCCCAACGCCGTTCTGACCATGGCAGTTTTCGCACATCTCTGCGAAAACTTTGTCGGAGTCCATCCAAACGTAGCCCTTTTCCACCACTTCTTCATGCCTCGAGTTGAGAGAGGAGAGCCCCTATCCGGTGGAATCGCCTGGATCTCGAGGACTGGCAAGAAGGAAGCCTATCTGGAGGGAGAGCCCCGCAGCAAGTGGGACGAATGAAGAGCAGATTGGTGTTGTATTGTCGAGGAGAACCCGCAGCCGTTTACCGCCCAGCGCCAAGCTCCAGTAGTGCGCGGTAACGATTGGAGCAACGTGGCTCTGGAGGACGCTAGGCTGAAGGTCGCCGTCAACCGGATCCTGCGCCTCAGGCTTGCCGGGCTCACTGTAGGCGCCGTTGGCGCAGATTTCCTTCACCGCGCATTGCCCCCTTGCAGGAGAGAGGGAGACCCGCCTGGGAGTTTCAGAATGCAGCGGATATCATGAGGCTGCGTCCGGGCCTCAACTTCAACTTCACCGTCTTGGAGCTGGACGCGATGCTCCTGGAGCTGTTCAAGCATGACCCTGAACACCCCAGAGCGTTCAGGTTGCCGAGGGGCGTCGTCCCGCTGTGCAACAATTCCTCGCTCGACCGCATCCGTGCAATGATGCCGCTGTGTGACTCACATGGGATCATCCCCACTTGGCAAGAGCCTGCAGACGACATCGTGCAGGAGTTCTTCGACGGCCTGATAGAAGTGCCGGTCCGCACCGACGAGCAGAAGAGCCTCACCCACGACACCACCGACGATGAGATGCAGCGCATCGCCACCAGGCTAGAAGAGGCGGCGGCAGCCGCTGCCGCGGGTGTGTTTGGATTCACCGTGGAGGAGGCAGAGGCAGCAGAGGCGGTAAGTCTTGTCGAGTGAGAAGAGCTTGCCGGCGAGGAAGAACTTGTCGAGCCTGAAGCCGAGTCAAGCGAGCCCGCCGAGGGCACGGTCGGCTCCTCCTCCTCCCCACCTTCAGCCAGCTCGCCGCAAGCGGAGCCCCAAGCTCCACCAAGAAGGCGTCTCTGCAGGACCGGGGACGTAGCGGGGCGGCAGACGGGTCAACAGCAGCCGCGCCGCGCGGCGCGCTCTACCGCGGCAAGCACTGTTGCCGCGGGAGCACCTCACGCCGCTGCAGCAATTGGAGCGGGGTCTTCCCGGTCCGCCGCTTCTGCCCCCGCCAAGCGGACAAGGGAGCCTACTCCTCCGCCTCGTCGCAACGGCGAGCCGGACTTCGATCTCTCCGCGCTCAGCTCCGACAAGGAAGAAGAAGAGTAAGATTCTTTGATGTACTTGTAGTTCTTCAATTCTAGCTGTTTTGTCTTGTATCTGACTTGCTTTACTCCGAACTCATTCCTTTTCAGGACTCTGGGCCAGAGAGCGGCGAAGAGAGCCAAGGCCCCGGTGATTGTCATCGAGGACGAACCCTCCGCTTCAAGAGGGGACGTGCCCGAGACCACCTTGCCGGACCCGGCAACTACTCCCCAAGGCAGCCCCCAGCGTAAGTATATGGTTTACTTCCTGGTGGTCCACGCGCATGGGTGCTCTTTCTTTGCTGATATCTGATTCTTGGTTTGTGTAGGAGCAGAGCAGCCTCACCAGGAGTGCCCGGAAGCCGCCCCCGACGCGCCATCTGCTTCGACTACACCGCCAAGGGAGGATTCCCTGGCAAGGGAGCGTTCTCCGGCATGGGCGAAGTCTCCGGCAAGGGACAGTTCTCCGGCAAGGGACAGCGCTAGCGACCCTCCGGTGGTGGAGACCACGACTATGGATCCTAGCACAGGTAATCCTTTTGCCTGAAAAACTGCCCTTGGGTTATTTTTCTTCTGATTTTCTTTCTGAATATTTGCTTGACTTTTCTCCCTTTTCTGGTCTTCAGATCCATCTGCCACGGAGCAAATGGAGACTGAGGCCGCCGGCAAGGAGAACGCGCGCGGCAACACTGATGATGCCGCTGCCACTAAAGAAGAAACCGGCGCTGATGATCCCGCCGGCGAAGAGGCCGCCAAAGCTGCCACCGCAGAAGCTGGCGAGGGGTCCGACGATCGCACTGATGGCCCTGAGGCCGCAGGAGCGCCAAGCGCTACACCGACCGCCGATCCCTCCGCCGCTGCTGCAGTGCCAGGCTCCAAGGAGCCCCAGCCCGGCGCCTATTTGAAGGCCGGCGATGGCATCTTGATCAAGCTCCCCTGGGCGTCAAGCTCCAGGGCGCTGGTCGAAGGAGAAGTCTTCGACGGAGAGGTGCTTGCCTCTGTTGTGCTGACGCTGGTCGACGCGCCAAGCAGCAGCAGCGACGAGCCTGAGGAGGAGTGGCGGCCGCGGAAGCTGCTGTCGCTCTACCGCACCCGACAGGCCAAGCTGGAATCCCGGGAAGCGCTTGTCGCGAAGGCGGGAATGGACATCGAGAAGCACGCGGAGGAGCTTCGGGGTCTTCGCCAGGAAGCTCTCCGGTCCCTGGCAGAGGAGCGGGAGCAGCTCTCCGAGGCGCGGAAAGCCTTCCTCCTCGAGAAGGCTGAAGTTGAAGAGCAACAGCGTCTTGCCGCTGAGAAGCTGTTTGCGCAAGAAGGCGAATTGGCGCAGCGCAAGGTTAATCTTGACAGCCATGAGGAGGAACTCGCCGCGCACGAGCAATCAATCGGCGGGGCTCTCAAGGAAGCAAAGGATGCTGCCGCAGCTGCCGAGGCCGCCAAGAAGGAGCTGGAGACGAGGGTGGTGCAACTGGAGGCCGATATCAGGGCGAGCGGCGAGGAGCTTGCCGCGCTCAAGCGTGAGCGCGAGAAGGACGCCCATACCCTCGGCGAGCTGCAAGGTCGTCTCTCCGAGAGGGGCCAGGAGCTCAGCGCCGCCAAGGACTCCAATGCAGATCTCGAGCTGAAGCTGGCCACTTTCACCCAGACGTTGGACGGCGCCAGGAAGCAAGAGGTGGCCTTGAAGAAGGAGATCAAGGCCAACGAGGCGCTGCTGCCGAGCGCCGCTGCCGCCCAGAACACCTTCAGGGAGAACGTGGAGCACTGGACGGAGGGTCTCGTGGATGTTGCCGCCGCCATCGACGGGGAGCTGGCGCAGCTGGGGATGGAGGATCTCGGGTACTCCTCCGATGAGCACCTCCCACCCAGCGCCAAGCTCACCTTGTTCTTCAAAGGCGTGGCGACGGCCCTCCAGCGGCTCCGGGAGAGGATCCCAAAGCAGCTGGCCGACGAGTCGCGCAAGATCTGCGCGGGGGCTCTTCAGAAGGTGCTGGTGAAGGTGGCCTTCCGCAACCCGGGCCTCAACCTCACCAACGTCCTCCGGTCCTTGCCGCCAGATGCTGACTTGGAGGCGCTCAAGACCCTTGTCGCACCCATTGTGGACAAGGTGAGCGGGATCAAGAGGGTTGAAGGCAATCGCGTAGATTAGGCCGCCCGTTTCTTCTTTTCCTTGTCGCTGCTAGCCATGTTATGAGAACAATCTGTTAGAGCTGCGACAAGCTATCTTGTAACATAACTCTATTTTGGGTAGTGATTGCTATGTTATTTCCTTTACTTGATTCCTTCCTTTGTATGTTTTTGCCCTACGCTTTTGGGGAACTTGCCGGTGCAGGCACCTTTGCCGCGAGCGCTAAGTGCGGAACATCAGCAGCCTGCTGGCGGTGCCGCTACCGACAAGAAACCTTGTCGCAACTAGTCGCAGCTCACTTAAGTTGTTGAGCGGACTCGAAACAAAGTAAGGGCGCAACTAGCTACGAGTTGGTTCCTCCGCGCACAGGTTTTCCATACAAAGCACGGTCGTTCGAGGAAGATAACTTAAAAATTTTAAAATTGATTGCTCAAACTTTGGCAACTTAGCTTTTCTGTCGTTTGTTTCCCGGAAAGGCGAAACTTTCTTGAACGACGCCTGGTCCACACCATTATCTTCTCCTTTCCCCCCGGCAAACTTGTGTGTGAGGGAACCTTTCCTTCCTGAGAAAAAGAAAAAAGAGAAAATAAAGATATGGAGCCTTACGGCTCGTTATGACTTACCGGGGGTAGGTGCTGCACAAAGTGTCAGATAGCACATGCAAAAAATAGAAAGCATGAAATTGACAGGATGTGCGGAGCACACTAGCTTTATTTATGCACGGGGTCTGCGCCCGGCTTTGTACGAAGGATTACATGCAACATCGGCAAGACTTGTACAAAAGGTGGTTGCCGGAACAGGTTCCGGAAACCGCGCCCTACGGGTAAAACTTACGAAGATGCTCAATGTTCCAGGAGTTGCTCACCGGAATGCCATCTTCGGTCTCAAGGCGGACAGCGCCAGGCCTAGTGACTCGTTTCACCTGGTAAGGGCCTTCCCACTTCAGCGTCAACTTGTTGGAATTCTTGGCGGACTGAACGCGCCGAAGAACAAGGTCGCCTTCCTCGAAACTTCTGGCATTAACTTTGCGGCTATGGTAGCGGCGCAAAGCTTGCTGGTATCGAGCAGCTCGTACAGCAGCCTGAAGACGGTCCTCCTCAAGGAGCAGCGCGTCATCTTGTCGCAGCTGCTCTTGCTCAAGCTCATCATAAGCGAGCACTCGAGGTGACCCGTATACGAGTTCCGTGGGGAGAACTGCCTCTGCTCCATAGACTAGAGCGAAAGGTGTCTGGCCAGTGGCTCGATTTGGTGTCGTCCTGATCGACCAAAGAACCACCGGCAGCTCCTCAATCCAGTTTTCTCCGCACCTGTGCAGCCTGTCGAAAGTCCTGGTCTTGAGCCCGCGCATCACTTCAGCATTTGCCCTCTCCGCTTGACCGTTTCTTCTCGGATGAGCAACAGAAGCAAAGCAGACCTTGGCGCCAAGATCTTGGACATACTGCATGAAGGTGCGGCTCGTGAATTGCGTGCCGTTGTCGGTGATGATCCTGTTAGGGATCCCGAAACGGCAAACAATCGACCTGAAGAACTTGACTGCTGACTGTGCTGTCACCTTCCTCACTGGTTCCACTTCCGGCCACTTTGTGAACTTGTCGATGGTGACGTACAAGTACTCAAAGCCCCCGACATCTCGGGGGAAGGGGCCGAGGATGTCGAGCCCCCAGACTGAAAATGGCCAGGATAAAGGGATCGTCTGGAGAGCTTGAGCTGGCTGGTGTATCTGTTTGGAATGGAACTGGCACACTTCACACTTGGTTACTTGTGCAGTTGCATCCTGGAGGGTTGTTGGCCAAAAGAAACCTTGCCGGAATGCTTTGCCGGCAAGTGCTCTTGTACCAATGTGGTGACCACATATGCCTCCATGTATCTCTGCCAACAGCTATTGTCCGTCTTCCCAGCGAATACACTTCAATTTCACACCGTTGAGTCTTCTTCTGTACAGTGTGTTGTCGAAAAACTTGTACATACTTGACTGCCAGGCTACTCTTTCTGCTTCTTCTTGCTCTTCGGGAAGTTCTCCTGTCTGGAGGAAACGGACAATCTGCTGTGCCCATGTTGGAGCTTGCGGCTCGACAACAAAGACTAAAGGCACATCTGCTGCTGCGGGAACATCCGCTTCTACGGCAAGAACCTGTGGTTCAGCCGGAGCTTGATGTTCCCCGGCAAGCTTTCCAGAGCAAAACTTGTCGGGAGCGTCTGCTTCAACGGAACAAACCCTAGGGCTTGCCGGAGCAGACTGCTCCTTAGCACCCTTGACGTTGATCTTGGGGACCTTCTTGGCGGCAGCTTCGGGGAGCTCTGCCGAAAAATAGTCACCAGAAACCAACTTCCTCTTCTTGCTCTGTCCGGTTGATGGTGTTACAGACGGTTGAGTCAGCTTGAGCACAAAGATCCCTGGTTCCACAGGTAACTTAAGTGCGGCGCACTTCGACAGGTCGTCAGCAATGTCGTTCTGAGCTCTCGGAACATGTTCCATTTGTAGGCCGTCAAAGTGCTCCTCTAGCTTCCTCACTTCATCAACGTAAGCTTCCATCAACGGACTCTGGTAATTCTTGTTCACTTGGCGGACGACAAGCTGTGAGTCGCCCCGGACATTGAGCTTCTTGATCCCAAGGTCTGCTGCGATCCTGAGACTGGCAAGAAAACCTTCATACTCTGCGGTATTGTTCGTTGCTTGCTCCTTGGGAAAGTGCATCTGGACTACGTACTTGAGGTGCTCTCCGGTGGGTGCAACAAGTAGCACGCCCGCACCGGTGCCTTGTAGCGAGAAGGCACCATCAAAGTACATCAGCCACTCTTTGCTTGCCTCTTTGACGGGGATGCTTGTTTCTGGAATTTCTTCATCTTTGTGTTGGCGTCCACTCTGCTATGAACTCTGCCAATGCTCTGCTTTGGATAGTTGAAGTACGTTTCAAACTTGAGGCCAAAGCTTGACAGTTCCAGTGCCCACTCGACGATCCTGCCTGTTGCTTCTGGATTTTGCAGTATCCTCTTCAGCGGAAAACGAGTGACAACTGTGATCTCATGTGCTTGGAAGTAATGGCGCAGCTTTGTCGAGGCCATGAGAAGGCCGAAAAGCAATTTCTGCACACCAGAGTACCTTGACCTAGCTCCCTGCAGAAGGGAGCTGACAAAGTAAACTGGGCACTGCACCATTTTCTTTTGCACTTCCTCGCGCACATGCGCAGATCCATCCTTGCCGGGACCAGAGCTTGTCGGCGAAGCCCCCTGCTTGTCGCTGGATGCATCCGCCGTGGTTGCTGGCTCATCATCTGCCTCCCTATCCGCCACTAACGCAGCACTAACCACTTGATTGGTTGCCGCTATATATAGCAACAACTTCTCTTGTGGCTTAGGTGCGACAAGTGTTGGAGTGGAGGACATGTATCTCTTCAAGTCCTGCAGCGCAGCCTCCGCCTCTGGAGTCCATTTCATTGGACCTGCCTTTTTCAATATTTTGAAAAATGGCAGGGCGCGCTCAGCAGAGCGAGAGATAAACATGCTAAGAGCAGCCACGCAACCGGCAAGTCTTCGTACATCCTTGACGCGATTTGGTGCTTCAATCTGCTCAATGGCCTTGATCTTGTCGGGGTTGGCTTCAATTCCCCGCTGTGACACGAAGAACTCGAGAAGCTTGCCGGAGGGGACTCCAAACACACACTTCTCGGGCTTAAGCTTGAGGTTGATCTTGCGCAGGTTTGCAAAGGTTTCGTCTAAATCTTGAATCAGAGTCGCCTTGTCCTTGCTCTTGACCACTATGTCATCCATGTAGGCTTCCACATTCCTGTGCATTTGTGGCTCAAAAGCGACATGGACTACCCTTGCAAATGTCGAACCAGCATTCTTTAAACCAAAAGGCATCCGTACGAAACAGTATGTGCCACATGGAGTGATGAATGCGGTCTTCTCCTCATCCTCTTCTGCCATGAAGATCTGATGGTATCCTGAGTATGCGTCAAGAAATGAAAGCAAGTCACATCCGGCCGTGGAGTCAACAATCTGGTCAATGCGCGGCAAGGGAAATGGGTCTTTGGGACAAGCTTTATTGACATCGGTAAAGTCGATACAAAGCCTCCATTTCCCGTTTGCTTTGCGCACGACTACATGATTGGCCAACCACGTAGGATGGAGCACTCCTTTGACAAGGCCTGCTGCTTCCAGTTTCTTGATTTCTTCTGTGATGAATTCTTGGCGCTCCACTGCTTGTTTCCTGACTTTTTGCTTGACGGGCCGCGCATGGGGACAGACGGCAAGGTGGTGCTCGATTACTTTCCTGGGAACACCGGGGATGTCGGACGGTTGCCACGCAAACACGTCGACGTTCGCCCGCAGGAAAGCAACGAGCGCGCTTTCCTATTTAGCGTCGAGAGTGGCACTGATGGTGAAGGTACCACCAGTGCCGTCCTCCTTGGCGGACACCTTCTTGGTCTCTGGTGGAGCTGCCATTGCCTTCTTATACTTGCCGGTGGAGCTCGATGGTGCATCCTCGACGGCAGCGCAACACTCCGAAGAGGTGCGCTTGCCGGAGTGGGCATCAGAACTCTTGCCGGACTTGGTCTTCTTCTTCCCCCCGGGAGCTTCAACGGCAAGTGACTTGCGATCTGCTGCGGCTGCTGCTTCCCGGTAGATCTTGTCGGCGCAGATAAGAGCATCCTTCTTGTCGCCAGGGACAGAGATGACACTTATCGGGCCTGGCATCTTCAGCATGTTGTATGCATAGTGAGAGGCTGCCATGAACTTGGCGAGTGCTGGACGGCCAAGTATTCCATTGTAAGGCAATGGAAAGTCAGCAACGTCAAAAGTGACCCTCTCAGTCTTGAAGTTCAACTCGCTGCCAAATGTTACCGGCAACGTGATCTTTCCTTTCGGCTTGCTCCTTCCTAGATTGATTCCTTGGAATGTGCCGGTCTCTTCGAGCTCGCTGTCAGGGATCTGGAGTTTCTGGAGTGTCACATCCCTGGTCCCGTTATGCACTAGGCTAGACCTCATGTGAGCATCATGTTTTAATTCAAATGAAATTTGAATTGAGGAATTTTCAAAGCCTCAGAAACCTTCTAAAAATGATCAACATTAAAATCTCCTCAAAGAAGTCCAAGAAAATGTTCCTCTTAGTCTCTGAAAATATTGCAAAGAGGTAAAACTCAAAACAATATTTTTGGTATCTCAGAGTTAATTATTTTGGGCCTTTGAATTAAATAAATAGCTATTTGCATTGGATATATATTTGATATATAAATATTATATGTCCAAAAAATTACTGGAGCATTTTATGTGGTTTGGTATATTTTAACTCTAGCCACATAACTATTTTCAGGATTTTATAAAATGGTTTAGTATTTTACTAAACTAAAACAACACAGAACAAAATAGATAAATAAAAACAGAAATAGAAAGAGAGAGAAGGACTACCTGGCGCTCACCTGGTAGCCCACCTGGCCCAGCAGCACGTCCCAGCCCATCTCCACTTCCCCTCCTGTCGTCTTCCTCTTGCCAGTGGGAGCAGCTGCGTGCTCGCACGCGCGCGGCCGAGGAGGCCACCTCCTCCCTGCCTGGCTGCCTCCTCCTTCCCTGGTCCCTCCCGCGACGCCACGCAGCCCCCGACCCCCTCTCACTTCTCC
>NC_041391.1:427315378-427334184 GCF_002162155.2 Triticum dicoccoides | reverse complement strand
CGCCGCCACCGACGAGCTCCACCACGGCCACCGGCCACCCCACGCCTCACCAACGCGCCCAGAAACTCTGCCACTTCGTCCTCTACCTCCTCAACGAGCCACGAGGCCCCGGACGTGCCGCAACACCGCCCTCGATGCCTTCTTCAACCTCGGGACCGCTGGCCATCTTTGTCAAATTCATCGGCTCCGGACCGTCCCCGACCTCGCCGAGCGTCCCCTCGTCATCGCCGTGAGCCACTGACCCTCTCCCCTAACTCAGCATGCTCTCCTTCGTGCCGTAGCGCCGTTCCCCACGAGCACCGAAGCCACCGTCCGCCATTGCTGCTGCACGCATAGCCTCCGTGCTCCCCTGGCCTCACTGTGCTGCTCTTAGTGCTCCCCATGTCTAGCAGGTGCCGCCCAGCCTCTCCATTTGCTCACTGATGCACCATAGCGACACGCCCGAGCACCACTGAACACCATCGCCGCCAAAGCTCGTCGCCGGCATGAGTTCCGGCGACCCCACGACCTCCCACTTGGTCCTCTGGATGCACGAGAGCAAGGGCCATCCCCTGGTGCCCTCAGCGCGCCAAGCTGACGCCTCTAGCGTAAGTCCGGTGTGCCCCCGCCGTGTCCTGTGGTCGCCGCCGGCGGGTCTCCGGTGGCTGACGTGGTACCATTAGTTTAGGTGCTAATCGCGTTTAGTCAGTGTCGCGTGTCGATGACATATGGGCCCCATGCCCTTAACTAACCATGGTTTAACCCCTATTTAGTTTAAGTTAACCACAGTGGCCCCACGCGTCGGAGTTGACCTAGCTGACGTGGCCGTTGACCGGTCCCACCCGTCAGTGAGTTAAACAACCCTGTGTCACTGACGTGTGGCCCCCACACGTCAGGTTTGACCAGCAGCAGCGTCTATTGACCTGCTGACGTCACGGTGACGCACTGCTGACGCAGTAAATGTTTTCTGGAATTTAAATAATTCTTAAATGATTTATTAATTTCAGAAAATGCCTAAAACTTCTAAAATTCATAGAAATTCAACCGTAACTCCAAATTAAATAATTTATATATGAAAAATTATCAGAAAAATTCAAGGAATCCATCTGTACCATTTTCATGCATGTTAGAACAACTTATAGATGCTGTTTAGCACAAATCATATAAATGGCATTTGAATAATCACATATGGAGTTTAAATTTGAATCTTGTATTCAAACCAACTTCATTTAATCTGTTGCTAGTTGCATTAGCTCAAAACACATTCATTTTGCCATGTCATGATCATGCATCATATTGTGCATTGCATTGATTGTGTTCCCTTCTATGTTGCCGGTATTTGTCCCCTCTCGATAGACGTGATACCGATGATGTGATCGTTGACACTGATGAAGACTCAATGCTATCTTCAGAAGTGCCAGGCAAGCAAAACCCCCTTGTTCATTCCGATACAAACCCACTCTCTCGCTCCTGCTCTTTTTTTTACTGCATTAGGACAACAACGATTCATCTGTTACTTGTTGCGGTAGTTGAACCCCTTTATCCTTTGCATGACCTGTCATTGCCACAGTAAATAGATGAAACCCACTAGCATGAGTAGTGTCATGTTTGAGCCCTGTTGTGCCTACTCATTCTTGCTTGTTTGTCATGCCTGCTACTGCTTAGAGTTGTGTCAGGTCTGATTCATCGGGAATGGATCAGAGGTGTGTGAACATGTCCTACCATTGAGAGCTAAGTGTGTGAACACGATTTGGTAAAGGTAGCGGTGAGAGGCCCTGTAGGAGTACATGGTGGGTTGTCTCATTGAAGCCGTCCTTAGGAACTGAGTTCTGTGTTTGTGATCCATGACTCAGCTACTACCATACATTGGGCCCTGAAATATGACCCCGCTCGACTTCTTATTCACCCTTGTCCTCTGTCCAGGAGTTGCAAGTAGTTTCTGGTGTTTGTAGTATGCTGGAGGCCGTGGACAGCGCTGACCGTAGGGGTGGGCTGTCATGCGGTAGGCACGTGGCCGGGTAAACCGGGCACCCGTTTGGTGTCACGGAACCCTGTTCACATCGTTTGGGGCTGTGAGCGAAACTCCGGCCGGATCTCCTCATGGATGGAACCCGAATAGGCGATAAACCTGGACTAGAGACTTGAGTGTTTAGGTAGGTCGTGGTCTACACCCACGTCGGCTTTCGCTTGAAGTCTGCCGAGCACATGTCGTGTGCAGACGCTAAGTGGTGGAAACATGTATGAAGAAGTACACCCCTGCAGGGTTAACATCATCTATTCGAATAGCCGTGTCCGCGGTAAAGGACTTCTGGGTTGCTTATATCAGTTCATAGACAAGTGAAAGTGGATACCCTAAAATATGCAAGATGAGCGTGAGTGCTATGGATGGCGTTCTCGTAGGGAGACGGGAGCGGATCCATAGTGGTGTATTGATATGGTGAATATGTGGACTCGTGTGCGCCACCTCAAAAGAGTCGCTTGCAGTCGTAGTTTAGGATAGCCACCGAGTCAAAGCTGGCTTGCTTCTGTTAAACCCCACCATCCCCTTTGTTGAAAATGATGCATATGTAGTTAGTTCTGATGTAAGTCTTGCTGGGTACATTTGTACTCACGTTTGCCTATTTTATGTTTTTGCAGAGAGACTTCAATCTCACTAGTAATTCCGCGTGGTCTTCGACGTTTAGCTTGTTACCTCAGCTACGATCTTGTGCCCTCGGCAGGACCTGGTAGATAGTCAGGCTTCTCAGCCTTTATCATTTATAGATGTCTGTACTCAGACATGATAGCTTCCGCTTGTGCTTTGATTTGTATGCTCTGAATGTTGGGTCGTGAGACCCCTGTTTGTAATATCTCGCTCCTCGGAGCCTATTGAATAAATACTTGAGTCGTAGAGTCATGTTGTGATGCCATGTTGTATTTGCACATATCGAGCATATTGTGTGTATGTTATTGAAATGCTTGGTATGTGTGGGATCTGACTATCTAGTTGTTTATCCTTAGTAGCCTCTCTTACCGGGAAATGTCTCCTAGTGTTTCCACTGAGCCATGGTAGCTTGCCACTGCTCCGGAACACTTAGGCTGGCCGGCATGTGTCCTTCTTCGTTCCTGTGTCTGTCCCTTCGGGGAAATGTCACGCGATGAATACCGGAGTCCTGTTAGCCCGCTACAGCCCGGTTCACCGGAGTCCTGCTAGCCCAGTGCTACAGCCTGGATTCACTCGCTGATGACCGACACGTTCGATGTTGGGTCATGGATGCCTGTCCATGTAAGTTTGTGCCACTTTGGGTTTACGACTAGCCATGTCAGCCCGGGCTCCTTATCATATGGATGCTAGCGACACCATCATATACGTGTGCCAAAAGACGCAAACGGTCCCGGGCAAAGGTAAGGCGACACCCGTGGGAATACCGTGCGTGAGGCCGCAAAGTGATATGAGGTGTTACATGCTAGATCGATGTGGCATTGAGTCGGGGTCCTGACATGGAGTACCGCGGAGGAGATCAGGTTCAAGCCGGCCCCGCCGTCAACTAGCATCTTAGTGACCTTGAGGTTGTGGATAGTTGGTGAAACCAACATCGGCAAGCACCCGACCGTAGTTATGCGATCAGGGTGGTCCTCAATATCAAAGATGATAGGCGTGTTGGACCATTTCAGAGGCTTGCGTGACCCGACGGGAGGTTCTACCGCATTGACTTCCCGCACCCACTGCTTGAGCTGGCGGTGTGAAGTATGCAGAGAAGCACCACCATCAACGCACAGGACCTCTGTGGCTTTCTGGAACTCCTGCTCATCGGTCTCGTCATCGTCCATATCTTCATCGCCGTCATCGTCTTCATCCTTGTCGCGGCCGCGGGGAGTCTCGCTCCTTGCCGCTGCTTGGCCTTGCCGCGGCGTCCTCCTCGGCCGGGACGTTTCTTGCCAGCTCCTCCAGCACCTTCCTGGGCCTTCTCCTTGTCGCGTCGCTCGTATTCATCCTTTTGCTGCTCGACAAGCTGCTCAACCTTATTGTAGCTCTGGAGGTCATGGCCCTTGGTGAGGTGGATCTTGCAGTACTGCTTGTTGGTGCCGTCCTGCTTGTCGGCGACCGCCACAGCCTGGTAGTTGGTGCCCGTGGCAATCTCCTTGCCGGAGCTACCAGCCTTGGCTTTCTTGGCGCCACCTCCATTGCCGGACTGCTCGACAACTAGCACATCTTTGCCTTTCTTCTTCCTATTGTTCCGCCGCCGGTTTTTCTTTGCCGGGGCACCATCCTCACTATCAGATCCTGTTGCTTCTATATTCTCTCCGGGGAGTTTCCTCCCTTCCTCAGCACATGCACACTTGTCGGCCAGGGCATATAGCTCACTAACGTCTCTGATCTTGCACATCGCCATCTCCTCCCGCATCCTGCGGTTTCGCACGTTCTGATGGAACGTGCTGATTACCGCGGCAGGGTGGACATCTGGGATTGTGCTGTACACGGCTGAATCTCTGAATATACTTGCGCAGGGGCTCTCCTTCCTTCTGGGCGAGCAGATGGAGGTCACTCTCTTGGCCATGAGGCTTGTGGCCGCCTGTAAAGGCGCCGACAAACTGATGGCATAGATCTGCCCAAGAAGATATGGAGTTGTCCGGCAAGTGCATGAGCCAGGATCTGACATTAGGCTTGAGCACCAGCGGGAAGTAGTTGGCAAGGATCTTGTCGTCTCGCCCCCAGCAGCTTGCACCGTGATGGTGTAGATGCTAAGGAACTCCGACGGATGCGACTTGCCGTCGTACTTCTCTGGCACGTTTGGCTTGAAATTTTTCTTGCTGGGCCACTGGACTTGCCGCAGCTCACGAGTGAACGCAGGGCAACCTACCGTGTACGGCAAGTCGCCTGGTTCCCCTGGCGCATGCATGTCGACAGAGGGCCCAGCGCGCTGGTCGGATTGATGCCGCGCTTCTCTTCGGCGCTCAATGCGAGTACGAGCGTCTTCTTGCTGTCGTTCGTGAAGAACTTGGCGCTGATCGCGACGAGCTCGTGGATCCGACGATGTGGTGGAGTCGCTGTCGAGGTGGATCCGGCGAGCCGGCGATCTTGGCCTTCGGGGTGGAGAGTGCATGGTGGTTGCACCCCCATCGGTCTTGTCGCCATCGACTCGCGCCTGGCGGTCTTGCCGCGGCAGCGATGTACTCGGTTGCCGCGCAGTGTCGCCGTTGGCGAAGCCGATGAGACTCTAAATGGTGGCCCTCCATTCGTCGGTCTTGTCGGCTGTTGGAGGGTAATCCAGGAGCAGTTGAGCTCGCACCAAAGCTTCTGCTGGAGTGGTGGGCGGTAGTGGCGAACGGTGCGAGGAGCGGGATATGCTCGGACTTCTAACTATGTTAGAAGGAGCAGTATCCCGTCCAGGCGGCCGTACCTCGCTCGTGCCAGCATGTTGGCGTGCACGCTGGCCTTGAGCATCCCGAGATCCACCAGCTTGATCTTGGCCCAACAAACGATGGTACTGTGAATACCATGACGTTGTCGGTCCTGCATCTCCTGAGATGGGCGCGGTGCACGTACGGACGCCGAGGTCTTCGCAGCCTTGTCCTTGGACCCGGCAGCACCGTGAGCTCCCTCGTCGACGCCCGTTCTTCCGCCGGCGTCTTCCCCACCACTCGTTTTCTCCGGTGGTGGTGGGATCGATGCAGACGGAACAGCTTCCTCCGAAGCCTTCTTCTTCGGCGGCATGTTGATGAAGAAAACGAAGATCTAGCTCATGTGAACGCCGGATCAGGTTCACACAATCTCGACGCCCCCCTACCTGGCGTGCCAAAGATGTCGAGAAAACTGATCCACGAACACCTATGGGACCGGCGGACCGAGCCCCTTTCGGTTCGGCGGGGGGCGGAGATCGCAGGAAGGGCAGATCGAGGCGAAGCACACGAGCAGTTTACCCAGCTTTGGAGCTCTCCGGAGAGATAATACTCCTACTGCTGCTTGTATGTGTATATTGTGTTCTTGCCTAGGAGCGTTGAGAGCTACAAGACCGAGCGTGAGTGCCTTGCTGGCTTCGAACCTTCCCAACCCCCTCTATGTTGTGCATGGGCCTCCTTTTATATGCTCAAGGGGTTACCGACATGTGGCAACGTAGACAAGGGCAAAAATGGAAAAGGAATTGTGGTTGGTACAGCTACCTATACAGTGTATCCTACCTAACTCTGACGGCAGGGGACAAAGGCATTAAATGCCCGTCTGCATCGCCCAAACAGTGCAGAAAAGGACCGTCAGGGACGCCACAGCTTGCCACGATGGCTATCTTGTCAGCGCCGCTTGCCACCGCGCACCCCTGGCTGCACAGCCTCCCGCCACGCGTGCCTGGAAAGGCCCCAAGGCGACACGTTGGTGGATGTGCTGGAGTGCGGGTACAGAGTGGTAGCCTGCCGCGGCAAGCGCCTTGCCGCGGTCGTTGTCTTGTCGCGCCCGTAAGCTTGTCGCTCACCGGGCCTTGCCGGGATGCGTGGCGCGTCGCGGCAAGTTCCTTGAGATGCCTTGGCTGGCCTTCCCGGCAAGCTCTCCTTGCCGGGGCCTTGTCTCCTTGGCTTGAATACTTTTTCCTTGAATGACTTCCCGGCAAGCTCCTCTTGCCGGGGCCTTGTCTCCTTGGCTTAAATACTTTGTCCTTGAATGACTTCCCGGCAATCTCCTCTTGCCGGGGCCTTGTCTCCTTGGCTTAAATACTTTGTGCTTGAATGGCTCCGAAGGAACCACGGAGGACCTTGGCGATCACCCGGCAAGCCTTGCCGCGGAGTGCTGCGACTGCCCGTGCACAAGTTCGAGATACTAGGGTACCCCTACTCTAGTACACCGACACGGAGGTGAAGGACCAGTTGGGTGTGCGCTAGTGCCAGACGGAGAAGGACTGGTCGGGGTTGCGCAATTGTGAGATGGAGAAGGATCGGTCGATGCTTGTCGGGAGGCATGTTGTGTTGGAAATATGCCCTAGAGGCAATAATAAATTGATTATTATTATATTTCCTTGTTCATGATAATCGTTTATTATCCATGCTAGAATTGTATTGATAGGAAACTCAGATACATGTGTGGATACATAGACAACAGAATGTCCCTAGTAAGCCTCTAGTTGACTGGCTCGTTGATCAATAGATGGTTACGGTTTCCTGACCATGGACATTGAATGTCATTGATAACGGGATCACATCATTAGGAGAATGATGTGATGGACAAGACCCAATCCTAAGCATAGCACTAGATCATGTAGTTCGTATGCTAAAGCTTTTCTAATGTCAAGTATAATTTCCTTAGACCATGAGATTGTGCAACTCCCGGATACCGTAGGAGTGCTTTGGGTGTGCCAAACGTCACAACGTAACTGGGTGGCTATAAAGGTACATTACAGGTATCTCCGAAAGTGTCTGTTGGGTTGGCACGAATCGAGACTGGGATTTGTCACTCCGTGTAAACGGAGAGGTATCTCTGGGCCCACTCGGTAGGACATCATCATAATGTGCACAATGTGATCAAGGAGTTGATCACGGGATGATGTGTTACGAAACGAGTAAAGGGACTTGCCAGTAACGAGATTGAACAAGGTATCGGGATACCGACGATCGAATCTCGGGCAAGTATCGTACCGATAGACAAAGGGAATTGTATACGGGATTGATTAAAGTCCTTGACATCCTGGTTCATCCGATGAGATCATCGTGGAACATGTGGGAGCCAACATGGGTATCTAGATCCCGCTGTTGGTTATTGACCGGAGAGTCATCTCGGTCATGTCTGCATGTCTCCCGAACCCGTAGGGTCTACACACTTAAGGTTCGATGACGCTAGGGTTATAAAGGAAGTTTGTATGTGGTTATCGAATGTTGTTCGGAGTCCCGGATGAGATCCTGGACGTCACGAGGAGTTTCGGAATGGTCCGAAGGTAAAGATTTATATATAGGAAGTCCTGTTTCGGCCATCGGGACAAGTTTCGGGGTCATCGGTATTGTACCGGGACCACCGGAAGGGTCCCGGGCGTCCACCGGGTGGGGCCACCTATCTCGGAGGGCCCCATGGGCTGAAGTGGGAAGGGATCCAGCCCAAAGTGGGCTGGGGCGCCACTTTCCCCTAGGGCCCATGCGCCTAGGGTGAGGAAACCCTAAAAGGAAGAGTCCTAGGAGGGGAAGGCACCTCCTAGGTGCCTTGGGGGGGAGGGAATCCTCCCTTGGCCGCCACCCCAAGACCCATCTAGGGCTGCCGCCCCTCTAGGGGTGGGAACCCTAGAGGGGGCGCACCCTCCTCCCTCTCCCCTATATATAGTGAGGCCTAGGGCTGCACATAACACGTGATTCGATCTCTCGTTGGTGCACCCCTGCATCTCTTCTTCCTCCTCTTCTGTGGTGCTTGGCGAAGCCCTGCAGGATAGCCACGCTCCTCCACCACCACCACGCTGTTGTGCTGCTGCTGGATGGAGTCTTCCTCAACCTCTCCCTCTCTCCTTGCTGGATCAAGGCATGGGAGACGTCACCGGGCTGTACGTGTGTTGAACGCGGAGGTGTCGTCCGTTCGGCACTTGGTCATCGGTGATTTGGATCACGACGAGTACGACTCCATCAACCCCGTTCTCTTGAACGCTTACGCTTAGTGATCTACAAGGGTATGTAGATCCACTCCTCCCTCGTTGCTAGATGACTCCATAGATTGATCTTGGTGACACGTAGGAAAATTTTGAATTATTGCTACGTTCCCCAACAGTGGCATCATGAGCTAGGTCTATGCGTTGTTTCTATGCACGAGTAGAACACAAAGTAGTTGTGGGCGTTGATTTTGTTCAATATGCTTGCCGTTACTAGTCTTATCTTGATTCGGCGGCATCGTGGGATTAAGCGGCCCGGACCAACCTTACACGTACGCTTATGTGAGACCGGTTCCACCGACAAACATGCACTAGTTGCATAAGGTGGCTGGCGGGTGTCTGTCTCTCCCGCTTTAGTCGGATCGGATTCGATGAAAAGGGTCCTTATGAAGGATAAATAGCAATTGGCATATCACGTTGTGGTTTTTGCGTAGGTAAGAAACGTTCTTGCTAGAAACCCATAGCAGCCACATAAAACATGCAAACAACAATTAGAGGACGTCTAACTTGTTTTTGCAGGGTATGCTTTGTGATGTGATATGGCCAAAAGGATGTGATGAATGATATATGTGATGTATGAGATTGATCATGTTCTTGTAATAGGAATCACGACATGCATGTCGATGAGTATGACAACCGGCAGGAGCCATAGGAGTTGTCTTTATTTATTTATGACCCGCGTGTCAACTTAAACGTCATGTAATTACTTTACTTTATTGATAAAGCGTTAGCCATAGTAGTAGAAGTAATAGATGACGAGACAACTTCAAGAAGACACGATGATGGAGATCATGATGATGGAGATCATGGTGTCATGCCGGTGACAAGATGATCATGGAGCCCCAAGATGGAGATCAAAGGAGCTATATGATATTGGCCATATCATGTCACTACTATTTGATTGCATGTGATGTTTATCATGTTAATACATATTATTTGCTTAGAACGACGGTACTAAATAAGATGATCCCTCATTAAAATTTCAAGAAGTGTTCTCCCCTAACTGTGCACCGTTGCTATAGTTCGTCGTTTCGAAGCACCACGTGATGATCGGGTGTGATAGATCCTTACGTTCACATACAACGGGTGTAAGACAGTTTTACACATGCAAAACACTTAGGGTTAACTTGACGAGCCTAGCATGTGTATAGACATGGACTCGGAACACATAAGACCGAAAGGTCGAGCATGAGTCGTATAGAAGATACGATCAACATGAAGATGTTCACCGACGTTGGCTAGTCCGTCTCACGTGATGATCGGACATGGCCTTGTTGACTCGGATCATGTAATCGCTTAGATGACTAGAGGGATGTCTATCTGAGTGGGAGTTCATAAGATGAACTTAATTATCCTGATCATAGTCAAAAGGTCTTCGCAAATTATGTCGTAGCTCGCGCTTCAGTTCTACTGTTTAGTTAAGTTCCTAGAGAAAATTTAGTTGAAAGTTGATAGTAGCAATTATGCGGACTAGGTCCGTAAACTGAGGATTGTCCTCATTGCTTCATAGAAGGCTTGAGTCCTTAATGCACCGCTCAGTGTGCTGAACCTCGAACGTCGTCTGTGGATGTTGCGAACATCTGACATACACATTTTGATAACTACGTGATAGTTTGGTTAAAACGGTTTAGAGTTGAGGCACCGAAGACATTTTGAAACGTCGCAAAACATATGAGATGTTTTGAGGGCTGAAATTGGGATTTCAGGCTCGTGCCCACGTCAAGAGGTATAAGACCTCCGACGATTTTCTTAGCCTGCAAACTAAGGGAGGAAAGCTCAATTGTTGAGCTTGTGCTCAGACTGTCTGAATACAACAATCATTTGAATCAAGTGGGAGTTGATCTTCCAGATGACATAGTGATGTTTCTCCGAAGTCATTACCACCAAGCTGCTAGAGCTTCGTGATGAACTATAACATATCAGGGATAGATATGATGATCCTTGAAATACTCGCGATGTTTGACACCGTTAAAGTAGAAATCAAGAAGGAGCATCAATTGTTGATGGTTGGTGAAACCACTAGTTTCAAGAAGGGCAAGGGCAAGAAGGGATACTTCATGAAACGGCAAATCAGCTGCTGCTCTAGTGAAGAAACCCAAGGTTGAACCCAAACCCGAGACTAAGTGCTTCTGTAATAAGGGGAACAACCACTGGAGCAGAATTACCCTAGATACTTGGTAGATAAGAAGGCTGGCAAGGTCGATAGAAGTATATTGGGTGTACATTGTGTTGATGTGTACTTTACTAGTACTCCTAGTAGCACCAGGGTATTAGATACCGGTTCGGTTGCTAAGTGTTAGTAACTCGAAATAAAAGCTATGGAATAAACGGAGACTAGCTAAAGGTGAGCTGACGATATGTGTTGGAAGTGTTTCCAATGTTGATATGATCAAGCATCGCACGCTCCCTCTACCATCGAGACTGGTGTTAAACCTAAATAATTGTTATTTGGTGTTTGTGTTGTGCATAGACATGATTGGATTATGTCTATCGCAATACGGTTATTCATTTAAGGAGAATAATGGTTACTCTGTTTATTTGAATAATACCTTCAATGGTCTTACACCTGAAATGAATTGTTTGTTGAATCTCGATCGTAGTGATACACATGTTCATGCCAAAAGATAGTAATGATAGTACCACCTACTTGTGGCACTACCACGTAAGTCATATCGGTATAAAACGCATGAAGAAGCTCCATGTTGATGGATCTTTGGACTCACTCATTTTTGAAAGGTTTGAGACATGCGAACCATGTCTATTGGTGTATATGCATGAAGAAACTCCATGCAAATGGACCGTTTGGACTCACTTGATTTTGAATCACTTGAGACATGCAAATCATACCACATGGGCAAGATGACTGAAAGCCTCGTTTTTCAGTAAAATGGAACTAGAAAGCAACTTGTTGGAAGTAATACATTTTGATGTGTGCAGTCCAATGAGTGCTAAGAAGTGTAGTGGACATTGTTATGTTCTTACTTCACAGATGGTTTGAGTAGATGTTGAGTACATTTACTTGATGAATCACGAGTCTGAATTATTGAAAGGTTCAAGTAATTTCAGGGTGAAGTTGAAAGATCGTCGTGACAAGAGGATAAAAGATCTATGATATGATCATAGAGATGAATATCTAAATTACGAGTTTGGCACAGAATTAAGACATTGTGGAAATTGTTTCACAACTAATACAGCCTGGAAGTGTGATGTCCGAACATCATAACTGCACCCTATTGGATATGATGCATACCATGATGTCTCTTATCGAATTACCATGATAGTTTATGGGTTAGGCATTAAAGACAACCACATTCACTTTAAATAGGGCACCACGTAATTCCGATGAGATGACACCGTATGAACTATGGTTTAGGGAAACCTAAGCTGTCATTTCTTAAAAGTTTGGGGCTGCGACGCTTATGTGGAAAAGTTTCAGGCTGATAAGCTCGAACCCAAAGCGGATAAATGCATCTTCACAGGACACCCAAAACAGTTGGGTATACCTCCTGTCTCAGATCCGGAAGCAATAGGGGATTGTTTCTAGAATCGGGTCCTTTCTCGAGGAAAAGTTTCTCTCGAAAGAATTGAGTGGGAGGATGGTGGAGACTTGATGAGGTTATTGAACCGTCTCTTCAACTAGTGTGTGGTAGAGCACAGGGAGTTGTTCCTGTGGCACCTACACCAATTGAAGTGGAAGCTTATGATAGTGATCATGAAACTGTAGATCAAGTCACTACCAAACCTCGTGGGAGGACAAGGCTGCATACTACTTCAGAGTGGTACGTAATCCTGTCTTGGAAGTCATGTTGCTAGACAACAATGAACCTACGAGCTATGGAGGAGTGATGGTGGGCCTGGATTCCGATAAATGGCTCAAGGCCATAAAATCTGAGAGAGGATCCATGTATGAAAACAAAGTGTAGACTTTGGAAGAACTACTTGATGGTCGTAAGGCTGTTAGGTACATATGGATTTTAAAAGGAAGACGGACGATGATGGTAAATGTCACCATTAAGAAAGCTCGACTTGTCGTTAAGATGTTTCCCGACAAGTTCAAGGAGTTGACTACGATGAGACTTTCTCACATGTAGCGATGCTAAGAGTCTGTTGGAATTATATTAGCGATTACTACATTATTTATGAAATCTTGCAGATAGGATGTCAAAACATTGTTTCCTCTACGTTTTTGAGGAAAAGTTGTATGTGATACAACCGGAAGGTTTTGTCAATCCTGAAAGATGCTAATAAGTATGCAAAGCTCCAGTAATCCTTCTAAGGACTGGAGTAACCATCTCGGAGTTGGAATGTACGCTTTGATGAGATGATCAAAGATTTTGGGTTTATACAAAGTTTATGAGAAACTTGTATTTCCAAAGAAGTGAGTGGGAGCACTATAGAATTTCCAATGACTACATGTTGTTAACATATTGTTGATCGGAAATGACGTAGGATTTCTGGAAAGCATATAGGGTTATTTGGAAAGTGTTTTTCAATGGAAATCCTGGATTAAGCTACTTGAACATTGAGAAACAAGATCTATGAGGATAGATCAAAACGCTTAATAGTACTTTCAAATGAGCACATACCTTGACATGATCTTGAAGGTGTTCAAGATGGATCAGTCAAAGAAGGAGTTCTTGCCTGAGTGGTAAGGTATGAAGTTAAGACTTAAAGCTCGACCATGGCAGAATAGAGAGAAAGGATGAAGGTCGTCCCCTATGCTTAAGACATAGGCTCTATAGTATGCTATGCTGTGTACCACACCTGAAGTGTGCCTTGCCATGAGTCAGTCAAGGGGAACAAGAGTGATCCAAGAATGGATCACAGGACAGTGGTCAAAGTTATCCTTAGTAACTAGTGGACTAAGGAATTTTCTCGATTATGGAGGTGGTAAAAGAGTTTGTCGTAAAGGCTTACGTCGATGCAAGCTTAACACCTATCCGGATAGCTCTGAGTAGAGATACAGGATACGTATAATGGAGCAACAATTTAGAATAGCTCCAAGTAGAACAGTTATTTGGAATAGCTCCAAATAGAACGTGGTAGCTGCATCTAGGAGATGACATAGAGATTTGTAAAGCACACACGGATCTGAAAGGTTCAGACCCGTTGACTAAAACCTCTCTCACAAGCAACATGATCAAACCCAGAACTCATTGAGTGTTAATCACATAGTGATGTGAACTAGATTATTGACTCTAGTGCAAGTGGGAGACTGTTGGAAACATGCCCTAGAGGCAATAATAAATTGATTATTATTATATTTCCTTGTTCATGATAATCGTTTATTATCCATGCTAGAATTGTATTGATAGGAAACTCAGATACATGTGTGGATACATAGACAACACAATGTCCCTAGTAAGCCTCTAGTTGACTGGCTCATTGATCAATAGATGGTTACGGTTTCCTGACCATGGACATTGGATGTCATTGATAACGGGATCACATCATTAGGAGAATGATGTGATGGACAAGACCCAATCCTAAGCATAGCACAAGATCATGTAGTTCGTATGCTAAAGCTTTTCTAATGTCAAGTATCATTTCCTTAGACCATGAGATTGTGCAACTCCCGGATACCGTAGGAGTGCTTTGGGTGTGCCAAACGTCACAACGTAACTGGGTGGCTATAAAGGTACATTACAGGTATCTCCGAAAGTGTCTGTTGGGTTGGCACGAGTCGAGACTGGGATTTGTCACTCCGTGTAAACGGAGAGGTATCTCTGGGCCCACTCGGTAGGACATCATCATAATGTGCACAATGTGATCAAGGAGTTGATCATGGGATGATGTGTTACGGAACGAGTAAAGAGACTTGCCGGTAACGAGATTGAACAAGGTATCGGGATACCGACGATCGAATCTCGGGCAAGTATCGTACCGATAGACAAAGGGAATTGTATACAGGATTGATTAAAGTCCTTGACATCGTGGTTCATCCGATGAGATCATCGTGGAACATGTGGGAGCCAACATGGGTATCCAGATCCCGCTGTTGGTTATTGATCGGAGAGTCATCTCGGTCATGTCTGCATGTCTCCCGAACCCGTAGGGTCTACACACTTAAGGTTCGATGACGCTAGGGTTATAAATGAAGTTTGTATGTGGTTACCGAATGTTGTTTGGAGTCCCGGATGAGATCCCGGACGTCACGAGGAGTTCCAGAATGGTCCAGAGGTAAAGATTTATATATAGGAAGTCCTGTTTCGGCCATCGGGACAAGTTTCGGAGTCATCGGTATTGTACCGGGACCACCGGAAGGGTCCCGGGGGTCTACCGGGTGGGGCCACCTATCCCGGAGGGCCCCATGGGCTGAAGTGGGAAGGGATCCAGCCCAAAGTGGGCTGGGGCGCCACTTTCCCCTAGGGCCCATGCGCCTAGGGTGGGGAAACCCTAAAAGGAAGAGTCCTAGGAGGGGAAGGCACCTCCTAGGTGCCTTGGGGGGGAGGGAATCCTCCCTTGGCCGCCACCCCAAGACCCATCTAGGGCTGCCGCCCCTCTAGGGGTGGGAACCCTAGAGGGGATGCACCCTTCTCCCTCTCCCCTATATATAGTGAGGCCTAGGGCTGCCCATAACACGTGATTCGATCTCTCGTTGGTGCAGCCCTGCATCTCTTCTTCCTCCTCTTATATGGTGCTTGGCGAAGCCCTGCAGGATAGCCACGCTCCTCCACCACCACCACGCCGTTGTGCTACTGCTGGATGGAGTCTTCCTCAACCTCTCCCTCTCTCCTTGCTGGATCAAGGCATGGGAGACGTCACCGGGCTGTACGTGTGTTGAACGCGGAGGTGCCGTCCGTTCGGCACTTGGTCATCGGTGATTTGGATCACGACGAGTACGACTCCATCAACCCCGTTCTCTTGAACGCTTCCGCTTAGTGATCTACAAGGGTATGTAGATCCACTCCTCCCTCGTTGCTAGATGACTCCATAGATTGATCTTGGTGACACGTAGGAAAATTTTGAATTATTGCTACGTTCCCCAACATGTTGCACCAAAGATCATTTGCAATGTCTCGTTCGCATGACGCAACTGAAATGTGAATACTAGTAACTAATGAAACTCACTGCGTCCACTATACCAATCTGAGGCATTGGCAGAGGGGTCTGACTGTTTTTCTCGCACATGGACTACACATTTTGTTTTCATGAGTCAGTCATATTAGTTAGTAATGAAACGAACATTACATGCATGATTTGGCTAATATGCAGGAGAAACTTACCACGAGGAGCTCGTATAGGGCCCGGTGACCCGCGTCGTTCCGGTTCCTCTCCTCCTCCATCATCGTAGCAATCCTCTCCTCCAACTCCCTCTCCCTCTGCGCCGCCTGCCAGTTTGCCGCCGCCAGAATCTCCTGGGCCCTAGCCTCGACGGCAAGCTCCATTGGCCGTGGACAAGGACTCATCTCAGGAAGAGAGCTCGTCTGGCGCTTCTTGATCTCTCGGAGAGTTCTGGGACACCGTATCAGTCCATCCCCAATGGCTGCCAAGCGATGTTTCCTCCCTTCACCACATAGCATCACGAGCTCTGGATCAAAAGCACTTTGGCTCGGGTTGAAGTCATCTCGTTTCGTCGCCTTCCCAAAGGCTCTGTACCTCACGAGCTTGTTGTGGGAGAAGATGTTGGTGAAGCTCTCTGGATGATCGAGGTCAGACCCAGAGATTGCCTTGGCCTTCTTGAACGGGGCAGTATGGGCCATGGCATAGAGGTCGTACAGCGGTGGCATGTCCTTCTTGTTGTGTTATGCCTAAACGAGAGGAACAACATATTAGTTAAGGGCTCAAGCTAGCATGTAGAATGAAATTGCATGAATCGTTAAGGGCTCAAACCATATACCAAGTGATCCCCGTACTCAAACAGGTTGGAGCTCCCTTGATGGTGTGGCACACCTTGAATTTGGGCATGCTTATCCCTAGCCTTGTTGTGTTCGGCTAGCCATTGGGGAGAGCACCACTCATCCACCAACGCCTCCCAACAGTCCATCATATCCGCACACCATCTCGGGGGCACCTAAGTTTGGCGAAGAGAAATTTCAGCGCTATGCCTATGAATTAAATCAAGGAAACTAAGTACAAGGCCTTAAGAATAGGTAAATACCTTCATGTACTTCTCCTTAATCATATACTTGTCGCGACACTTCTTCTTGACCCTCCTAATGCTAGTCGAGGCGTAGTAGTCTCAAATAGCCTGCACCCTAGCCTCGTGCCGTAAAATCTGAAGTAAGCGCTTGCACTCGGCTTCGAGAACCCTAGCCGCCTCAGCCTCGTGTTCCTCAGAACACCTGTAGAAGGTCTGCAATCGAAAAAGACAACACTGATTAGTACAATCACCAAGTACTGTTGATTTTTAATTTTGTAAAGGAGAAATTACCCAAAACCGTAGCCTCACAATGTCGGCCACCATCTCACACAAGACACCGTCGACCCTCTCCTTCGGCGGGGCCGAGGCAGCCACCTACAACTCCCAGCTCAGTGCTAGCTGTGGAACCTGACCCTCACTGGGCAACATGACCCAGCCCGGGAAGTGGTGCCGGCAAAGCACACCAAGGACCTGGTTGGGCCTGCGGACACCATCGGCGTGTATCCAACCCCTCCAGTATGACAAGGCTAACACATTAGATATTAATTTGAACAAACATGAAGGACAAAGGTTAAAAAATAGTAAATGCACTTACTTCTCTCCGTTAGGCTGAATCAACCACCTTTGATCGAAGGTCGCTGGCACGGCCGGGAGCTTGGTACCACCATGCTGGTAGACCTTCTTGCCCTTCTCAACCAGCTCGCCCTCGCTAAAACTATCGTCAGACCAGGTCTCCTTGCCATCAGCATGGCCACTAGTCTCCGAAGTCACGTGGGACGAAGAATCTGGGACCCGAGTCTCCTGGGATGAAGACTCTGGGACCTGAGTCTCCTGGGACGAAGGCTTTGGGACCCGAGTCTCCTGGGACGAAGGCTCGTCGATCCGAGGCTCTTCGGCTCGAGGCTCGTGGACCGGAGTCCGAGACGGGTCCACCTAAGATGGAGCACTATGGTGGTCCGGAGAATCAGGTCGGGGTGGCAGTGAGGAAGGCGCAGCAGCCTTCCTACCTCTCCCGCCGCCACGTCCACCTCTAGCCGCCCTCGTCAGCTTCCCCCGACCTCTCCCGGCCAAAGAAGAAGCACCCGCCGGTGTCTGCATACTGTCATCCAGCACTCTCCGGAGGTGCTGGGGTGGAATAATAACACCCCTCCCAGGACACGCCAAGGAAGGAGCCTCGGAGCGCTCTCGACCCCCGCCCACCATCTGCCAACACCTACAATGAGAAAGAGTAAACGAAATTAGTACAACATAAAGATAATAAAATATTTAAGTGTGTATCAACGTCATGAACATAAGAGAAAAATTGAATACCTAATAACATGAACTAATTGAATAATAGCATTGGGGTGCTGTGTCGGGGTCGGGGGTGCCGTGTCGGGGTCTCTGGGTGTCATGGTCGGGGGCGCCGTGTCGGGGTCTCGGGTTGTCGGGGTCAGGGGGTCGGGGTGTTGTGGTCGGGATGGCAAACCCTCGATCCCTCGACCCCTCGACAACCATCGACCCCTCGACCCCTTTTCCCCTCGACCCTGGACCCCTCGACACCTTGATCCTCGACCCCTAGACCCTCAACTCCTTTTTCCCTCGATCCTCCACCCCTCGACCCCTTTTCCCCTCGATTCCTAGACCCTCGACTCCTTTTCCCCTCGATCCTCAACCCCTCGACCACTCGGCGAACCTCGACCATTGGCGACCCTCTTTTTCTACCTTTCTTACTTCTTTTTTTCATCATCTTCTTCTACTTCTTTTTTTCATCATCTTCTTCTTCTCATTCTTATTCTACTTATTATTCTTTTTTTCATCATCTTCTTCTGCCTCTTATTCTTTTACTTCTTCCTTTCATCTTTTTTGTTTATTGTTAAAAAACAGAAGAAAAAACCTAAACTAATTAAACTAAACTAAGGTTGTGTTTGGCTGCTTAGCATTTTTGGAGTTTTAGGAAAATACCATGGTTCATGGAAACTAATTAAACTAAATAACCTAAACTAACTAAATTAAAAAAATCAAAACTAATTAATCCTAAACCTAAACTAAAAAACCTAAACTAATTAAACTAAATAACCTAAACTAATTAAACATAAACCTAAACAGAAAAAAATAGAAAAAATAGGAGAAGGGGTGGCAGGGGCTCACCGTGGGGGCGGTGACGGGTCGAGGAG
>NC_041391.1:427301955-427315091 GCF_002162155.2 Triticum dicoccoides | reverse complement strand
GGGCGGGGAGGGTGCGGCGACGAGTGGCGCTCCTCGGGGGCGGCCGACCCACGGCTGTGGCGGGGAAGCTCGGGAGGGGGATGGGGAGGCAGGCAGGGGGCGGCGATGGGGCAAAAACAGCACGGGGAGGGTGCAGCGGCGATGGTGCGGGGAGGGTGCGGTGGCAACAGCGTGGGGTGGCGGAGGGAGGAAAGAGGAGATGAGACAGAGAGAGAGGGCGACGGGTCGTGCACGACACTGTTAAGTGAATTTTTAAGCTTTGTCGTCTGCCTCTCCTTTGCCGTCAGCTAGCGGCCAGCAAAGTGGTCTTTGCCGTCTGTTGGCAGACGACAAAGAGGGGGCCCGTTAGGGTTTGACAGGCAATGGGTCAAACCCCCACTTTGCCGTCTGCCAGCAGACGAGAAATAGTTGGCTGATTGCAAAGCCCACCGTTGTTGTCCGCTGCCTCTTTGCCATCCGCTTTCTGGTGGCTTATGGCAAAGCCTACCTTTGACGTACGCTAGCGGACGTCAAAGAGAGGGCAGGCGGCAAATCTGTTGATTCGAGTAGTGTTGGGGTATTTATAGAGCAAAGAGGCGGGTCAGGGGGCACCCGAGGTGGGCCCCCAGGCGCGCCCTGGTGGGTTTTGCTCCTCTCGGAGGACCCCTGAGGTGCTTCTCTGGCCCATTGGATCTCTTCTGGTCCAAAAAATCCACAAAGAGTTTCGCTGTGTTTGGACTCCGTTTGGTATTGATTTCCTACGATGTAAAAATACATGCAGAAAACTGCAACTGGCACTTTGCACTATGTCAATAGGTTAGTACAAAAAATGATATAAAATGATTATAAAACATCCAAGAATGATAATATAACAACATGGAACAATCAAAAAATATAGATACGTTGAAGACGTATCAGCATCCCCAAGCTTAATTCATGCTCGTCCTCGAGTAGGTAAATGATGAAAACAGAATTTTGGATGTGGAATGCTGCCTAATGTGTCATCTCATATTCTTTTCTTTGTAGCATGGACATTTGGAATTTTATATGATTCAAAGCAATAGTCTAGTTTTTACATGAGAGTTAGATACTCAAGCATATCGACAAGCAACCATGTCTTTCAAAATGTCAAAGCTAAAATAAGTTCTCTCTATCCCGTCATGCTCAATCATTGATCCATTCATGAAACACACTCGCATATTAACTACACCCAATGCTCAAATACGATCATAGTGCCCCCTAGTTGGTGCTTTGTAAGAGAAGATGGAGACTCAAATAAAAAAATAAAAATTGTGTAAAGTAAAAGAAAGGCCCCTCGCAGAGGGAAGTAGGGATTTGTAAAGGTGCCAGAGCTCAAAGTGAAAACTAAGAGATAAAAAACATTTTGAGAGGCATTCTTTTCCCACCAACGAAAACGATTTAGAGTTCCCAACACTTTCCATGCTAGATATATCGTAGGTGGTTCCCAAACAGAAATTAAAGTTTATTCCTTTTTCCACCATACTTTCACTTTCCATGGCTAACTGTATCCACGGGTGCCTTCCATACCAACACTTTCCAAGGAATTTATTATTTGAAAACATAAAGTAAATTCATTTTTCATTTCGGAACTGGGCATCCCTAATACCTTTGCCTTACTCTCATGCAATGACAAGTGAATAAACACTCATCATCAGAATAACAAATCTAGCATGGAAAATATTAGCCACCCCTCACCGCCTCACGAGCGGTACGAGCACACAAAAGAGAAATTTATTTTGAATATTAGAGATGGAACATACAAATTTGCTTAGAATGGCAAAAGAATACCGCATATAGGTAGATATAGTGGACTCATGTGGCAAAACTGGTTTAAAGGATTTTGGATGCACAAGTAGTGATCATACTTAGTGCAAAATGAAGGCTAGCAAAAGATTGAGAAGCGACCAACCAAGAAACGTTTAATCTCATAAGGGAGCATTAAGCATAATTAACAGCGAATAATGCACCACAAGTAGGATGTGATTTCATTGCATGACTATTGACTTTGGTGCTTGCATAGGGAATCACCAACCTTAACACCAATATTCTTACTAAAGTATAATTACTCATCAACATGACTCATATATCACATCATCATATCACGAAACTAAACTATTACAAGGAATCAAGTTTATTTTGTCCAATGATATTCATGAAAGTTTTTATTCTATCCTTCTTGGATATCTATCACTTTGGAATGAATTTTCATGTGTTGCTTTTGATAAGCTCAAACAAATATAAGTGAAGATCATGAACATAGTATTTCTTTCTTGCAAATTAATTTAAGTGAAGCAAGAGATAATTTTTTCAAAAAATACTAAAGCACACCATGCTCAAAAAGATATAAGTGAAGCACTAGAGCAAATCCATAGCTCATAAAAATTTAAGTGAAGCATAGAGGGAAATTCTAACAAGTCATGGCATAATTTTGGCTCTCTCAAATAGGTGTGTCCAGCAAGGAATCAAGACTAAAAACACAAAATGAAACAAGCAAAGACTCATATCATACAAGACCACTACTAGGGAAAAGGCTAGCAGCGCGGGTTTTCAGGCTAGCAGCAGCGCGGGTGGCCGCGCTACTAATAAGGCGCTACAGCTAACTCATAGTAGTAGCGCGGCCCCAACCCGCGCTACTACTATTGACGATATCAGCAGCGCTTTTTGTGAACGCGCTACTATTAACTAGCTGTAGCGATTTCGTCATCCCTCGCTACTGCTATATCTTTCATCATTTTCCCACTGCCCCATTCCCTTTCAGTTCTCCTTTCACTTTCAGTTCTCCTTTCAGATACTAGATACTAGGTACTGCTAGTAGATATCAAATTCATAAACCATTACTAGGTACGGTAGTACTCCCTTCGTTCCAAATTACTCGTCGTGGTTTTAGTTCAAACCACGACGAGTAATTTGGAACGAAGGGAGTACTAGATAACAATTTCATGCATAGCCAACATGCATCCTCAAGCAGTACAAGGTCATATCAACGGCCATCATCATATGTAGTTCTAGATGATATCGACGACGATCATCATATGTAGTTCTAGATGATATAGCCACACACACATATGTAGTTCTAGATGATATAGCCACACACACATATGTAGTTCTAGATGATATAGCCACACACACATATGTAGTTCTAGATGATATCGAAGACAATCATCATCCTCAAGCCTGGGCGGTTGGTGTTCCTGATAGTAATTAGGATGGCCTGTCCAACACGAAGATTCTTGCCATCGTGGAATTTCTTCCACCCAACCAAGCTTAAGTGTGTGCGACCGTCCGTGTCCACGCGGTAAGTACAGGTTGTGACGGAGCCCCTTGCAGTAAGGCGTAGTCCAGCTGAGCCTTCTTCATCAGGCTCGATACCATAACTCACAGATATGCTCTTTGCCAATTTCTGAATAAGAAAAACATATCAATTAATAAGCATGTGATCGAACTCTACACTAAAACATATATATCATCGACTAGATTCCACACAACATACCATATCATTGGACTGTACACTAAGTAATTCACACTATTAATTTGCATTTGTAAGTATAACATACCATCTCATGTCGATCAACCATGGTATTTGTCAAGCAGGTCACGAATGGCACCCTGACAAAGTTAGCACGTGGCGGAATTATGTCCCACAGGTTGGACACCTCCTCCTCACTCAGCCTTGTTCTTTGAGCTACGATGGTTTCATGAAGTGGGTCCTCATCATCTTCATCGAGTGGGTCCTCATTATCTTCACCATCTTCATCATCTTCGTCATCTTCATCATCTTCCACCAGGTTGAGATAAATGACAGCTAGCTTGGGTCTTTCTGCTCGGAAGTTGAAGCTGATCAACTCACCACCAGTAAGATGCATGCGAGCGACGAAACGGGCCCATCCATCTCCTCCAATCTGCGACATATTGCGTCCTTTCTCGACCTCCATAGTGTACGGCCCCCCAGGAGCCTCAAATGTCACAGTGTCTCCTGTCAGCTTGTTGAATTTCAACCTCACATTGCATGGGACAATCTGTGTAAAATAAGCAAAATGACACAATGCAGTAATGCCAAAACTAAAAATAAAATAGTTATTACATTTCATCTAATTTCTTACCGCTGCATGATGAAAACTCGGCTGGAAGTAGATGCAGAACAGCTTGCCAGTTGCAAGGCTGCTGGCGCATCTTGACTTGCACAGTTGACATAGTGGTGGTGGTGGTGGCGCCATTCTTCCTAAAGCAATATGAGCAAAGGATTACTAAATCAACTAAATCAAAATGTTCCTAAGTCAACTAAATCAACTAGCCTACTAAATCAACTAAATCAAAATGTTCTAAGTCAACTAAATCAACTAGCCTACTAAGTCAACTAAATCAAAATGTTCTAAGTCAACTAAATCAACTAGCCTACTAAATCAACTAAATCAAAATGTTCTAAGTCAACTAAATTAACTAAATGAATTAGCCTACTAAATCAACTAAATCAAAATGTTCTAAGTCAACTAAATCAACTAGCCTACTAAATCAACTAAATCAAAATGTTCTAAGTCAACTAAATCAACTAGCCTACTAAGTCAACTAAATCAAAATGTTCTAAGTCAACTAAATCAACTAGCCTACTAAATCAACTAAATCAAAATGTTCTAAGTCAACTAAATTAACTAAATGAATTAGCCTACTAAATCAACTAAATCAAAATGTTCTAAGTCAACTAAATCAATTAGCCTACTAAATCAACTAAATCAAAATGTTCTAAGTCAACTAAATCAACTAGCCTACTAAGTCAACTAAATTATATCAACTAAATCAAAATGTTGCATATGAGCAGGAGGGAGAAGGAGGGAGACTCGAGGAGGGAGAAGAGAGTAGGATGGAGGAGGAAGGCGGAGCGAGGAGGGGCCGGCCGGCGCGGCCAGTTGAGGGAGGACGGAGGAGGAAGGCGGAGCGAGGAGGGGCCAGCCGGCGCGGCCAGTTGAGGGAGGACAGAGGAGGAAGGCAGATCGAGGAGGGGCCGGCCAGCGGCGAGTGGAGAGGGAGGATGGAGGAGGAGGCCGGTACCGAGTCCAGCAAGGAGGAGGAGGTGACGGCACGCGGCACAGACGGAGGAGGGGCGACGGGGCCGCGCGGCGTAGACGGATCGGAGAGGATTTTGAGTGGCTGTGTGTGAGTGGATCCGAAGGGAGGAGATGAGGGAGATGGATGGCTTAGCAGTAGCGTTCTTCAGGAAAACACGCTACTGCTAAGCTATCTAGCAGCAGCGCTTTTCATAGTAAAGCGCTACTGCTATGTGTCAGCATGCAAAAATAGACTTTGTTCAATATATCAAAAACACATTGATCATCAACGATCTTTTTGTGTACAATCTGATTTGACAATATGAGTCCTCACCGGTTTAGGAACAGGTGAAGACTCATATTGCAGCAACAAATTCTACACATAGAGTTCAATGAAGATCAAGTGCTTGTCAAAGTGTGAGAAGTAACATATTTAAGGTGGTAGAAACTCTCTTCACGGAGCGAGGTGGGACTAAATTTTTGTAGGAAACTTAGCAGTAGCGCTTATCCGAGAAATGCGCTGCTACTATGCCACGTAGCAGTAGCGTGCATCACGCTAACGCGTTGCTGCTATAACTAGCCTCGCGGCGGCCTCGTAGGAATTATAGCAGTAGCGCGTCTTTCGGGTGACGCGCTACTACTATATTTGTCTCAGCAGCGAGTTTCGTCCGTACACGCTACTGCTAGTTAGCAGCAGCGAGTTATTTTGGAGCGCGCTGCTGATAAGATTCTGTGTATAGGCTTTTCCCTAGTAGTGGACGCTCCAAGAAAAACTCATAGTATGTGACGAATAAAAATATAGCTTTGAGTAAAATACTGATGGTCGTTAGAAGAAAGAGCGATGCCACTCGGGGCATCCCCTAGCTTAGTTGCTTGCTTCTCTTTGGATAATATCTTGGGATGCCATGGGCATCCCCAAGCTTAGGCTCTTCTTACTTCTTATTCCTTCATCCATCATAAGATAACCCAAAATATGAAAACTTCAATCACACAAAACTCAACAAAACCTTCGTGAGATCCGTTAGTTTAAGGGAAAAAATCACTACTATAAGTACTGTAGCAACCAATTAATATTTTATTAGCACAATTGACTTTAATATATACTATATTCCAACTTTTCTATGGCAAAAACTCATCAAAGAAAACCATAGAATCATCAAAACAAGCACACAACGCAAAGAAAACAGAATCATCAAAAATAGAATAGTCTGTAGCAGTCTGGATATTTAGAATAGTTATGTAACTCCAAAAATCTTGAAAATTCTGAAAACATGAGAAATTTGTATATTAATCTTCTGCAAAAAGAATTCGTATTCTATCACGCTCTGGTTAAAAATAAGAATTATTTTCGTGAGCGTAAAAGTTTCTGTTTTTCAGCAAGATCAAAGAACTATCACCCAAGAGGATCCTAAAGGCTTTACTTGGCACAAACACTAACTAAAACACAAAAAACACAATCATAACAGTAGAATCATTGTGCAAACACTCAAGAAAATAAGCAAAAGACAAAAATAAATTTTATTCATTGGGTTGCCTCCCGACAAGCGCTATTGTTTTATGCCCCTAGTTAGGCATAAGATTTTGTTGATGCTCACATGAAAGATAATAATTGAAACACAAAGAGAGCATCATAAAACATGTGACAAACACATTTAAGTCTAACATACTTCCTATGCATAGGAATTTTATAGCAAAACAAATTGTCAAGACAACAAATATCTAGCATATGCTAAGGAGAGGAATAAAGCATTGAAAATCTCAACATAACGAGAGGTAATTTAGTAACAACAAAATTTCCACAACCATATTTTCCTCTCTCATAATAATTACATGTAGGATCATATTCAAATTCAACAATATAGCTATCATGTAAAATTTTCTCTACATGATCCACATGCATGCAAAGTTGGCACTCTTCCAAAATAGTGGGATTACTTTTACCTAAAGTTGACACTCTTCCAAACCCACTTTCAATATTATTGCAAACATATTCATCCTGAGGCTTAAATAGATTTTCAATATCATAAGAAGAATCACCCCAATCATGATCATTGCAACAAGTAGTGGACATAGCAAAATTAGCATACGCAAGCCATAAATCCCTTTTGATGTCTGCTAGGACTACGTCGGTATTTCCCCAAAGAGGGAGGGATGATGCAGCACAGCGACGGTAGGTATTTCCCTTAGTTATGAGACCAAGATTAGCGAACTAGTAGGAGAACCAAGCAACACTACGTAAACAACACCTGCACACAAGAAACAAATACTCACAACTCGACGTGTTAAAGGGGTTGTCAATCCCTTTTGGGTAACGCTGCCAGAGATTGGCAAACGGACGTGATAGAGTTGTAAATATTGATAGATCGAACACCAAATAAAATAAAGTGCAGCAAGGTATTTTTGTATTTTTAGTTTAATAGATCTAAAAATAAAAGAAAAGGAAAATAGATCGCAAAGGCAAATAATATGAGAAAGAGACCCGGGGAAGTAGGTTTGACTAGTGGCTTCTCTTGAGAAAAATAGCAAATGGTGGGTAAACAAATTACTGTTGGGCGATTGATAGAACTTCAAATAATCATGACGATATCCATGCAATGATCATTATTTAGGCATCACGTCCAAGATTAGTAGACTGACTCTTGCATGCATCTACTACTATTACTCCACACATCGACCGCTATCCAACATGCATCTAGTGTATTAAGTTCATGGAGAAATGGAGTAATGCAATAAGAACGATGACATGATGCAGACAAGATCTATTTATGCAGAAATAGACCCCATCATTTATCCTTAGTAGCAACGATACATACGTATCTGTTCCCCTTCTGTCACTGGGATCAAGCACCGCAAGATCGAAACCACTAGAAAGCACCCCTTCCCATTGCAAGATAAATAGATCAACTTGGCCAAACAAAACCCAAATATCGAAGAAGAAATACGAGGCTATAAGCAATCATGCATGTAAGAGATCAAAGAAACTCAAATAACTTTCATGGATTAAAAACTCAAAGTTCATCTGATCCCAGCAAACACACCGCAAAAAGAGTTACATCATATGGATCTCCAAGTGACCATTGTATTGAGATTCAAATGAGAGAGGGGAAGCCATCTAGCTACTAACTACGGACCCGAAGGTCTACAAAGAACTACTCACGCATCATTGGAGATGCACCAATGGAAGTGGTGAACCCCCCGTGATGGTGTCTAGATTGGATCTAGTGGTTCCGAACTCTGCGGCGGCTAGAGTTGATTTTCATCGACTCTTCTAGGGTTTCTGGAATATTGGGGTATTTATAGAGCAAAGAGGCGGTTCAGGGGGCACCCGAGGTGGGCACAACCCACCTGGGCATACTTGGGCTCCCAGGCGCGCCCTGGTGGGTTGTGCTCCCCTCGGAGCACCCCCAGGTGCTTCTCCGGCCCACTGGATATATTTTGCTCCAAAAAATCCATAAAAAGATTCGCTGCATTTGGACTCCGTTTGGTATTGATTTCCTACGATGTAAAAAACATGCACAAAACAGCAACTGGCACTTGGCAATATGTCAATAGGTTAGTACCCAAAAAATGATATAAAATGACTATAAAATGATTATAAAACATCCAAGAATGATAATATAACAGCATGGAACAATAAAAAAATTATAGATACATTGGAGACGTATCACCTTTTTACCTATATTCTTTCTTCTTTTCTTCTTCTTCACCACATCATGTGTGGGTTTAATTAGTTTCTTCGAGCTTCTTATTTATGAGATTGGTTGAATAGGGAGATCCTCCTCGTCACCTATTTCATCATGAGAGACAATAGGAGGTAAGTGGAAATATTTACCCTTTCATGAGTATTCCTTTTATATTCTATTGGTTTCCCCATCTTTCTATAGTTGGCAATATAAGCATTCTCAATGCTATTTACCATGCAAAACATATAGATATACTTTATATTAGTTTCAATGTCATTGGTGAGAATGAATACTTCAAACCAACTATTTTTATGTGTCAATTCTTCACTCCCCCAAAATAGACAAAGCTCATTATAAAGTTCAAGTGTTATCAAATCATTACAATATTTGGCCATGACTCGATCATGAAAAAGTTTGCATTGAAAATTAAGATGACCAACCTTATTGCAAAGTTCACAAGTAATAGGACAAAGAGAATATAATTTTGTAGCAAATTCATCTATCACTTTTATCAAAGAATTGGTTCTATCATGTTTATGCTTCTTACAAAATATAACTTCCCTATAAGGCACATCTTCACAATTTCTTTCCACTCCACAAAAATTGACATGCTTATAAGAAACATTTTTATTATGACTAGTGCAATCATCATTAGTTTTTTGGATATTCATAGAATTCATACTAACAACATTTTAATCATGCTCATCATTCATGCCAATCACTTTATTGATTTCTTCTTCTATCAATTGAGCACAATCTTCCGCTCCATCATTTTCAAGGAAGACATGATAAAGATGAATAATATGAGACCACCTCAATTCCATTTTTTTATAGTTTTATTTTTCTAAACCAAACTATTTGTAAAACAAGAGACTAAAAGATTCAATTGCAAGATCTAAAGATATACCTTCAAGCACTCACCTCCCCGGCAACGGCGCCAGAAAAGAGCTTGATGTCTACTACGCAACCTTATTGTTGTAGACTCGTGTTGGGCCTCCAAGCATAGAGTTCTGTAGGACAGTAGCAATTTTCCCTCAAGTGGATGACCTAAAGTTTATCAATCCATGGGAGGCGTATGATGAAGATGGTCTCTCTCAAAAAACCCTGCAATCAAATACAAGAAATCTCTTGTGTCCCCAACACACCAAATACCAATGGCAATTTGTATAGGTGCACTAGTTCGGCGAAGAGATGATGATACAAGTGTAGTAATGATTGTAGATATTGATTTTTGAAATAGGAACAATAAAAATAGCAAGGTAGAAATTGATAAAACAGAGCACAAAAGGTGTTGCAATGCTTGAAGATGAGGCCTAGGGTCCGTACTTTCGCTAGTGCAATCTCTAAACAATGCTAATCTAATTGGATCATATAACCACCCATCAACGTGCGATTAAGAATCACTCCAAAGTTCTTATCTAGCGGAGAACATAAGAATAAACTGTTTGTAGGGTACGAAACCACCTCAAAGCTATTCTTTCTGATCAATCTATCATAGAGTTTGTACTAAAATAACACTACGATATTCTTTATGATCGATCTAACCAAGAGTTCATACTAAAATAACACCATATGATACACATCAACCAACTCCAATGTGACCTAGATACTACAATGTTACCGTGAGTATCCGTGAGTTGATTATGCGATATGCATAAAAGAATTTCAGATTCATAATACTCCATGCAACACAAAGAACCTCAAAGAGTGCCCCAAAATTTCTGTCAGAGAAACAAAGACGAGAACATGCATCAACCCCTATGCATAGATTACCCCAATGTGACATTTGGAATCCGCAAGTTGAGTGCCAAAACACATATTAAGCTAATCAATATGATACCCCATTGTCACCACGAGTATTCATAGCAAGACATCAAGTGTTCTCAAATCCATAAAAGTATTCAATCTGGTAAAGCGAAATGTCACAGGGAAAACTCAATTCACAACAAGATAGAGAGCGCAAAACACCGTATGATCCAACTATATTAACAAAACCAGCGATACATCAAGATCGTGACATCTCAAGAACATGAGAGAGAGAGAGACAGAGAGAGATTAAACACATAGCTACTGGTACAAACCCTCAGCCCCGAGGGTGGACTAGTCCCTCCTCATCATGGTGACCGCCAGGATGATGGAGATGGCCACCGGTGATGATTTCTCCCTCCGGCAGGATGCCGGAATGGTGTCTAGATTGGTTTTTCGTGGCTACAGAGGCTTGCGGAGGCGGAACTTCTGATCTAGGGTTACCCCCAGGGTTTTTGGAGTATTTGGGAATTTATAGGACGAAGAGGTGGTGTCGGAGGCCACCGAGGTGGGCACAACTCACTTGGGCGCACCTGGGCCTCCAAGCGCGCCCTGGTGAGTTGTGCCCCCCTCGGGGCTCCCCTCTGGTACTTCTTTGGCCCACCTGGTGTCTTCTGGTCCAGAAAAAATCTCCAAAAAGTTTTGTTGTGTTTGGACTCCGTTTGGTATTGATTTTTTGCGAAGTAAAAAACAAGCAAAAAACAACAACTGGCATCGGCCCTATGTCAATAGGTTAGCCTCGAAAAATGATATAAAGTTTTTATAAATGTTTGTAAAACATCAAAGAATGATAATATAACAGCATGGAACAAGCAAAAATTATAGATAGGTTGGAGACGTATCAGGTGTCAACCCACACAACAAGGCCCTACATAAACCTTTCATCTGTAAACTTCTCTTCTTCTTTTTGAGAATGTATCACTATCTAAAGCTTTGTTTAACAGTTCTAATTGTACGACTAAACATCATGAGCCTATGGGAAATAAAGCAAACCTTTTGAGGTCCCTATACAGTTATCCATACTACACACTTTTTCCCCGCTCTTCGATCTTGTCTTAAACCTGTATGGCGTATATCCGCTCTAACATGCAAACCGGCTAACAGACCAGGGGCTCGAACGTAACACTCTCCCCACACACTAAGTCTGGCACCCTATTTTCTAACGTGTTCGGCGTCTTGGATATTGCACTATATGCATCGGTTCTGAATTATGTCTTGGGTCAATAGTTGGGTCGCCTCGCTCCTTTTCTTACCTTCCTACATTCCGCATGTTCGGCTAATAAGGTAAAGGGAGAACTGAGGGAGTCCTGGATTAGGGGGTCCTCGGACAGCCGGACTATATGCTTATGCCGGACTGTTGGACTATGAAGATACAAGATTGAAGACTTCGTCACGTGTCTGGGTGGGACTCTCCTTTGCGTGGAAGGCAAGCTTGGCAGTTTGGATATGTAGATTTCCTTCTCTGTAACTGACTCTATGTAACCCTAGCCCCCTCCGGTGTCTATATAAACCGGAGGGTTTAGTCCGTAGGACAACAACAATCATAATCATAGGCTAGCTTCTAGGGTTTAGCCTCTACGATCTCGTGGTAGATCAACTCTTGTAATACTCATATCATCAAGATCAATCAAGCATGAAGTAGGGTATTACCTCCATAGAGATGGCCCGAACCTGGGTAAACATTGTGTCCCCCGCCTCCTGTTACCATTAGCCTCAGATGCACAGTTCGGGACCCCCTACCCGAGATCCGCCGGTTTTGACACCGACATTGGTGCTTTCATTGAGAGTTCCACTGTGATGTCGAAAAAAGGTTTGATGGCTCGCCTTGTTGTCAAGGACAACATCACCTCCGGGGAAGCCCTGGCTTCAGGCCAAACCCTCCAACTAGGCGACTTTGTCATGACCGCCCGTCCGGCCGCCGTGCCGACGATGACCTCTCGGGTCATCAAAAACAGCCTCCACATCAGCTCGGAATACGCCGAGTGGATGGATCCAATGGAACATTCGTCTTTACACGAGCTCTGGGATCACATCACCACCTTGGGAGTCGCCACAGACTATGATCGGATTGGGCTTAAACCCGATCAAAGAGAGATTAACTCTCCGCCAGTCACCCCATCAAATAGCGGTGGTGGAGGAGAAATGCAATGATTCTTCCTCTATGTTGAGGACGAACTCCGGGCCGGATACCCGTTCACGGAGGACGTGACCCAAACAACGAACTTAGAATCGGACTGCGGGCCAGAAAAATTGGGCAACATCCCGGAACCCGAACTTCCAAATTCGGAAGTTCCTCTGCCCCTGGATCTCGGATCAGGTAAGGGTTCGGACTTAAATCCACCCACCCACCCAGATACAAGCGATCTTTCCCACATTAGACAACAATCCCAAGAGACAGTACATCACTTTTGTGCCAGATTCCTCCTTGTAATGAGCAATGTCCAGGATTGTTGCGAGGAAGATGCAATCTCATTCTTTTGCAAAAATTGCACGGACAAGGGAATCCTCAATGCCATAAGTCGCAAGGACATATCACACTTCGCTGACTTGGCGGCCATAGTACAAAAGTACTGTGCGATAGAAAGCGCCTGGAAAACCCAAGCAAAGT
>NC_041391.1:427286741-427301779 GCF_002162155.2 Triticum dicoccoides | reverse complement strand
GCAAGTCACCCGATCCAATTACAAAGAAACCAATGCCCACTACAGGGCGTGGAACCGTATTGGAGGGATGGCTGAATGGCTCAATTGTGGATGGCTTCCAGCTTAATTAAGTGCTCATGGACGGTGGCAGCGGATTAAACCTCATCTACGAGGAAATTCTCAACAAAATGGAAATAGACAAGAGCCGCATTGAGCAAAGCAGCACGACCTTTAGAGGAATTATCCCCAGTCGGGAGGCACCATGTGCGGGAAAAATCACACTCGATGTGGTATTTGGCACACCGGAGACTTACAGGTCCGAAGAGATAACATTCCAAGTGGCCCCGTTCAGTAGCGGATACCACGCCCTTTTAGGGCGGGACGCATTCGCGAGCTTCGAAGCTACACCCCATTATGGGTACATGAAGCTCAAGATGCCCGGGCCCAACGGAATCATCACTCTAGCTAGTGATCCGGACATAGCACTCAGCGTCGCCGCCCTGGCCCTTGATGCATTATCCAAAGCCCTCGCGGCTGAAGAACTAACCGCGCTATGCTCCACGGTCACAGGGACGACGTTATACTCGACAAACGATCCAAGTCCACCTCTTTCAAACCAGCGGACAAAATAGTGAAATTCCAAGCCCACCCAACGGACTGTACTAAAACAGCATCCATCGGGGCACAGCTGAACCCCACAATCGACGCCGCACTGCGGGCGTTCTTACACGAGAATTGGGACATCTTCGCCTGGCACCCACGCAGGCTGGCCGAGCATAGCCTAAACATATTGAAGGGATACAAGCCGGTCAAGCAGTCTCTACGGTGCTTTTCAGAGCCTAAACGACTAGCTATGGGAGAGGAGCTAGCCAAGTTACTCGAAGCTGGATTCATCAGAGAAATAAAACACCCGGACTGGCTAACAAACCTGGTGATGGTACCAAAGAAGGACAAATCCTGGCGCCTATGTGTCGATTTCAAGGACCTCAATAAGGCTTGCCACGGGCTGGATTGCTAAGTAGGCCATCGAGCTCCTCCCGTTCGACATTATATATAAACCACGGCGAGAAATTAAATCGCAAGTACTGGCTGACTTCATCGCCGAATGGACAGAAGCCAAACTCCCTAAAGAGTACGGCGCGTACTCCAATTGGATCATGCACTTTGACGGCTGTAAGATGCTGGCTGGTCTGGGAGCGGGCGTTGTCCTGACATCCCCCACCGGAGATACAGTCCAATATGTACTCCAAATACTATACACAGACTCCAACAATGCGGCCGAATATGAGGCTCTATTGCATGGTCTTCGGATGGCAGTCTCCAAGGGCATCCAACGCGTTGAGGTGCATGGGGACTCAAACCTCGCAACATCTCAAATATATGAAGACTTCGAAACCAAGGACCCGAAAATGGCGGCTTACCATAATGCCGTCCTCAAGATGTCAGCTCGGTTCGAGGGGCTTGAATTTCATCATGTGGTCCAAGAAAACAATCCAGCGGCGGATATCCTTTCCTGCATCGGCGCTAAGCGTGACCCCGTACCACCTAACATCTTCTTGGAAAGGTTGTTCAAGCCATCCGTGGTGTGGCAAGGGGAGACCGGCAGTACTAGTCCGGATCCGACCACAACCCCAGAGCCCGAACACTCTGACATAATCAGAGGCTCCGCCACCGAAATAACACCTTCGGCCCATGTAATCATGGATGTCATTACCCCCAGGACCAAACCCTTCTTAGCCTACCTAAATAGGCAAGAACTCCCCGAGGACCAAAATGAGGCACGTTGCATTGTGCGGCACTCTAAAGCCTACAAGGTCCACGAGGGAGAGCTTTATAAGAAAAGCGCTACCGGAGTACTCCAAAGATGTATCTCCGAAGAGGAAGGGCGGCAGCTCTTGGCCGAAATCCATGCTGGACTCGGCGGCCACCACGCCGTAGCTCGGGACCTTGTAAGCAAGGCCTCCCGTACATGTTTCTACTGGCCGATAGCCCGAGCAGACGCACAAGATCTCGTCCAACATTGCGTTGGTTGCCAGCTCTTCGCCAACCAAAGCCATATGCCACCTACCGCACTCCAAACAATCCCCATAACTTGGATCTTTGTGGTCTGGGGGCTCGATATGGTCGGACCCCTTAAAGGAGGAAGCCATAAGAAAAAATACTTGTTGGTCATGGTGGATAAATTCACCAAATGGATAAAGGCCAAACTAGTTAAAACGGCTGAATCCGGAACGGTGATAGACTTCATATCAGGGGTTGTGCACCATTACGGTGTCCCCCACAACATAATTACTGATAATGGCTCCAACTTCACAGCCGACGAGGTGAAAACTTGGTGCGGCAACATGGGCATTAAGCTTGATTACGCCTCCGTCTATCATTCCCAAACAAATGGTCAAGTCGAACGAGCAAATGGTCTTATTATGAATGGCACCAAACCTAGAGTAGTACGATCCCTGAAGGAATCAGACACGCACTGGGTCGAGGAGCTCGACTCCGTACTATGGGGACTGCGGACCACGCCGAATCGCACTACCGGATACACACCATTCTTCATGGTGTACTGCGCAGAGGCGGTATTGCCCTATGATATCAATCATGACTCACCTCGAGTGTGCATGTATGAAGAGAGAGAAGCCAAGCTTGATCGGCAGGACAGTTGAGATGCCCTGGAGGAGGAGCGCGACATCGCAAAAGCCCGTTCCGCATTCTATCAACAACATGCTCGAAGGTATCAAAGCATAGAAGTACGGGCCAAAACTTATAACGATGGCGAACTTGTTCTACGCCTACTAGAGAAGAAAAAGGACAAGCTCAAGCCCAAGTGGAAGGGTCCCTTCATCATTGATAAAGTTCTCACCGGAGGAGCATACCGTCTGCGTGATGCATCAGATAATCGACTCGAGCCGAACCCATGGAACACGGCCAGACCCCGAAGATTCTATGCCTAGCGGCGAACTCCGTGTTCGTCTCCTTCCCTCCGCCTTTTTTTATTTTTATTATTATATCCTCTCTCTTTATTTTTATGGCCCTGAAGGCTTTAAGTGTGACTCGACTACACACTCTTGACGCGCTATGCACACTCAACATACCTGGGGGCTTCTTATACAGAAGCATAATATGATTACCTTCAGAGCATCACACCCACTACATATGTGTCACTTTTCCATATGTACCTTTTCTTCACCATTATATGCATCGATATGACTTAAGTTTTGGCCAAGCTGGGTTGCCTGGCTCCTATGTTTATGCCCTACGTTCCCGTTAGTTCGGCTAGGGCATAAGGGGAGCACCTCTATGATTGTTACTGCCGGGTACGCCGGACGTGTACCTCAGACTGGGTGAAGCCGAAAGCTAGGGAATATTCGGTCGGTGAACTAAAGATGTCTCTTACCTCTTACAATACAAACCCCCAGATGTTTCATATACCGCGTCTCTGTTCGCAGTTCGGACATGCACATTAATGCATGCGTACCCAGGGAAAGGAACCCTTAACGGAACTATTCTCCCTGGAAGATGTTTCTTACTATCCATGTAATATAACATAGCTCGTTGGGTACTTGTCTGTTCAAGCACTTATGACCCCTACCCCTAGTTTCCATGCATACCTCGGTTTACATAACTAAGCGGGTATTCGGAAACACTCCGGACTGTCGGGTCCGGGCTGAAGCGAAAAGGTACGCCATGACAAATGATTTACAATCTGGCTAGGGACAAAATATGTCAATTGAAGTACACAATAACTTAGACCCACATACTTCTTCTTCTATACCATCCAACAGGCTGTCTAGCCTACAATCCTGTTGGGAATACTTTGCAGCTAATCCTACCTGGTCATATACCAGACTAATGGGAATCTCTTTCCCATCTGACCCTACAGGTCCGACCAGGGCCATGTGATTGGGATCGACCTTGGTGTACCATGTTTTTACCATGGCCCAAGCTTCCCTCGCACCTTGTCGGCAAGACGATATCTTCCATAAGTGGAAGCACCGCCGCGCTCCTTTGAGCAGTTGTACAAGCTCCCCATGCTTCCTGGCAGGGAGTCCGATGGAGAAAAGGCCTTGGCAATATCCTGCATCACCTTCCGAACTTGTTCGTGCAGTTGCGCAAGCTCTTGCAGAAGATCGCCTGTGGATCCAGGCATCTCCTCTTCGGGACGACCAGTCAGTATACCTACAGACATAACTATGTTAGCCCGTTTCTTCGCCAAACTATATAAAGGTTCGTTTGAGCACATACTAAAAATGCTGCGTTGAAGCCTCCTATTCTCCTTCAAGCAGTCAGCAAGCTGGGTCCGAACATCTTTCAGTTCCATTCCCAGCCGGGTATTGGCATCCAGGAGATCGTTTTTCTCTCGCCTGATGTGTAAGTACACGCTCGCCGGCCTCTAGTTGTCGTTGAGCTCATTGTTCATCCTCTTGTAGGATCTCCGGATTCACTCTGGATTGCCTACGGAATCTATTGATAGATCTGCGAACATGCCAAATACCAAACGGTACATGTAATTACGTTTTTTACCGATTAAGACAAATATTACTAGCTGGGGCCTTCTTGGATTCCTCCATTTCAGCAGCTGCGACCCTTAGCCAGGCTTTGCACTCCTCCAGCTCCTGAGACAAATGGGTGTTCTTCTCTGTAAGAACCTATTCATACAATGATCCTTAAATCAGTTGTGCCAATTGTTTCAAGTCTCAGGGGCTACTGATATACATAATGATCAGATTTTGCATACCGTATATCTTTTAAATACTGGTCTGTGGCTCTAGCAAGCCCATATTGAGCAGCTCGGATGTACGCGTCTCCCGAGTTGAAGGCATTGACAGCCTCTTCGGAGCAATTAGGGTCGCGGAGTGCGGCCCGCTGATGCTGATGATTCATAGCGCTCTCCACTTTGGAATTCGTAGCGGATATTCTATCCGCCTCCTCTGTAGGACGACCGTCCGGTGTCGTCCCCATGTCAGCCTCCACCCTCGAGGTCGGTTCTGGAGTCCGGCTGGTAGAGGCGTGACAAGCAGGATCCCCGGATAGTGTCCGGCGGATACTCTTTCTGTGAAGACATGGTGGACATTGTTATATTTTAAAGATGACAATCACGGAGCATGTTTCAAATCATACCTCTTCGATGGTGGCTCGGTCCTGTTCACTTTCCTTTTAAGCCTACCCGGCTTGGGCTCCCCTTGTTGGTGAGTCGCCGCGGGTTAGGCACGGCGCCCCGATGGCCTTCCCTATAAAGCGCAATACATGTGTAGTGGGTAAGGCATAAAGAGGGGATCCTTTTCGAAAGTTAGGACTCCTATTTTACTTACATATGATGCAGGGAGTAGGCCAGGATAGTCAGCAATGATGGCCACCAAGGCACCGTCACAACTTGCCTGGTAAAACATCCTGTCGACGAGCTCCACAAATATGTCTAGATCTTCTTCGAGTCTGGGGTCGAGGGCCCGGTTGTGGTCCTCTGGTTGTGGAGGCGGGTTGTGGACCTCCCTCACAGCTTTCCGCAGTACCTGTTATGGACTAGGAAGGTAAATATTTGCAATAAAAGATTACGGGAGCGAATAGAGTTGAGTAAAAGATAGCAACTCACCCAGCGAGGGGGGTTGTACATGGAAAATCCATCTCGTCGCTTAATGCAGATGAACTCTATACAGATCGGACAATATTTTCGCCAGAGCAGTGGCGGAGTCCGGACCTTTCCGACCACAGTGGGTGGCATCGTCTTCTCCATTGAAGTGACACATGGGATGCCCCCGATATTGGAGTGGCTGCACCCCCCGCATTATGCATATTGACATAACCTCGATTATTGTCAATCTAGATTTGGCCAGCGTTTTTTTGTCCTGCCCATCAGTTGAAGAACCTCTCTGCTATCTTCCTCCTGGGGGCTCTGGGGATGCCAGCTACGCCGTTTCTTTAATGGGGCATTTGTGAACTCGGGAAGACCCATCCGGATAGGGTCAGGAGGGAGACGTCCTCTATATAAAATCACTTGGAAGGCCAGTCTTTGGATGTCTTCTTCGGAGTGCCGGACAGGTATCCGGTCCCGGCGATGCGCCAAATTTCGGCTCCGCCCACTTGATATATTGATCCCTCCTGATTTCGAGGGATGAGACAGAACAACCTTTTCCATAGCTCAAAATGAGCTTCATTGCCCAGAAATAGCTCACAAAGGGCGACATAACCTGCGATGTGCAGGATGGAGGCAGGAGTTAAGTTGTGCAGCTGGAGGCCATAATACTCCTGGAGCCTGCGGAGGAACGGATGGATTGGAAATTCGATGCCCCTCAGCAAGTAAGGGACAAGGCATACTCACTCCCCCTTGGATGGGTTGGGAAAACTCTTCGCTTGCTCCCCGTCGTCAAAAGTGGCTAATCCGGCTCGGACGGGGATAAGATATGCGGGTGGGAGAAACCCCTAGATTTGCAACTCCACCAATTGGCCGTGGGATACAGTACACTTCTCCCAATCACCTGGCCTAGCGCTATGGGAGCGAGAGGAGGAGCTGCGACGACCAGCCATGATGGTATGGGTTTTTCGGGTGCGCTCTGATGAATCCTTGCTTGGGGAAGATGTTGTGATTTGGATCTGAGGATCCCCGTATCTTTAATAGACGATTTACTTACATGGTAAGGGTGGCAAGTGTAAAAACGCCCTGACTTCTCGCATTCGCTCCACACGTGGAGACTGACATTATTAAGGTACATAAGCCGATGAGTGCAACATTGAATGGGAAGCCGGACACTGCTCGTTACAACAGGTACTCTGGAGAATTTCGAGAAGAACATGCCTTGCAATGCCAAAGACAATCTGCATGCCGGACTCATCGTCATTGAAGCCTGGTTCGGGGGCTACTGAGGGAGTCCTGGATTAGGGGGTCCTCGGACAGCCGGACTATATGCTTATGCCGGACTGTTGGACTATGAAGATACAAGATTGAAGACTTCGTCCTGTGTCTGGGCGGGACTCTCCTTTGCGTGGAAGGCAAGCTTGGCAGCTCGGATATGTAGATTTCCTTCTCTGCAACCGACTCCGTGTAACCCTAGCCCCCTCCGGTGTCTATATAAACCAGAGGGTTTAGTCCATAGGACAACAACAATCATAATCATAGGCTAGCTTCTAGGGTTTAGCCTCTACGATCTCGTGGTAGATCAACTCTTGTAATACTAATATCATCAAGATCAATCAAGCAGGAAGTAGGGTATTACCTCCATAGAGAGGGCCCGAACCTGGGTAAACATTGTGTCCCCCGCCTCTTGTTACCATCAGCCTCGGACGCACAGTTCGGGACCCCCTACCCGAGATCCGCCGGTTTTGACACCGACAAGAACCACTGTGATTGTACTTTCGCCTAGTTCGGTTAAGTACCTCAATGGAAAAAGCTGAAAACTGATTGTCATATAGGCAAGAACTGGTCGATGATCCGATGACTGGTGTCAAACCCAAAATCGTTGGCAATTATACCATGTAACACGAAGGGTTTGTCCTTGCACAAAACAAGTGGTAGATGTCTAGCCCTCAGGTTCTCCGCACATCTCCCCACACCGGGGGCTGGTTACCAGCCCCCACAGTCAAGCTCCTATGGCCAAGTCAAAGTCATAAAGCCGCATAGTCTGATTGCCTTATTCCCCTCCTACACTACCGCCTTCGGGCACCGTGATGTTGACTAAGGGTTATAGTGCGGTGGGTGGAACACCCCTCGTAGTATCTACGTGGGGGTTGAAGCCAACGACTGGTAACTTTCAGAATGGAACGGCCGAACAGGAGTCAAAATGAACATAAACACATAAAAGTATGATAACCCATATGAAAACATAATCACATTATAAAACATAAGGTTTGACCAAAGTTTAATACATAAACATGCACAACTATTTAAGGAGTACATCCTTCGAGCATGCGCCTCCACTCCCCGAGCACCATCCATCACGACGGAGAAGTAGTTCTCTGGGCTCCTATGCTCCTTTCCAGCTGGAGGAGGTCCAGTGGCCATCTCAATGGGCTTAATCTTCGTCCAATGCACGATGGTCTTCGAGAATGCCATCCGAGCCCCCTTAATACAAACCCAGTGCTTACCGGTCTCAGCATGGACAGCAGCGTCACACAACTTTGCCACCAGATCAAAATAGCTGCCCAGTATGGCCTCGGAGGGCCACAGCCGGACACAAAGGTCCTTCATGGCCAGCTCCGCCATTCGGTGCAGCTCCATCAGCTGTTTCATTTCATTAGCGATGAAGGGAGGGTGCTCGGGCGCCTGGAACTGCGCCCAGAATAGCCTAAGCTCGGAGTCACCCTCCGGAGTAGCATAGTGCCTTGACACATCCGCCGTGCTCCTCAGGAGCTCCACAAAGGCGCATGCGAAACGCCAGACCTGTGTAAGCAATGCGAATCTTTGGCTGCCAAAGACCAGTAAGTACTACTTACCATTCGCAATTTTCTTTACTTGTCGGAGCTCTTCCCGAGCACCTCGTGTCTCTGTCGGCGCCTCCTGGACCTCTGTCTTCATCATTTCCAGCTCGGTGGCCTACTCCTTATTCTTCTTCTCAAGGTCCTCACATTTAGTGATGGCATGATTGAGCTCTTGTTGCATTTCAGCCACCATGGCCTCATGCTTCTCTCTGTTGGTTTTCACCAAAGTCAGCTTAGCGGCCGCTCTCTTGGACGCCGCCGTCTGTTGTGCTACTTCAGCTTTGGCCTTCTGTAGCTCATCCTTGAGGCTCTCTACCTCCGCGGCAATAGCTGCAATCTTATTCTCTCTCAAGGGATCATCCTGAATACTCTACTTAATGTGAAACATGCAAAGGACTATGTTTCGCACAGACTAACCTTGTGCTTCGTCAAACCACTTGTTGACGAGGTTGAGCTCTTCATCAGAACTCTTCAGCTTTCGATTTATTTCAACCAGCTCCGCAGCATGTCAGTAGCCACAAACGTGAAGCCTGCAAAACAAAGACAACATGACACTCAGGCCACTGTCCTCATGATTTTTGTTCCGCTGCCAGGTTTCTTAAAAACATGCCAGAGTCTCGGGGGACTGCAATATACAAGGACTGCTCAAATCTTGTTTACAAAGAACATTGTTTACAAAGAAAACATTACTTGGTTCACCTCATAGACCATTAAGGCGCCACGAAAAGCATCTTTCAGTCCACTGTTAATGGACCAACCGCTTTGCAAAACTGCACCCATTAGGGCGCGGTGTTCTGCGACTATGGAGGAGTTGTTCACAACCTCTTCCATTATGTTTGGCCACTCTACCATGATCTGGTCCCCGGTGTTCAACACCGGCGGCAAGGCGCTGGCTCCTCCTTTGGTAGGGGGTGGTTGTGACGCTTCGGAAGGCCATGAGGGCCCGGGAACCGTCTTCTGAGAGGGCTCAGCTTGCCCGAGCTCCTTCTCCTAGTCTTCGGCGACTGATGTATGAAGGAAATATGCCCTAGAGACAATAATAAAGTTGTTATTTTATATTTCCTTATATCATGGTAAATTTTTATTATTCATGCTAGAATTGTACTAACCTGAAACTTCATACATGTGTGGATACATAGACAAAACACTGTGTCCCTATTAAGCCTCCACTAGACTAGCTCGTTAATCAAAGATGGTTATGTTTCCTAACCATAGACATGTGTTATCATTTGATGAACGGGATCACATCATTAGGAGAATGATGTGATGGATAAGACCCATCTGTTAGCTTAGCATATTGATCATTCAGTTTTATTGCTATTGCTTTCTTCATGTCAAATACATATTCCTTCGACTATGAGATTATGCAACTCCCGGATATCAGAGGAATACCTTGTGTGCTATCAAACGTCACAACATAACTAGGTGATTATAAAGATGCTCTATAGGTATCTCCGAAGGTGTTTGTCGGGTTGGCATAAATCGAGATTAGCATTTGTTACTCCGAGTATCGGAGAGGTATATCTGGGCCTCTCGGTAATGCACATCATAAGAAGCCAGGCAAGCAAAGTAACTAATGAGTTAGTTACAAGATGGTATATAACGGAACAAGTAAATAGACTTGACGGTAACGATATTGAACTAGGTATGTGGATACCGATGATCGAATCTCGGGCAACTAACATACCGATGGACAAAGGGAATTACATGTGTTGTCATTACGGTTCGACCGATAAAGATCCTCATAGAATATGTAGGAACCAATATGAGCATCCAGGTTCCGCTATTGGGTATTGACCGGACTGGTGTCCTGGTCATGTCTACATAGTTCTCGAACCCATAGGGTCCGCATGCTTAACGTTCGATGACGATTTTGTATTGTATGAGTTATATGATTTGGTGACCGGATGTTGCTTGGAGTCCCGGATGAGATCATGGACATGACGAGGAGTCTCGAAATGGTCGAGAGGTAAATATTGATATTATTCGGACACCGAAAGTGTTCTGGAGGGTACCGGGTGAATATCAGGTCACCGAAAGGGGTTTTGGGCACCCCCGGCAAAGATATGGGCCTAATGGGCCAACAGGGGAAACACAGCAGCCAGCAAGGGCTGTTGCGCCCCCATATGGGCCACACCGTAGGAGAAATGAAAGAGGTGAAGAGATGGAAGGGGAGGGATTCGGCCTCCCCCTTCCTTCCCTCCTCCCTCCTCTTTCCTTCCCCCTCCTGTGAAAAAGGAAAGGGGGCCGAATTGGGGAGTAACCCCAAGTAGGATTTGACCTACTTGGGGCGCCCCCCTTGGCTTCTCCCTCTCCCTCCCACCTATATATATATGAAGGGGGAGGCGCTTAGAACACACAACAACATGTGTTAGCCGTGTGCGGTGCCTCCCTCCACAGATTACACCCTTGGTCATGTTCTCGTAGTGCTTAGGCGAAGCCCTGCGCGGATCACTTCACCATCACCGTCACCATGCCGTCGTGTTGACGGAACTCATCTACTTCCTAGGCGCTTTGCTGGATCAAGAGTTCGAGGGACGTCATCAAATTGAACGTGTGCAGAACTCGGAAGTGTCGTACATTTGGTGCTTGATCGGTCGGAACAAGAAGAAGTTCGACTACATCAACCGCGTTGTCAAACGCTTCCGCTTTCGGTCTACTAGGGTACATAGACACACTCTTCCCTTCTGGTTTCTATGCATCTCCTAGATAGATCTTGCATGAGCGTAGGAAATTTTTGAAATTGCATGCTACATTTCCCAATAGTGGCATCCGAGCCAGGTCTATGCGTAGATGATATGCACGAGTAGAACATAAAGAGTTGTGAGGTGTGATCGTCATACTGCTTACCACCAATGTCTTATTTTGATTCAGCGGTATTGTTGGATGAAGCGGCCCGGACCAACCTTACACGACCACGTTCATGGGACCGGTTCCACTGACAGACATGCAACTAGTTTTGCATAAAGGTGGCTGGCGGGTGGGTGTTTCTCCCACTTTAGTTAAATCGAATTTGACTGCAGACAGTCCTTGTTTAAGGTTAAAACAACAAACTTGATAAATCACTGTTGTGGTTTTTGATGGTAAGAACGGTTCTTGCTAGAAGCCCGTAGCAGCCACGTAAAACTCTCAACAACAAAGTAGATGTAGCGACCAGACCTCAAATAGTCTGAACTCTATGCATCAGTGTCATCCTTGCATCGGTAATGCTGACACGCACAGTACTTGAGGATTTATAATAGAGTAGCAATCACACACCTATTACATCGAATGTCTCAAAAGAGAACTTATTACAATAATATGGCTTAAGGCCATCTAAAAACGATAACAGCGGAAGGCTTGGAAGATAAAGTGAGTCCATCAACTCCAACGACATCACTGAGTGAAAGACAACGGCCTATGGCACCTTACTCGTCGTCTGAGAAGTCTGCAACATGAACATTGCAGACCGAAACGGGTCAGCACATGGAATATGCTGGCAATGTAACACATAGAGTAATGAACAGAATAATTGCTATCACTACATGCATATATGGCTGGTGGAAAGCTCTACGGTTACAGTTTTGCATAAAGCCAATTTTCCCTACAACAAAGGAATAAACTTTTTATTTAACTATCATGGTGGTTGTTAAACATTGAGAAGGTTCCTCCAACTCAATCCCAATTAAGCATCATCATTAACCCAATCAAATTAAATTAAGAGTGATGAGATCAACCTGATAATCCAAGAACTAGATACTCAAAACGTCCATAACCGGGGACATGGCTAACCATGATTAGTTTGTACACTCTGCAGAGGTTTGCGCACTTTTCCCACAAGACTCGAATACATCCATGGTCGGAGAATCGAGACACAGTCTTTCTGAAACAATAACTCTTTACTCTGGGTGGACAGTTACACCTAGTTTCCCCTACATCTGCTAGCCCACTGCTGAAAGAGGTCTTGCAGCATACTGAACTATGCTAGAGCCCGTAATAGCTTGTGGCTGCACACAGAAGTTTCTAGCATGAATAATCTTATGATCCCTTTGAGCCTGGGTGGCAGACCATAGGATGATCACACGGGTACTCCAGAATATCCTAGGACAACACTGGATTCTCCAGGTGCCCTGACAACCATTGGGTACTCCAGGGTGCCTCAAGCAATCCACCCAGATGTGTATTAAAGTAGCCACCTTCACTTAACCATTAATAAATATCACATCTGTCATGGATCACTCAAACCAAACCACGTCTACGAGCATAACATAGCAGTATAAGCATAACGTAGAAGTAACTCCCAAGGTTTGATAATAAACAGGTAATAGGTTCTACCTCATCATCTACTTCCCAGAACCCACATGTTAAATAGATGCTAACAATGCAATTGTTTGAGGATTGATCTAATGCAATAAACTGGGTAGTAAAGAGGTATGATCAAAGTGTTACTTGCCTTGCTGATGATCCATGAAACCTAGAGACTCGTAGTAGTGCGCTTCACACTCCGGGTACTCTATCGCAAACAAACAAGTAAGCATACAATAAGAACTGAACTAGAAGCATGAGTACAATTCAAATAAGGGATCAAACTAGAAAGTCCAACTTAAGAACTCCGGTTTGCAAAAAGAATCAAATCAAACGAAGCAACGAAACTCAAACTGCGAAAGAAACAAGATCCGTTTACTAATCTGGACTAAAGTCAAACTTTACTGTAGCAAGATCTTGTTCAAGTTGATTAAAAAGTAAGAGGGCTTCGAGACGAAGATCTAGGCACTTGAATCGCCTGATTCCGATAAATGAGCAAAAAGATAAACTAAAACAAAAATCAGGGCAGAAATCACGATCGAACGTAATCACAGAAAAACCCTAGAAAAAGAAAAACTGATGAACAGGCTAAGGAACGAATGTTTGCTGTCTGTGGCTAATGGGTGAACATCGTTCGTTAAAACGAACGTACGGACGAACGTCCGCTATTTAGGTAAACCGAGAAAACCGAACTGATCTAATATAAAAAAAATAAACCTAGGTTTCTAAAAAAACGAGCAGTTTAAAAAAACGAATTGGCGGCGGCGGTTGTTTCTACCTCCGGCAAGGCTCCGACGAGGCAGGGGCGGCTCCAGCGGGGTCCTGCTATGGCGGCGAGGCTCTGGGGCGGCGGCGAGGTGGCGGTGGGGCAACGGCGAGGCGCGGTGGTGACGCACGACGGTGATGACCCACAAGTATAGGGGATCTATCATAGTCCTTCCGATAAGTAAGAGTGTCGAACCCAACGAGGAGCAGAAGGAAATGATAAGCGGTTTTCAGCAAGGTATTCTCTGCAAGTACTGAAATAAGTGATAACAGATAGTTTTGTGATAAGATAAATTGTAACGAGCAACAAGTAACAAAAGTAAATAAAGTGCAGCAAGGTGGCCCAATTCTTTTTGTAGCAAAGGACAAGCCGGAACAAACTCTTATATGTGGGTGGACCGGTGCTTGGGTACTGCCCTTACTTGGACAAGCATCCCACTTATGATTAACCTCTATTGCAAGCATCCGCAACTACAACAAAAGTATTAAGGTAAACCTAACCATAGCATGAAACATGTGGATCCAAATCAGCCCCTTACGAAGCAACACATAAACTAGGGTTTAAGCTTCTATCACTCTAGCAACCCATCATCTACTTATTACTTCCCAATGCCTTCCTCTAGGCCCAAATAATGGTGAACTGTTATGTAGTCGACGTTCACATAACACCACTAGAGGTTAGACAACATACATCTTATCAAAATATCGAACGAATACCAAATTCACATGACTACTAATAGAAAGACTTCTCCCTTGTCCTTAGGAACAAACGTAACTACTCACAAAGCATATTCATGTTCATAATCAGAGGGGTAATAATATGCATAAAGGATCTGAACATATGATCTTCCACCAAATAAACCAACTAGCATCAACTACAAGGAGTAATCAACACTACTAGCAACCTACTAGCACCAATCCCGGACTTGGAGACAAGAATTGGATACAAGAGATGAGCTAGGGTTTGGAGATGAGATGGTGCCGGTGAAGATGTTGATGGAGATTGCCCTCTCCTGATGAGAGGAGCGTTGGTGATGATGATGACGATGATTTCCCCCTCCCGGAGGGAAGTGTCCCCGGTAGAACAGCTCTGTCGGAGCCCTAGATTGGTTCCGCCAAGGTTCCGCCTCGTGGCGGCGGAGTCTTGTCCCGAAAGGTTGCTTCTTATCTTTTTCTCATCGAAAGACTTCATATAGGAGAACATGGGTGTCGGAGAGCCACCAGGGGGCCCACGAGGTAGGGGGCGTGCCCAGGGGGAGGGGTGCGCCCCCCACCCTCGTGAGCAGGGTGTGGGCCCCCTGGCCTTCAGCTTTGGCGATGATTTTTCTTTAATTCTTTTAAGATATTCCGTGGAGTTTCAGGACTTTTGGAGTTGCGCAGAATAGGTCTCCAATATTTTCTCCTTTTCCAGCCAGTATTCCAGCTACCGGCATTCCCCCTCTTCATGGTAAGCCTTGTAAAATAAGAGAGAATAGCCATAAGTATTGTGACATATCGTGAAATAACAGCCCATAATGCGATAAATATCGATATAAAAGCATGATGCAAAATGGACGTATCAGGCGGCGCGGCGACGGCTTATGGGCGGCGCGGCTCCGGCTTGT
>NC_041391.1:427281982-427286477 GCF_002162155.2 Triticum dicoccoides | reverse complement strand
AGGGTGGTGGTATTTAAGGAGGGGAGGGGGCTCCGGCGGCTTGGGGAGGGGGTCGAGGAGGAGGAGTCCTCCTCGGACGAGGCGGCGGCGGCGTGCGCCGACCGGACTCCTGGTCGGAGTCGGTCGTGGAGAGGCGGCGGTGCCGGCGAGGCCGGCCCGGCTCGGCTGCACCGCTGGTCCAGTCGGGCGTGCGAACATTTTTTAAATTAAATTCCACCGAAACTAAACAAATCCTAGAAAATAAAATAAAAATCTAAAAATGTCAAAACAATTTTTCACCGTCTAAATAAAATATTTAGAACAAGTTGGACATTTTCTTGGCCCAAAAATGCAATTTTGAAAACGTGCAATTTTTCTAATTCAAATAAAATTGCAATAAAATAAAGTAAAACTATGTATTTGATTTTAATATTTTTCCTCTAATATTTCATATATTTTGGAGAAGTCATATTATCTCCTCTCATATATTTTTATTTTAGAAATATTAGGAAAGAATAATAATTAAAACCAAATGATCCTCTTCAAAAAATTTGAGAAAACTCAAATATGAAAATAACAAAATCCCCGACTCTCTCCGTGGGTCCTTGAGTTGCGTAGAATTTCTAGGATCAACGAAAATGCAATAAAATATGATATGCAATGATTAACTAATGTATAACATTCCAAATTGGAAATTTGGGATGTTACAAACCTACCCCCCTTAAGATGAATCTCGCCCTCGAGATTCGGGTTGGCTAGAAAATAGGTGCGGATGGTCCTTCTGTAGGTCTTCCTATCTTTCCCAGGTGGCTTCATCCTCGGAATGGTGGCTCCACTGAACTTTGTAGAAATTGATAACCTTGCTGCACGTAACTCGACTGGCAAACTCGAGAATCTTCACTGGTTTCTCCTTGTAGGCCAAATCAATATCCAACTGAATCGCTTCCAGTGGCACTGTATCTCTCAGAGGGTATCGGCCATCTCCGCGTGGCTCTTCTTCAACTGAGAAATGTGGAACACATCGTCAACTCCTGACAATCCTTCAGGAAACTCCAACTTGTAAGCAACTTCTCCCATATGTTCCAAAACTTTGTATGGTCCCACAAAACGTGGTGCTAACTTTCCCTTAACTCCAAAATCCTTAACTCCTTGAAGTGGGGACACACAAAGATACACTCGGTCTCCGACTTCGTAATTTGTCTCCTTGCATTTAGAATCCACATAGCTCTTCTGCCTGGACTGTGCTACCTTGAGTCTATCGCAAATCAGCTTAACCTTCTCTTTAGACTCTTTAATCAAATCTGGTCCAAACAACTGACGGTCTCCAACTTCATCCCACAACAACGGAGTCCTGCACCTCCTTCCATACAAAGCTTCGAAAGGGGCCATCTTCAAACTGGCTTGATAGCTGTTGTTGTAAGAGAACTCTACATAAGGCAAATTATCGTCCCAACTAGATCCATAATCTAGCGCACAAGCTCTCAGCATCTCCTCCAGAATCTGATTAACTCTCTCGGTCAGTCCATCTGTCTGTGGATGAAAGGCTATACTGAATTCTATCCTGGTACCGAAAGTTTCATGCAACTGACTCCAGAACTCTAAGGTGAACTGGGTTCCTCTATCTGATACAATGGTCCTCAGAACTCCATGCAGACATACGATCCTGGGCATGTATGTCTTTGCCAACTTAGCACTGGTGTAAGTGGTCTTCACTAGGATGAAATGAGCTACCTTCATCAACCGATCGACTAGAACCCATATCGAGTCATAGCCTGAATGAGTCCTGGGCAATCCCGTGATAAATTCCATGCCTAGCTCATCCCACTTCCATTCGGGTATTGGCAATGACTGTAGCAAACCTGCTGGCTTCTGATGCTCTGCCTTCACCCTCTGACATACATTACAAACTTCTACATACTCCGCAATATCCTTCTTCATTCCTATCCACCAGAAACTATCCTTCAAATCCAGATAGATCTTGGTATTTCCTGGGTGAATCGAATACGGCGAATCACGGGCCTCCTGTAGAATCAACTTCCTGATCTCCGGGTTATTACGCACATATACACGGTCCTCAAACCATAAGGTATCGTGCTCATCCTCACAAAATCCTTTAGCCTTTCCTTTGCTCATCCTTTCCTTTATCTCGGCAATCTTCTTGTCCGTGTTCTGAGCTTCCCTAATCTTATCCATCAAAGTAGACTGAATCTCCAATGCTGCTACATAGCCTCTCGGAACTATCTCCAAACATAGCTCACGAAGATCCTCTGCTAACCCCTTGGGTAACTCTCCGGTCATGAGTGTATTGATATGACTCATACGGCTCAACACATCGGCTACAACGTTAGCCTTTCCGGGATGATAATGCAACCTCATATCATGATCCTTGATGAGCTCCAACCATCTCCTCTGCCTGAGATTCAACTCCTTCTGCGTGAAGATATACTTCAAACTCTTGTGATCCGTGTACACCTCACAGTGGTTTCCGATGAGAAAGTGTCTCCATGTCTTCAACGCATGCACTACGGCTGCTAACTCCAGATCGTGTGTAGCATAATTCAACTCATGGGTTTTAAGCTGTCGTGAGGCATATGAAACAACTCTTCCCTCCTGCATAAGCACTGCTCCAAGTCCTCGACGAGAAACGTCGCAATACACCTGATAATCCTTGTGTTGATCTGGAAGAATCAACACTGGAGCTGTAACCAAACGTTTCTTCAACTCCTGAAAACTAGCCTCACATTCCTCAGTCCATTTGAACTTGGTGTCCTTCTTCAACAACTCCGTCATGGGCTTTGCAATCTTCGAGAAATTCTCAATGAACCTCCGGTAGTATCCTGCGAGTCCAAGAAAACTCCGGATCTCCCCAACTGACGTGGGTTCTTCCCAATTTTTCACAGTGACAACCTTGGTGTGGTCTACTGCTATTCCTTCTCTGGATATAACATGTCAGAAGAATCCAACTTCCTTCAACCAAAACTCACACTTGCTGAACTTGGTATACAACTGATGTTCTCTAAGCTTCCAAAGTACCAAACGCAAATGCTCCTTATGCTCCTCTTCATTCTTCGAGTAGACCAATATGTCATCAATGAACACCACAATGAACTTATCCAAAAACTCCATAAACACCTTGTACATCATGTTCATGAAATAGGAAGGTGCGTTAGTCAGACCAAATGACATAACGGTATACTCATATAGCCCGTACCTTGTGGTAAAAGATGTCTTAGGTATATCCTACTCTCGAATCTTCAGCTGGTGGTATCCTGATCACAGATCGATCTTGGAAAATACTTTAGCTCCTTGCAACTGGTAAAACAAATTGTTGATCATCGACAGTGGGTACTTGTTCTTGATTGTTACTTCATTCAATGCACGATAATCAACAACCATTCTCAATGATCCATCCTTCTTCTCCATTAGAAGTACTGGTGATCCCCAAGGTGACGAACTTGGGCGAATATAGCCTTTATCCAGTAACTCCTTAATCTGCTTCTTAATTTCCTCCAAATCCTTTGCGGACATCCTGTACGGTCTCTTAGATATTGGCCCTGTGCCTGGCAAAAGCTCAATCAAAAACTCAATTTCTCTATCCGTTGGCATGCCTGGCAACTCTTCTGGAAATACATCATGGAAATCCTTCACCACTGGTACTTCCTCCTATACAATTCCTGATAAGGAATTCACTTGAGTCCTCTTCGGCACATGTCGGGATACAAACTAAATCCTCCTTCTGTAACGCCCCGGATTCGATGCGCCAGGTGTCCGCCAGTTATTCGCCGTCGTTGCCATGTCATTTGCTTGCGTGTTGCACTTTGCCATGTCATCATCTGCATTTCATATCATGTCGTCATCTGCATTTCATTTTGCATACGTGTTCATCTCATGCATCTGAGCATTTTCCCCGTTGTCCGTTTTGCAATCCGGCACTCCTATGTCCTCCGGCGTCCCCTTTTTGCCTCTTCTCTTGTGCGGGTGTTAAATGTTCTCGGAATGGATCGAGGTTTGCCAAGCGGCCTTGGTATAACACCGGTAGACCGCCTGTCAAGTTTCATGCCATTTGGAGGTCGTTTGATACACCAACGGTTAACCGGGTAACCGTAAAAGCCCTCTTTAACTTGCAGCCCAACACCCCTTCCAAAGTGGCCCAAAACCCAGCAAACTCCCCTCCATGCTCTCGGTCGTTCGATAACGATCGTGTGGGCGAAAACCGCTCCTCATTTGGACTCTCCTAGCTCCCTCTACCTATAAATTAGTCCCTCTCCCCCGAAATCCCGGTCTAACCCTAGATTTTCCCCTCCGCGCCGCGCCGGACATGTCCGTCCCCGGCCGGACGCGTCCGCGCTTCCGCCCCGGCAAATCCTGCGTCGCCACGTGGCCCGCGCCGCCGCCCCGCGCTGCCGGCCCGCCGCGGCCTGCAGCAGGCCCCGAGGGCCCGATCCGCCCCGCGTCGCCGCTGCTCGGCCCCTGCTCGCGCCGCCGTCCGAGTTCGCCGCCGGCGCCGCCCTTCGCC
>NC_041391.1:427274778-427281696 GCF_002162155.2 Triticum dicoccoides | reverse complement strand
GTGCCTCCCCGTGCAACCCCGCCGCCTCCGCCTTGCCCCTGTCGCGCCCATGCGACCCCGCCGCCCGGCTGTTCGCCGACGCCGCGCCTAGCGCCTCCTTGTCGCGCGCTCCACCGCCAAGCGCCGGCCACCGCGGCCGCGGCGCCTCGCGCCCTCGCAGTCCGGCGAGCCCCCGCCGCCTCCGCCCGCGGATCCGGCACCGCCACCCCCTGCCGACGCCTCCCCGTGCCTCCCCGGCCACTCCGACCACCGTCTCCTTCGCCAACTCCGGCCATCCTCCAGCGAGATCCGGCCTGGTGGATGAGATCCACCAAGCCCCGGAACCAAACGCCCGCGCCCGTCCCGTACCGCTCCGTCCCGGAACCCCTCCGTCCACTTTTCCCCGGGGTGAGATTTTGCCTAGTCCCCGTATCATTTACATTATCATGCAAGGTTCAACGCATCATAACTCTGTTCATACTACTCCGTTTCGTGCTTGTAATATGTCAAATTGTTCGCCTCGACGAGTACTTCATTTCATTCCATTGCATCATTTTCATTTGAGCTCATCTTGATGCCCGAAATGCTGTTGGAAGAGTGCATGTTGCTGTTAACCTGCTGAAACTGTTATAACATGCTCATTTGTCATTTTTGCCATGTTTGATGTGTGCATCCTATGATGTTGATGTCTACATGTGTTGTAATCTTGCTCCAAAGTTGCTAAATAATGTTGCTGTCAACCTGTTAACATTAAGTTCAGTTTTGGCCATGTGTTTTGCTAGTGATCCATGCACCCTATGAACTTGTTCTTGCCATGCTTATCTTCATAAACATGCCTTATTAATGTTGGTTGCCTTGACATGACATGTATTGCTCTGTGGTGAGTGGTTCAAGCTCACCAACATGCCTACTTAATGTTGTTCCTGCCATGTTTGAATCTGTCATATAACTTGGCATGTTTACATGGGTGCCATCATATCTTCTGATCCTTTTTGGCTCATGGATAGTAAGGGACTCTTGTTCTATGCATTTAGTAGTATAATGCCATGCCTTTGTTTGCCATGATAAGTTCCTGTAACATGTTTTTTGATAGCTCTAAACATTGCAACCTGATGTTATTTCTGCGAAGCCTGAAACTGTTATTATTTGCAATCTTTCCATGTGTGTTTGAGCATGTTCTATTGATTTCCGGAGATAGCTCAGTGTTCATGTTTTGTTATGCTTTACCTGTAATTCATGCGCATGCCTTTTGTTATTTCGTTGGGATGCTATAGCATATTGTTTTGGTGCTTGCAATATGCCTAGTTGCTGTTTTGGACAGATTGTTGCTATGACTTGTATAGAGTGTATGTGTTGAACCGTTGCTCCGTTTTGAGTGTGCTCTATATGAAACTTGCTTGATTTTGCATGTAGCTTAATATTATCATGTTGCACCCCTGTTTTGGTGTGTTTGCTTGATGTTTGGGTGCATTTTGCATCAATGCCATGTTTAACTTGTTTTACTCATATCTTCTAGGCCGTAGCTCCAAATCTAATGAACTTTATATGTAACTTGACTAGAATTTCGTGTAGATCATCTTGGTGATCTTTAACTTGCTGTTTAACAACTTGAACATAAGGTTTTTTCAGATCTGGACCAATTTCGAAATATGCATATGAGGACTTTCCGGAATTGTTATATGTTGTACCCAGCCTCATTTAAACTTGCCTTGATGTGTTGTTCTTGTTTGCATCATCTCTTGCCATGAGTAGCTTCATGTAGCCTTGTCATGCATCATGATTGTTGTGCATCATGCCTTGTCCATGTACGGTGTGTTTACCATGTTGTGTGCTTCTTCTCGATAGTTCCCGTTTCGTTGCGATCGTGAGGATTCGTTCGTCTACGCTTGGTTCGTCTTCGTGGCTTCATCTTCTTCATGGACTCATTCTTCTTCCTAGCGGGATTTCAGGCAAGATGACCGCTACCCTGGATCTCACTACTATCATTGCTATGCTAGTTGCTTCGTTCTATCGCTATGCTGCGTTACCTATCATTTGCTCTTCAAGCCTCCCAAATTGCCATGAACCTCTAACCTTTGACACCCTTCCTAGCAAACCATTGCTTGGCTATGTTACCGCTTTGCTCAGCCCCTCTTATAGCGTTGTTAGTTGCAGGTGAAGTTGAAGATTGCTCCATGGTGGACAGGGTTATGTTGGGATATCACAATATCTCTTATATTTATTAATGCATCTATATATTTCGTAAAGGGTGGAAGGCTCGGCCTTATGCCTGGTGTTTTGTTCCACTCTTGCCGCCCTAGTTTCCGTCATACCGGTATTATGTTCCCGGATTTTGCGTTCCTTACGCGGTCGGGTGATTTATGGGACCCCCCTGATAGTTCGCTTTGAATAAAACTCCTCCAGCAAGGCCCAACCTTGGTTTTACCATTTGCCTCACCACCACCTACATTTCCCTTGGGAGTAATTAACCCAAGGGTCATCTTTATTTTAGCCCCCCCTCCCCGGGCCAATGCTTGTCTAAGTGTTGGTCCAAACCGAGCGATGTCCGGCGCCCCCTGGGCAACCAGGGTCTATGACAACCCGACGTCTGGCTCATCCGGTGTGCCCTGAGAACGAGGTATGTGCAGCTCCTATCGGGATTGTCGGCACAGCGGGCGGTCTTGCTGGTCTTGTTTTACCATTGTCGAAATGTCTTGTAAACCGGGATTCCGAGACTGATCGGGTCTTCCTGGGAGAAGGAATATCCTTCATTGATCGCGAGAGCTTATCATGGGCTAAGTTGGGACACCCCTGCAGGGTATAAACTTTCGAGAGCCGTGCCCGCGGTTATGTGGCAGATGGGAATTTGTTAATGTCCAGTTGTAGATAACTTGGCACCTGATCCGAATTAAAATGCATCAACCGCGTGTGTAGCCGTGATGGTCTCTTCTCGGCGGAGTTCGGGAAGTGAACACGGTCTTTGGGTTATGCTTGACGTAAGTAGGAGTTCAGGATCACCTCTTGATCATTGCTAGTTGACGACCGTTCCTTTGCTTCTCTTCTCGCTCTTATTTGCGTATGTTAGCCACCATACTTGCTTAGCCCCTGCTGCAACCTCACCACTTTACCCCTTCTTTTCCCATTAATCTTTGCTAGTCTTGATACCCATGGTAATGGGATTGCTGAGTCCTCGTGGCTCACAGATTACTACAACAACAATTGCAGGTACAGGTTTTGCGATGATCATGACGTGAGAGCGATGCTTGGTTGCGTTGAGTTCTTCTTCTGCTTCTTCTTCGATCAGGGGATAGGTTCCAGGTCGGCAGCCTGGGCTAGCAGGGTGGATATTGTTTGAGTTTCTGTTTATGTATCATCCGTAGTTGGATGTTGATCTCTTGTATGATGATATTGTATTCGTGTGGCATTGTGTGCCTTTTGTATGTATCCCCATCTATTTATGTAATGTTGATGTAATGATATCCACCTTGCAAAAGCATTTCAATATGCGGGTCTATCCTTGGTGGGACCTTCGAGTTCCTTTTGGATAGGGTCGCATATTGGGCGTGACAAGTTGGTATCAGAGCCTTGATCGACCATAGGAGCCCCCTTGATTGTTGTCCATTGTTGAGTCTAGAAGAAAACTATTTTGAGTCTTAGGATTATATATATCGGAGAGTAGGATTCTTTTTACTCCTCAGCCCCCTTCGGCGCTCTGGTGAGGAATCTTGACGTAGGTGTTTTGAATTACTCCTCTTCCCCTTCAAATTTTTCTTTAGGATCACGCGGTTAGTTTTCGTTCGTTGTCCATCCTCTTTTGTCCGGCGCATCCCTCGTCAAGTTGATTCGAACCTCTTTGTCTTTGGGAGATCAACCCTCGGCTCTTTTCGATCGATGTTGCTTCCCTGCCCGAAGTTGTCCTTGTTTTTCCCACCCGCCCTCCCTTCTTCTTCTCGAATCCGGAGTCCATAATCGAGTGTGCTTTCTACTCGTGCGAAGTCTTTGCTTTCTTTCCTCAATTATTTAAACCGATGTCTTCTCTTCAAGTTATTCGTTGATTCCCCCCTTCCAGTTGCCTGTGTTTTTTCCCGCCCTCCCACCCCTTTTATTCCCGGAGTCTGAGCATCTATCCGAGAAGCAATTTCATTCGTACGGAGCCTCTTCAGTCCTTTCGTCAATTATTTCAACTGGTGAATTCTCGTTTTGTTCGTCATTCTTCATCTCTTTTTCTTTTCCGCTGGATTCAATTCAAGTTTTTCGGTGTTGATCACATTCTTTTCCTCGGATCAAGTGTTTTCCCCTTGCTCGTTCACCTCTCGCCAGTTTATCCTTCCGGAGTATTCAAGACATCTCAGGAGATTCGTCTGTATTCCAATTAATTCGAGGTTGTCACCTCATTCAAATATTTCAATTGTTCCGGTGCATAATCTATCTGTTCAACAATCCTTTCCAATGGTGTTTTTCTATCTAGTGGGCCCTAACCCACAGGTCTTTTCCCAGGATCTTACCTGACTCTTCTGATTTCCCGGAGCTATTCTCAAATCCTTTTCAAAGTTTGACGTAAGTATGAATTTCACCAGTCAGATGCTTCTCCAAGATCGCTTTCAAACTCTTTTCATTTGTTGGCTCAACCTCTTCGTTTTGTTTCTTCCGGAGTATCTCAGGAATTTTGGTGGTGTTTCTTATCATCATTTGAAGACCGAAGAAGAGTTTTTCCTCTAAATCTTGTCCGTTCTCTCGAAGTTTCATGGTTCTAGCTTCATGTTATCCTCTCAAATTATTCCATTTGTCAGATATTCTTTTCTCACCCATCCGGAGCATGTCAGGAGTTGCTTTCCATTTCTTTTCACCGGAGGCCATCATTCTAGTTATCGTTCCCTATTTATCCCGGTGCTTCGTTCAAGTGTTCTTTGATCAGCTCATGATCTCTTCGTTCTTTTGCATCTAAATCCCCTCAAGCATATTTGTTCTTCTAATTCTTCCCGGTGATTCATTCTCTTTCGCCAGACATTTTCGAATTCTTACGGTGGTTCGTTCAAGATTCTTTTTCCTTTATTATCATATTAATCAATTCATTCTTTCCAATTCTACCGGTGGTTCATGAAGACATTCTCAAGTCTGCGATATGTCACTTCTCAATCATTTTCAAGAAGAATAAGTAGTATGCAAAATCCATTTCTTGTCGTCAATAAAATTTGATGAAGGATAAGCATAAAATAAATCTTTTTCTTATTTTAATCCAAGTGAGTAATCCCTTCCTTCAGAGTTTGTTCTTGGTGAATAAATTCTAGTTCCAAGTGTTTTCATCTTTTCTTTTCTGGAGTTCATATTTCCTCGGTCTTTTCGTCGGAACCTCCATCTAATCATCGCAAGGCTCATCTTATTCTTTCATCCTTCATTTCTATCTCATCATCCTTTTGTCACCGGAGTTCTTCATGGTGGTTCTTCATGATTAAATTCATTCTTCAAGTGTTCATCAAGATTCTTGTTCAAGGAGTTCTAGTATCTTTTATTCTTGCATCTCGAGGTGCAATTAAATCTCTGTATCCTTTTGAAGTGGAGTTTTGCATTTCTTCGTTCTTCTCAGCTATCCAATCATTTCCACTTGTGGTCGGAGATCACCTCATAATTTTGATATGTTATCCAGAAGTCCACAACAAGCAATTCTTTTTGTTGTTGATTTTCTCAACAACTCCGTTCAATCCTTTCTTCCGAGGTTGCTTTCTATTTCATTCGTGGCACAAGTTGTCATTTTCTTCTCCGTTCTTTTCATTCAACTCGTTCAATTCTTTCTGGAGCTTTTGTGTCATGTCTTCATCAAGTATCATTCCATCCTCTCAAGCTCGTGTTCTATTCTTTCCATGTTCAGCCGGAGTGCTGCCTAAATCCTTTCAGACTTATTCGTTTCTTTTCTCATTCTAACCAGTCCGGTTAGAACGAGTGGTTTCATAGTCTATCTGATTCCAAGAGCTTTCGATTCTCGTCATTCTCGTCGCTCCTCTCTTTTTCTTGAGTTCTATCGATTCTTTGCTTCTTCTTTCCAGTTCTTGTTTCACCTCATCCCTTTTTCCTTCCGTCTCGGTCCTAAGATCTCGGGACGAGATCTCTTGTTAGTGGAGGAGTGTAGTAACGCCCCGGATTCGATGCGCCAGGTGCCCGCCAGTTATTCGCCGTTGTTGCCATGTCATTTGCTTGCGTGTTGCACTTTGCCATGTCATCATCTGCATTTCATAGCATGTCCTCATGTGCATTTCATTTTGCATACGTGTTCGTCTCATGCATCCGAGCATTTTCCCTGTTGTCCGTTTTGCAATCCGGCACTCCTATGTCCTCCGGCGTCCCCTTTTTGCCTCTTCTCTTGTGCGGGTGTTAAATGTTCTCGGAATGGACCGAGGTTTGCCAAGCGGCCTTGGTATAACACCGGTAGACCGCCTGTCAAGTTTCGTGCCATTTGGAGGTCGTTTGATACTCCAACGGTTAACCGGGTAACCATAAAAGCCCTCTTTGACTTGCAGCCCAACACCCCTTCCAAAGTGGCCCAAAACCCAGAAAACTCCCATCCATGCTCTCGGTCGTTCGATCACGATCGTGTGGGCGAAAACTGCTCCTCATTTGGACTCTCCTAGCTCCCTCTACCTATAAATTAGTCCCTCTCCCCCGAAATCCCGGTCTAACCCTAGATTTTCCCCTCCGCGCCGCGCCGGACATGTCCGTTCCCAGCCGGACGCGTATGCGCCTCCGCCCCGGCGAATCCTGCGTCGCCATGTAGCCCGCGCCGCCGGCCCGCCGCAGCCTGCAGCGGGCCCCGAGGGCCCGATCCGCCCCGCGTCGCCGCTCCTCGGCCCCTGCTCGCGCTGCCGTCCGAGTTCGCCGCCGGCGCCACCCTTCGCCGCCGCCCGCGCCTCCATCCCCGCCGCCCGTGCCCGAGGTCGCCGCCACGCCTCCTTTGGCGCCGGCCGGCGC
>NC_041391.1:427259440-427274536 GCF_002162155.2 Triticum dicoccoides | reverse complement strand
GCGGCGCCTTGCGCCCTTGCCGTCCGGCGAGCTCCCGCCGCCTCCGCCCACGGATCCGGCACCGCCACCCCCTGCCGACGCCTCCCCGTGCCTCCCCGGCCACTCCGACCGACGTCTACTTCGCCAACTCCGGCCATCCTCCGGCGAGATCTGGCCTGGTGGATGAGATCCACCAAGCCCCGGACCCAAACGCCCGCGCCCGTCCCGTACCGCTCCGTCTCGGAACCCCTCCGTCCACTTTTCCCCGGGGTGAGTTTTTGCTAAGTCCCTGTATCATTTACATTATCATGCAAAGTTCAACGCATCATAACTCTGTGCATACTTCTCCGTTTCGTGCTTGTAATATGTCAAATTGTTCATCTCGACAAGTACTTCATTTCATTCCATTGCATCATTTTCATTTGAGCTCATCTTGATGCCCGAAATGCTGTTGGAAGACTGCATGTTGCTGTTAACCTGCTGAAACTGTTATAACATGCTCATTTGTCATTTTTGCCATGTTTGATGTGTGCATCCTATGAGGTTGATGTCTACATGTGTTTTGATCTATGCCATGCCATCTTTCCAGTGGTGTTATCCATGTATTTTTGTGACTTGTGTGCTGAGTGCATCGAGCTTGTTAAGGAGGGTACTTGCTGTTACCGTTTTGCTAGGCTGATTCTGTTATATTTTGTTGCTATGTAAACATGCTTCTACTAGTCATTTCGTGCATTATTCTGGAGATGTTCACTAAGGATGTTTTGTTATACATGTTATGCTCTATCCATTCATGCCCCTGGTTTCATTTATAGACTACTGTAGCTTGTTGTAATCTTGCTCCAAAGTTGCTAAATAATGTTGCTGTCAACCTGTTAACATTAAGTTCAGTTTTGGCCATGTGTTTTGCTAGTGATCCATGCACCCTATGAACTTGTTCTTGCCATGCTTAGCTTCATAAACATGCCTTGTTGATTTTGGTTGCCTTTCCATGCCATGTATTGCTCTGTGGTGAGTGGTTCAAGCTCACCAACATGCCTACTTAATGTTGTTCCTGCCATGTTTGAATCTGTCATATAACTTGCCATGTTTACGTGGGTGCCATCATATCTTCTGATCCTTTTCGGCTCATGGCCAGTAAGGGACTCTTGTTCTATGCATTTAGTAGTATAATGCCACGCCTTTGTTTGCCATGATAAGTTCCTGTAACATGTTGTTTGATAGCTCTAAACATTTCAACCTGATGTTATTTCTGCGAAGTCTGAAACTGTTATTATTTGCAATCTTTCCATGTGTGTTTGAGCATGTTCTCGTGATTTCCGAAGATAGTTCAGTGTTCATGTTTTGTTATGCTTTACCTGTACTTCATGCCCATGCCTTTTGTTATTTAGTTGGGATGCTGTAGCATATTGTTTTGGTGCTTGCAATATGCCTAGTTGCTGTTTTGGACAGATTGTTGCTATGACTTGTATAGAGTGTATGTGTTGAACCGTTGCTCCGTTTTGAGTGTGCTCTATATGAAACTTGCTTGATTTTGTATGTAGCTTCATATTATCATGTTGCACCCCTGTTTTGGTGTGTTTGCTTGATGTTTGGGTGCATTTTGCATCAATGCCATGTTTAACTTGTTTTGCTCATATCTTCAGGCCGTAGCTCCAAATCTAATGAACTTTATACGTAACTTGACTAGAATTTCGTGTAGATCATCTTGGTGATCTTTAACTTGCTGTTTAACAACTTGAACATAAGGTTTATTCAGATCTGGACCAATTTCGAAATATGCATATGAGGACTTTCCGGAATTGTTATATGTTGTTCCCGGCCTCATTTAAACTTGCCTTGATGTGTTGTTCTTATTTGCATCATCTCTTGCCCTGAGTAGCTTCATGCAGCCTTGTCATGCATCATGCTTGTTTTGCATCATGCCTTGTCCATGTGTGGTGTGTTTACCATGTTGTGTGCTTCTTCTCGATAGTTCCCGTTTCGTTGCGATCGTGAGGATTCGTTCGTCTACTCTTGGTTCGTCTTCATGGCTTCATCTTCTTCATGGACTCGTTCTTCTTCCTAGCGGGATTTCAGGCAAGATGACCGCTACCCTGGATCTCACTACTATCATTGCTATGCTAGTTGCTTCGTTCTATTGTTGTGCTGCGTTACCTATCATTTGCTCTTCAAGCCTCCCAAATTGCCATGAACCTCTAACCTTTGACACCCTTCCTAGCAAACCATTGCTTGGCTATGTTACCGCTTTGCTCAGCCCCTCTTATATCGTTGTTAGTTCCAGGTGAAGTTGAAGATTGCTCCTTGGTGGACAGGGTTATGTTAGGATATCACAATATCTCTTATATTTATTAATACATCTATATATTTGGTAAAGGGTGGAAGGCTCGGCCTTATGCCTGGTGTTTTGTTCCACTCTTGCCGCCCTAGTTTCCATCATACCGATATTATGTTCTCGGATTTTGCATTCCTTACGCGGTCGGGTGATTTATGGGACCCCCCCTGATAGTTCGCTTTGAATAAAACTCCTCCAGCAAGGCCCAACCTTGGTTTTACCATTTGCCTCACCACCACCTACATTTCCCTTGGGAGTAATTAACCCACAGGTCATCTTTATTTTAGCCCCCCCCGGGCCAATGCTTGTCTAAGTGTTGGTCCAAACCGAGCGATGTCCGGCGCCCCCTGGGAAACCAGGGTCTATGCCAACCCGACGTCTGGCTCATCCGGTGTGCCCTGAGAACGAGATATGTGCAGCTCCTATCGGGATTGTCGGCACAGCGGGCGGTCTTGCTGGTCTTGTTTTACCATTGTCGAAATGTCTTGTAAACCGGGATTCCGAGACTGATCGGGTCTTCCTGGGAGAAGGAATATCCTTCGTTTATCGCGAGAGCTTATCATGGGCTAAGTTGGGACACCCCTGCAGGGTATAAACTTTCGAGAGCCGTGCCCGCGGTTATGTGGCAGATGGGAATTTGTTAATGTCCGGTTGTAGATAACTTGACACCTGATCCGAATTAAAATGCATCAACCACGTGTGTAGCCGTGATGGTCTATTCTCGGCGGAGTCCGGGAAGTGAACATGGTCTTTGGGTTATGCTTGACGTAAGTAGGAGTTCAGGATCACCTCTTGATCATTGCTAGTTGACGACCGTTCCTTTGCTTCTCTTCTCGCTCTTATTTGCGTATGTTAGCCACCATACTTGGTTAGCCGCTGCTGCAACCTCACCACTTTACTCCTTCTTTTCCCATTAAGCTTTGCTAGTCTTGATACCCATGGTAATGGGATTGCTGAGTCCTCGTGGCTCACAGATTACTACAACAACAGTTGCAGGTACAGGTTTTGCGATGATCATGACGCGAAAGTGATGCTTGCTTGCGTTGAGTTCTTCTTCTGCTTCTTCTTCGATCAGGGGATAGGTTCCAGGTCGGCAGCCTAGGCTAGCAGGGTGGATATTGTTTGAGTTTCTGTTTATGTATCATCCGTAGTCGGATGTTGATCTCTTGTATGATGATATTGTATTCGTGTGGCATTGTGTGCCTTTTGTATGTATCCCCATCTATTTATGTAATGTTGATGTAATGATATCCACGTTGCAAAAGCGTTTCAATATGCGGGTCTATCCTTGGTGGGACCTTCGAGTTCCTTTTGGATAGGGTCGCATATTGGGCGTGACACCTTCCTTCTGGGGTGGTGAGCATAATTGACTTACTGGCGCAATTGATGTTTCCTCCATAAATCGATAGCCAATCCATACCCAAAATCACATCCAAACCTTGCGACTCCAGAATTTTCAGGTCTGAGGGGAAATCATGCCTACCTATGGTCAATGGCATCTGAAAACATCCTTGGCTTGCCATATGCTCCGCTCCTGGCGAGCTTACTAACATAGGTGTTCTAAGAACTTTGGTGGGCAACTTATATTTATCCACAAATCCCCTTGATATGTATGAATGCGATGCACTAGTATCGAAAAGAACGATTGCAGTAAATGACTTAACCAAAAACTTACCTATTACTACATCTGGCTGGGCTTCAACCTCCTCCACGTTAACGTGGTTCACTTGTCCCCTATTGAAAGGGTTGGGCTTCTTCCCAGAGGTTCCATTGCCATTTCCATTCTTTGACTCAGAACACTCCGTGGCGTAATGTCCATTCTTCCCGCACTTGAAACAAGTAATGTGACTTAGATCCTTCTTGGCGGGCGTTGCTGGGTTGGAATGGTTCTGGCCGTTGCTTCCTCCATTACCATTCCCATTATTGGGCCCACTATGGTTATGCGAACTCCGTCCATTGTGATTGTGACGTCCATGGTTATGGTGAAGGGGTCCTCCCGAGTTCGGGGTAAAACGGGGTCTCTGCTGAGCTCCTGAATTGTACTTCCCTTGTCCATACTTCCTCTTGCGGTTGTCAATCTGCTGCTGCTTCCCTTCAATCATGAGAGCTCTATCTACCAACTCCTGGTAGTTGTTGAAGGTTTCCACCATCAACTGCATGCTCAGCTCATCATTCAGTCCTCCAGAAACTTCTCCTGCTTAGCTGCATCCATAGCAACGTCATTTGGGGCATAACATGCTAACTTGCTAAAATCATCCACATACTGGCCCACCGTGCGTCCTCCCTGGCGCAAGTTGCGAAACTTGCGCTTCTTCATGGCCATAGCTCCTACTAAAACATGGACAGTGCGGAAAGCCTGCTGAAACTGGTCACATGTGACAGTGTCGATGGGGTAAGTGGCTGTGAAATTCTCCCACCATGATGCTGCAGGTCCATCAAGCTGATGTGAGGCAAAACGCACTCTCTCCGCATCTGTGCATCCTGCAGTGGTAAACTCCCTTCCAATCTTGCGGAGCCAATCATCTGCAACTATCGGCTCGGTGCTACTGGAGAACACCGGCGGATTCAGCCTTAGAAAACTGTCACATCCCAAGCTTTACCTTGCACTTGGTCTAGCTTGGTACTTGCATCATGTTTAATTTTAAAAAAACTTGAAATGGGGATTGTTTAAACCCTAGTACCAAATGAATTCAAATAGGCTCAAATAAAATCATTTTCAATGAACCCAAAATGCCCTTTGAAAATGTTCATGATTTCTGATAAAGGTGAAAACCTCTGCCAAAAATGATGAACATATATCTTGGTCATTGTCAGGACCCCGACTCAATGACACATCGATCTAGCATGTAACACCTCGTATCACTTTGCGGCCTCACGCACGGTATCCCCACGGGTGTCACCTTACCTTTGTCCGGGACCGTTTGCGCCTTTTGGCACACGTATATGATAGTGTCGCTAGCATCCATATGATAAGGAGCCCGGGCTGACATGGCTAGTCGTAAACCCAAAGTGGCACAAACTTACAGGGACAGGCATCCATGACCCAACATCGAACATGTCGGTCATCAGGGAGTGAATCCAGCCTGTAGCACTGGGCTAGCAGGACTCCGGTGAACCAGGCTGTAGCGGGCTAACAGGACTCCGGTATTCATCGCGTGACATTTCCCCGAAGGGACAGACACATGAACGAAGAAGGACACATGCCGGCCAGCCTAATTGTTCCGGAGCAGTAGCAAGCTACCATGGCTCAGTGAAAGCACTAGGAGACATTTCCCGGTAAGAGAGGCTACTAAGGATAAACAACTAGATAGTCAGATCCCACACATACCAAGCATTTCAATAACATACACACAATATGCTCGATATGTGCAAATACAACATGGCGTCACAACATGACTCTACAACTCAAGTATTTTATTGAATAGGCTCCGAGGAGTGAGATATTACAAACATGGATCTCATGACCCAACATTCAGAGCATACAAGTCAAAGCACACGCGGAAGCTTAACATGTCTGAGTACAGACATCTACAAATGGAAAAGGCTGAGAAGCCTGACTATCTACCAGATCCTGCCAAGGGCACAAGATCGTAACTAAGGTAACAAGCTAAACGTCGAAGTTCACTTGGAACTACTAGCGAGACGGAAGTCTCTCTGCAAAAACATAAAATAGGCAAACGTGAGTACAAATGTACCCAGCAAGACTTACATCAGAACTATCTACATATGCATCATTATCAACAAAGGGGATGGTGGAGTTTAACTGTAGCAAGCCAGCTTTGACTCAGTGGCTATCCTGAACTACGACTGCAAGTAACTCTTTTGAGGTGGCGCACACAAGTCCACATATTCACCATATCAAAACACCACTATGGATCCGCTCCCGTCTCCCTACGAGAATGCCATCCATAGCACTCACGCTTATCTTGCGCATTTTAGAGTATCCACTTTCACTTGTCTATGAACTGTACAAGCAACACAGAAGTCCTTTACCGCGGACATGGCTATTCGAATAGATAATGTTAACCCTGCAGTGGTGTACTTCTTCACACACGCTCTCGCCACTTACCGCCATGTACACCTCGTGTATCTCGGCAACCTTCAAGCAGAAGCCTGGCGAGGGAGTCGGCCACGACCTGACTAACCACACAAGTCTCTCGTCCAGGTTTATCGCCTATTCGGGTTCCATCCGCAAGGAGATCCAGCCGGGGTGTCGCTCACGGCCCCAAACGATGTGAGCAGGGTTCCCAAGCCCACCATCCGGGTGCCACTTGGTACACCGTGCTACTGTGCCTAGTCTATCCCAAGCCCACCTGTACCGGGTGCCACTTGGTAGACATCTAACACTACCTACAAACACCAGAAACTAGTTGCAACTCCTGGACAGAGATCAGGTTGATTAATAAGTCGAGAGGGGCACTTACGCATTCCAATGGGTGGTAGTAGCTATTCATGGATCACAAACACAGAACTCAGTTCCTGAGGATGGTTTCAATGAGACAACCCACCATGTACTCCTACATGGCCTCTCACCGCTACCTTTACCAAATCGTGTTCACACACTTAGCTCACACACAGTAGGACATGTTCACTCACCTCCAATTCATCCCCGATGAATCAGACCTAACACAACTCTAAGGAATAGCAGGCATGACAGACAAGCAGGAATGAGTAGGCACATCAGGGCTCAAACAACTCCTACTCATGCTAGTGGGTTTCATATATGTACTGTGGCAATGACAGGTCATGCAGAGGATAAAGGGGTTCAGCTACCGCAGCATGTAATAGTTGAATCATTGTTGTCCTAATGCAGTAAAAGAGAGCAGGAGCGAGAGAGTGGGATTGTATCGGAATGAACAAGGGGGTTTTGCTTGCCTGGCACTTCCAAAGATAACATAGTTCTTCACCAGTGTCATCGATCACATTGTCGGTACACGTCTACTGAGAGGGGACAAGCACCGACAAACAAAGAAGAAACACAATCAATGCAATGCAGAATATGATGCATGATCATGACATGGCAATATGCCGTTGCTAGTGGTAATGCATCTAGCAACAGGTTAAATGGAGTTGGTTTGAACCCTGGGTTCAAATTCAAACTCCATATGTGAGGGTTTAAATGCCATTTAAAAGATTTGTCCTAAACAGTGGTCATAACTTGATCTAACATGCATGAAAATGGTACAGATGGGGAGATTGGATTTTTCTGATCATTTTTCATATATATTTTGTCTCATTTGGAGTTACTGTTGAATTTATATGAATTTTAGAAGTTTTGGGCATTTTTTGGAATTTTCAGAATAAGAATAAATCCAGAAAAGGGTTTATTGCATCATCACTGTGTCAGGATGATATCAGCGAGAAAACAGGGCGGTCCAGGTCAAACCTGACGTGTGGGGGCCACACGTCAGTGACACAGGGCTGTTTAGCTCGCTGATAGATGGGACCGGTCAACGGCCACATCAACAAGTCAATACTGGCGTGTGGGGTCGGTCAACGTGTGACGTGGCCAGGTCAAACTGACCTGTGGGGCCCGTCGTGGTTAGTTTAATCTAAACGCAAACAAAACCCGGTTAGTTAGGGTGTGGGGCCCAGCTGTCATTGTCATAGGGTTAGACTAATAACATAATTAGTACTAATCTAATCCGCCATGTCAGCGTCACGGGAACCTTGCCGGCGGTGACCAGAACGACGGCGGCGCGGCTCAGAAATGTGCTACAGGCGGCGGTTGGACACGCGGAGACCACCGGGACGTAGCCCATGCTCTCCCGCATCAAGAGGAGGCGGAGTTGGGCGCGGGGGTCGCTGGAATCATGCCGGCGACGAGCTTTGGCGGCGGCCGGAGTTTGGGTGGGTGTGGGGTTGGCGCTAGGGGCACATGGGGAGAAGCTGGTGCTGGCTACGGGCTCCTGGAGACGTGTTGAGCACGGTGGTGTGCTCGGCTTCGAGCTACAACGGCTCCAGCCATGGCGGTGACGAGGCACGGCGGCGGCGAGCTTCGGTCGTCGGTGAGGCGGTAGCTACGGCGTGTAACCGGGAAAACGGTGCGGGGAAGGAGGAGCAGCAGCTTACATCGGTTGCAGCAGGCATAGAAGCGGGCTCGGGGAAGCTTGGGAGGTGGTGAATCGTCGGCGACGATCTTCGGTGGCCGACGAGGGAAACAACGGCGGTTGCGGCGTTGCAGCGCGTCCGGGGCCTCGTGGATCGTCGAGGACGTCAAGGACGTCGAGACGGAGCTCGCAGGCGTGGAGAGGGGTCAGGGGGGAGGCGCTGGTCGCGGTGGTGCTCGTCGGCGGCTGCGGGTGTTTGCGGTAGTGTCACGCAGAGAGAGAAGAGGAAGGGGGAAGGGGTCCAGAGAGGGAGGACAGAGGTGTAGAAGGGTCGAGGCGGTCCAGGGCGGCGGAGCGGGTCGAGGGGAGCAGCTGCGTGGCTAGCAGGAGGTGGCTGCGGCTCGGCTGTGCGCGCGCCACGCGCAACGCCAGTAGGCGCGGGAAGACGACGCGCGAGGAGATGGACTGGGCCGTCCAGCTAGGCCGGGCTACAGGAGCGCCAGAAAGTTACAGGTAAGCTCTCCTTCCTTTTGTTTTAGGTTTTTCTATTTTGTTCTGTTTTGTTTTAATTATTTTGCCACTGATTCAAATTCAAAAGTAAATCAAAGCAGGGCAAAACCTTCTGGAAATCTGTATGTTGCCATTATGGACTTTTCGAAAGGCACATAAATAATCTCAGGGCCTTTTGAAATATATTCTATATAAAATGAATATAATCCAAAAGTCAAATACTTATTGATTTAATTTTAAAGGCCCAAAATAAATATCCCTGAGACTCTAAAAGTATTGGTTTGAGTTTTACTTCTTGCCAATACTTTTATAGCTTAACAGGAACATTTTCCTGGGTTTGTTTGAAGCAATTTTTAATGTTGATCATTTTTAGAAATGATCTCTAAGGCTTTCCACTTTCCCCAATTCACATTTAAATGGAATTTAAACGTGATGCATGGATGCCACTCACTGATGCAACTAATTACAAAGCAGAATTCTAGGGCTGTGACAACTCACCCCCACTAAACAAGAATCTCGTCCCGAGATTCAAGACGTGAGGTAAGAAGACAGAGGGACACGAGCTAATAACATGATTTCCAAGATCCAATTGTCCTTCTCGAAGATGTTGATTCATTGCATCATCTTGATCTCGACGTCTTGCTTTGAGAACTTCATCCAACATGACAACGAGAGGAAAGGGAGAATTTTAGAAGAATCGGTCTTCTTGAGGTTCGAGCAACTTAGGATCATCTCAATGATCACAAGATCAACTCACGGAATGAGACGTAGAAACATCTCTGGAGCTGAGAGGCAAGGCATGCATCAAGAGGGATGGAAGAAACAATTTGACGAGGGTTTCAAAGTAGCGAGGAAACAATTACTATGATCCCATAACGGGGCACCTTGGGAGAGGTGACTCGTAGAATCATCCCTTATGTGGCAAAAAGAATTACCTTTGATTCAGAGATCATTAGAGCTCTTTATACCAGCTTAAGGCTAATCACAATCGATCATTTGAAGGAGTTCGGTAGAATGACATACTCAGACTAGAATGGATGATGTGGATTACCTTGTTGAAAACAACACAAGGAATGATTTTAGTAACTGGGGAGAAGCTCAACAGTAGAGAGTGAGTCCACTGTTTCAAAAGTTATAGCATAACCGAGGAAACTGAGAGAAATCCCAATTAGTGCCGAGATAACACCTAGCACTTGTGCGTGCTCTCAAGAACTTGAGCATTTCCATATTCATCAAGTTTTAACCAATATTTGTGTCGAGGATCCTGGCAACACAACGTACTACCATGATGAACAGCGATGGACAATGCAGATGCAAGGAAAGAGAACACTTTCTTAGATTTCACCTTAGCGAGGCCAAGGAAACGAAATCTGGATGATCGACCGAGAGACATTTAGCACTCCGCTTCTAATGTTCTCCTTGATGTTTTAGCTACCACGATCATGCTTTAAAGCATCGACATGGCCATCAAGTAAAGGTCGGACTTCGGAATACAAAGGATCCATAAGGTGCAACTTCTATAATAAGTCACTCGAAATCCTCATGGAGAAGATGGTCGACTTGCTCAATCAAGATACTAAAATGACAGATCTTCCGGCTAGGTGTGTCGGCCAGAACATCAACCTTGTCGGGACCTACATCATAGATCTTGGAAAGGTTCCAACCATCATATCTGCCTGAGATTTAGATCTGGTTGGTAACATGATATTCCAGACTCATCAAGTCTAGAAAGAAAAATGAAAGTTTGCAACACAAACCAACGAGATGACGTTGCGAGATTCTCGGGAAATGAACTACGATAGCAAGCTCCAAAACATGAGCTATTTCTGCTACATACATGTGAACACGCTGTCCTAGACAAGCATGACCACATAGTAGTCTTATAATAAAACACTACCGAGTTCAGGTTGGGAACCATCATCGAGGATATCAAAGTCCTTGCATAAGTCTTGCTCTTAAGAAGGAACTTCTTCTCCTTGAACAAATCAATCAGTGGCTTGGTGTGCTAGGAAACACATATGGAATGGAGGCAGCCAACCTATCAAACCATAGAGTACTTCGCATATAGGCGTGACTAACTTGGGACGATTCCAGAGGAGGCAAAAACAATCTTTCTCGGATCCACGGCGACAACTTACATCAAGTGCACGTGAAGTAAAGAAAGTCACTTCTTTCATCCAAACATATCCTTCATGAGATAGTATGAAGAAAATGCTCTCAAAAGTTTCCAACACTAGCTTAATGTTCAACAAAATCATGGAGGAGATAAAAATGTTGCTGATGGACTCAACAACAATTCATCCAGGTTTCCATGAAGATGGAATTCCATAATTATGAGATCAAGTGATAGCATTGGTTAGAACCAAAAGACATAACGGTGTATGCTCAAGGGATCAACCACGAGTAAGACAACATTATGAATATCATTGGTTCTGATTTGATTTGACAATGGCCCACACTCAAATCAAGGTTTGGGCAAGGCGATAGGTTCAACAACTGATCACGAGGATCAATCGATGAAGAAATCATCTTTCTACAACAAACACACAAACACAAGATATCCCTTTGGAAATGAACTAAGTTGGGCAAGCTTTTATCTTCTAAGTCTCCAAGTTGCTGTTCAGCTTAACCAACTAGCTCACGAGAATCACGAACCACCGATATGTTACTAAGCTCGAGAACAATCTTGCTTTTCAGAGCAAGACGATATGATCAAATAAGCAAGGATTGACATATTCCTAACTCGTTGATCGAAGAGTGCACCAGGAAATAAGGACTAGGTAGCACGATTAGCCTTAGGGTGATGATTCAATAATCAGCACGCTAAGAATGAGGTTATTGTCCATTAACCACTAAGAAACATGGTTGCTAGGGGTATTAATTTCACACATCATGATCCACTTGTCGGCGTGCCGGTTACAATAACACGGGGATCGAGAAATGAATAATGATGGCGAGAAGTATCACTGCGTCAAGAGTTCATAGGATGGTGTGCAAATCTCACGATACTCTTGCTATGAAAGAGGGTGATACTCCGAGGTAGAACTGAACAAAAGCTGGATTGGCATTTTGATCTGCGGAATACAACTGCTTTGACCAAATCCTAGAAATGGACAAGCTACTGGAGTTTGTTTCTCCTAGTCATTCCGGAATAGAATGGTTTGATGGACCATAAGGGTAATAAGCATCGATGAGCAAATGCATACATACTCTTGACTATCAATTGATAGACGAAGGTCAGAAGACAAGTAAAGAGGGACAATTCAAAGGAACATATGATTTTCTAAGTTGTGGATGCATGGACTAGCATGTCGAACGAATTGAACATATTTCTTCCGGCTAGCCCATGCAGAAAGGTAAAACTGGCAGAGTCACAATATAGAAGCGAGAACTCATCAAGAGCACTCTGGTTGTGAACTTTTGGTTCAAAAGAACTCCTGCCAAGAATGGTTCATGGTATTTGGAAGAATGATATACCACGGACCTCGAGGACTATCGCAGAGGTTACTAATATCCTAAAGGAACTAGCAAACACTATCAACACGAGGTAAGTAGGGTGAATCTCGGGTTCAAAACCCAAGGAGTAGAATACCTACTAGCTAAATTGCATCACGGGATGCTTTCAAGAATGATGGCCAGAATCATCACACTGGGAACACAAAACATGGCTAGATTACCTGGCGATCCTCTAAGACACCTAGGGTCATAATACTAGCTCCAACATATATGTTGAGGCAATAGAGTACCTCAACTCACCGATTAGTGTGCTTAATCTGGCCCAAAAGGACATCAGGAACGGAAGGAAGGGATTTGCAAATGCATCAGACTGTTTAGAAACCTGGGATGACTCGGACAGCATAACGGCCGTAAATGCTCAAAAAAAAGATTTGAGACATTCACAAGGATTTGCATAGTCACTCAACAACATCATATCAAGGTTCTGGTTCAATTGATAACATAACAAGTAGTAGAAACTGAACTGAGGCCTGGAACCAACAATCCTAAGATTCTATGGATTAGTAACACGTGATCCTGATAGAGAGAAGAGAAAGCCTAATTCCTTAACCCCGTAGGAAAGATAGGTTGACTCGGATCAGAAGGGCATAAGATGTAAGGAGTAAAAAGAGTCTTACGTTCCATCCCACAATTAATCCCCCTACATATAACTAAAGCATTTCTAGACTCAACTTCGACTAGTTTGGCTTGGTAATCCTATAGGCAGTCAGGCTCTGATACCAAAGCTGCCAGGACCCCGACTCAATGCCACATCGATCTAGCATGTAACACCTCATATCACTTTGCGGCCTCACGCATGGTATCCCCACGGGTGTCGCCTTACCTTTGCCTGGGACCGTTTGCGCCTTTTGGCACACGTATATGATAGTGTCGCTAGCATCCATATGATAAGGAGCCCGGGCTGGCATGGCTAGTTCTAAACCCAAAGTGGCACAAACTTACAGGGACAGGCATCCATGACCCAGCATCGAACGTGTCGGTCATCAGCGAGTGAATCCAGGCTGTAGCACTGGGCTAGCAGGACTCCGGTGAACAGGGCTGTAGCGGGCTAACAGGACTCCGGTATTCATCGCGTGACATTTCCCTTAAGGTACAGACACATGAATGAAGAAGGACACATGCCAGCCAGCCTAAGTGTTCCGGAGCAGTAGCTACCATGGCTCAGTGGAAGCACTAGGAGACATTTCCCGGTAAGAGAGGCTACTAAGGATAAACAACTAGATAGTCAGATCCCACACATACCAAGCATTTAAATAACATACACACAATATGCTCGATATGTGCAAATACAACATGGCATCACAACATGACTCTACAACTCAAGTATTTTATTCAATAGGCTCCGAGGAGTGAGATATTACAAACATGGGTCTCATGACCCAACATTCAGAGCATACAAGTCAAAGCACACGCGGAAGCTTAACATGTCTGAGTACAGACATCTACAAATGGAAAAGGCTGAGAAGCCTGACTATCTACCAGATCCTGCCGAGGGCACAAGATCGTAGCTGAGGTAACAAGCTAAACGTCGAAGTTCACGCGGAACTACTAGCGAGACGGAAGTCTCTCTGCAAAAACATAAAATAGGCAAACGTGAGTACAAATGTACCCAGCAAGACATACATCAGAACTATCTACATATGCATCATTATCAACAAAGGGGATGGTGGAGTTTAACTGTAGCAAGCCAGCTTTGACTCAGTGGCTATCTTGAACTACGACTGCAAGTAACTCTTTTGAGGTGGCGCACACGAGTCCACATATTCACCATATCAAAACACCACTATGTATCCGCTCCCGTCTCCCTACGAGAACGCCATCCATAGCACTCACGCTTATCTTGCGCATTTTAGAGTATCCACTTTCACTTGTCTATGAGCTGTACAGGCAACCCAGAAGTCCTTTACCGCGGACACGGCTATTCGAATAGATAATGTTAACCCTGCAGGGGTGTACTTCTTCACACACGCTCTCGCCACTTACCGCCATGTACACCTCGTGTATCTCGGCAACCATCAAGCGGAAGCCTGGCGAGGGAGTCGGCCACGACCTGACTAACCACACAAGTCTCTCGTCCAGGTTTATCGCCTATTCGGGTTCCATCCGCAAGGAGATCCAACCGGGGTGTCGCTGTAACATCCCAAATTTCCAATTTGGCATGTTATACATAGATCATCCATGCATATCATATTTTATTGCTTTTCCGTTTGCAATCCTCGAAATCCTAAGCAACTCAAGGACCCTCGGAGAGAGTTGGGGATTTTCTGTTTTTCATATTTGAGTTTTATCAAATAATGAAGACGAGGACTTTGATTTTGATTATCTTTCTCTCCAGAAAAATATTTCATTTCAAATAAATAAATGAGGGGAGATAATATGACTTCTCCAAAATAATTGAAATATCGGAGGAAAAATGTTAAAATCATTATTTGGTTTTTATTTGATTTTATTCGGAATTTTATTTGCCCTAGAAATTTTTTTGCATGTTTTAAAAGTTGCATTTTAGGGGCCAAGAAAAGTTCATCTCTTTCTAAATATTCCATTTAGACGGAGAAAACTTGTTTTGGAATTTTTAGATTTTTATTTATTTTCCTAGGATTTTTCTAAGTCGGCGGAATGTTTTAAAAAAAACCCGCGCCCGACCGGGCCAAGGGCCCAGCCAGGCCGGCCCGCCTCGCCGCCGCCTCCCCGCGCGCGCCGCCGTGCGCC
>NC_041391.1:427216381-427259139 GCF_002162155.2 Triticum dicoccoides | reverse complement strand
TGCCCTCACCACCACCCGCCACCACCGCCGCCGCTGAGCAGCGCCCGAGTCGAGCCGCCGCCTCCTGCGCCACCCCGCCTCTCGCCGAGCCCCGCCGCCTCTCGCTGAGCCCCGCCGGAGCCGCCCACCCTGCCGGACGACCTTGCCGGAGGTAGCCACCCCGCCGCCGGTTTTTTTCCGAATAAAACCCCTTCGGTTTTTTCTGAGAAAACCCTAATTCGTTTTTTATATAGATCGGTTTTATTCTTCGGTTTATTTACTTAGCGAGCGTTCCCTCGTTCGTTCGTTTTAACGAACGTATTCATCGTTTAGTTTCTATTAATGAACGTTCGTTCGTTCAGCCGTTCGTCGTTTTTCTTTTTATCGGATTTATTCCGTGATTATTCTGATCGCGATTTCTGATCCGATGTTCGAACCTGTTTATCTTCTCGCTCGTTTATCAGAATCAGGCGATTCAAGCACCTGGAGTTTCATCTCGAAACCCTCTTTCCGAATAATCATCTCAAACAAGTTTTTGTCTCTGTAAAATTTGACCCTAGTTCAGATTAGTAAGCGGATCTTATTTCTTTCGCCATTTGAGTTTCGTTGCACCGTTTGATTTGTTTCTTTTTGCGAACCGGAGTTCTTAAGTTGAACTCTCCGGTCAAACTATTTCATTTGGAGTTTTACTTGTGCATCTTTGCTTGTTGCTTATGTATGTTATTGTTTGTTTGCGATAGAATTCCCGGAGTGCGAAGCGTGTTACTACGAGTCTCTAGGATTCACGGATCGTCAGCAAGGCAAGTAACACTTTGATCATACTCTTTCCATACCCAGTTTTTATGCATTAGTTACCCAGTTTTTATGCATTAGTTTCAATCCTCAAACATTGCATGATTAGGATGTCATTAACTTGTGGGTTGGGAAGTAGTTGCTGAGGTAGAACCTATTGCCCTGTTTATTATCAAACCCTTGGGAGTTACTTCTACACGTTGCTTATATTGCCATGCTATGCTCGTAGACGTGGTTTGTGCTTGAGTGTATCCATGACATATGTGAGATTTTTAATTAATGGTTTACTTAAGGTGGCAACTTTAATACACATCTGGGTGGATTGAGGCACCCGGGGTATCCAGTGATTGCATGTTTTTTTGGAAATCCGTGGACCGCCACCCAGTCCCAAAGGGAACTGAGTTTATTCATGCTAGAAACTTCCGTGTGCAGCCACAAGCTATTATGGGCTCTAGCATAGTTGAGTAAGTTACGTGAAGCTCTTGAAGAGGTGGATCAGTAGGTAGTGGGTTTGTAGGTTTGGTATGGTCTACCCGGAGTAGAGAGTTAATGTTTCTGAAAGACTGTGTCTCGGTCATCCGTTTCTCAAACACCATGTAGTGCGAGAAATCAACGGAGGCGATCGAGTCTTGTGGGGAAAAGTGCGCAAACCTCTGCAGAGTGTACAATCTAATCATGGTTAGTCGTGTCCCCGGTTATGGACAATTCTGAGTATCTAGTACTTGAGTATTCACATGTATCTCATCACTCTAAATTAATATTGCTGGGATGTTAATTATATTAATTGGGATTATTGAGTTGGGGTTACCTTCTCAATGATGTTTCAACCACCATGATAGTTAAATTAAAAATATATTCCTTTGTTGTAGGGAAAAATTGGCTTTTCGCAAAAACTGTAACCATAGAGCTTTCCACCAGCCAAATATGCATGTAGTGGTAGCATTACTCTGTTATTGCTCTTTTGTGTTACATTGCCAGCATATTCCATGTGCTGACCCGTTCTCGGGCTGCAACGTATTATGTTGCAGACTTTTTAGACGAGGAGTAAGGTTCGATAGGTCGTTGCCGTGCAGCTCAGCTATGCCGTTGGAGTTGATGGACTCACTTTATCTTCCAAGCCTTCCGCTGTTATCGCATTAGATGGCCTTAAGCCATATTATTGTAATAAGTTCTCTTTTGAGACATTCGATGTAATAAGTGTGTGATTGCTACTCTGTTATAAATCCTTCGAGTATTGTGTGTGTCAGCATTACCGATCCAGGGATGACACGGAAACACAGAGACTTGAAAATCTGAGGTCAGGTCGCTACAAGATGGTATCAGAGCACACGCTGAGTGTAGGACACGACCACTAAGATAAACCATAGGTCACTCTTCTCTACTCATTTCTGACTCCTCTCCATTTTCCACTCTTTAGGATGAAGGAGATGAAGAACAAGTTTGCACAACCGGATGAAGACACACCTTTTGGACGCCACTTGAAGGAAGTCACTAGGTACTTGAATATTGGAATACCAAGCTTCACCGGGATGTACAACACCACTTTACCAGAAGAAGAGCGCTGGATGATTCAAGTACGAGTTCCAGGAAGGACGTTCTCGCCAACTTCCAAACCCATAGAGTTTTCTTTCGAAGAACCCACTTGGAGCCTTGGCAAGAGTATGGCAGCTCATATTACCATGGGACGCATTGGAGAAGTCTACAACAGGGAGCTTAAAGACACCACCTATCAAATATGTGGGCGCCGAGATGAACAATGGGAGATGATCAGCACTGAGAAGGATAGATCTGTCGCACCTTTTATCCAGGAGCTAGACCAGCACATTCGACGTCAGGAGAACCAGATGTGTGCAGACATGATGGAGATGAAGAAGGCGAAAACTAGGATCATCGAGCTGGAGGAAGAACTCAAGTTTACACGCGATGGATATGAGGAGGAAATCAAGACTCTACTGGAGAAGAATGACGACCTAGTCGAGAAGATCGGAGTCTTCATGGGAGGACCAGCCCCGGGAGAGGAGGAAGGAGATCCCACTTGTCCGGACAATTACATCATCATCGACGACACCGATTCAGATCCAAGTGATGATGACTACGAAATTGAAGCTGGAGCAGGCATCATGGAGTCTTCCACCGATCAGAATTTTTAGATGACCACCATATAATAGTAGTATTCCCCCATGTAACAAGTAGTAGTTGAGAACTTTTGCGATAGTCCCAGACCATTTTGTGTGCCCTTGCTTGATCGATTGAATGAATGCTTGTGTTTTCCTCATATGCATATGGGTAGTGTTTCTCCCCTAGATCTTTTTCTATTCTAAATCTCTTCCATCTAAACCCATCAGATGCCTCCGAGAAGGGACCCCGATTTTGTTTTTCCACCGGAGATCACCCAGTTGATCCAGCAGCAGAATACCTTGATGCAATTGCTAGTTCAAAACCAGGGCAATGCCAACAACAACAATGCCAACAACAACCCGCCGCCAGTGGATAACCTAGCCCGTTTCTTAAGGTTACAGCCGCCGGTGTTTTCCAGTAGCACCGAGCCAATAGTTGCATATGATTGGCTACGCCGTATTGGAAGGGAGTTAACCACCGCAGGATGCACAAATGCTGAGAAGGTGCATTTTGCCGCACACAAACTGGACGGACCTGCAGCAGCATGGTGGGAGAATTTCACAGCCACCTATCCTATCGACACTGTCACATGGGCCCAGTTTCAGCAGGCTTTTCGTACTGCCCATGTCTCGACTTGAGCTATGCAGATGAAGAAGCGTGAGTTTCGCAATATACGCCAGGGGAACCGTACTGTTGGCCAGTACGTGGATGAGTTTAGCAAGTTATCACGCTATGCCCCTGATGATGTGGCCATAGATACCGCGAAGCAGGAGAAGTTTATGGAAGGGCTGAATGATGAGATGAGCATGCAGTTGATGGTGGCAACCTTCAACAACTACCAGGAGTTGGTAGATAAGGCTCTAATGATTGAAAGAAAGCAGCAGCAAATTGAGAGCCGTAAGAGGAAGTATGGACAAGGGAAATACAACTCAGGAGCTCACTAGAAGCCTCGCTTAACCCTGAACTCGGGAGCACTTGTTCATAACCATGGAGGTCATAATCATACTGGAGGAGGATCACATAACCATAATGGTGCGAAGAACGGGAAAGGGAACGAAGCCAACAATAATCAGAATCGCTCTAACCCATCTACACCCGCAAAGAGGGACTTAACCCATCTACACCCGCAAAGAGGGACTTAAGCCAACAATAATCAGAATCGCTCTAACCCATCTACACCAACAACTCAGGAACGAAGCCAAGTGCGGGAAGACAGGGCACTATGCCAATGACTGCCCTGAAGGAAAGAATGGAAACAGAAATGGGAGCGCTGGGAAGAAGCCCAATCCATTCAACAAAGGACAAGTGAACCACGTTAACATGGAGGAAGTTGAAGAGCAGCGGGACGCTGTAATAGGTAAGTTTTTGGTTCAGTCATTTACCGCTATTATTCTTTTCGATACTGGTGCATCGCATTCATACATATCAAGGGGATTTGCGGAAAAGTTTAAGTTACCAACCCAAACCCTTAGGACCCCTCTTTTTGTGAGCTCGCCTGGAGCAGAGTACATGGCTAGCAGATGGTGCAACCAGATACCCCTAATCATTGGCACGCATGTTTTTCCGTCTGACCTAATCATCTTGGAGTCACAAGGATTGGATGTGATATTAGGTATGGACTGGATGTCAAAGTATGGAGGAAGTATTGACTGTGCTAGCAAGTCAATTTATCTTACCACCCCGGAGAGAAAAAGGATTAAGTATGTATCTAGGCATGTGCCTAGGAGGAGCCAAGTAAACGCCCTCACGGGAGTTGTACAGGAGGAAGTACCGGTAGTAAAGGATTTTCCAGATGTTTTTCCCGAAGAGTTACCAGGTATGCCACCGGATCGAGACATCGAGTTTTTGATAGAGCTATTGCCAGGTACAGGGCCAATATCCAAGAGACCCTATCGGATGCCAGCAAATGACCTGGAGGAAATTAAGAAGCAGACCAAAGAGTTGTTGGAGAAAGGGTACATTCGTAGAAGTTCATCACCTTGGGGAGCCGCAGTACCTTTGGTGGAGAAGAGGGATAAATCCCTGAGGATGGTTGTTGATTACCGAGCTCTGAATGAAGTAACGATAAAGAACAAGTATCCCTTACCGATGATTAATGATCTATTTGATCAGTTACAAGGAGCTAAGGTGTTTTCGAAGATTGATCTACGATCAGGATACCATCAGTTGAAGATCTGAGAGAAGGATATACCAAAGACATCGTTTACCACACGGTATGGATTATATGAGTATACGGTCATGTCATTTGGACTGACTAACGCCCCTGCCTATTTCATGAGTATGATGAACAAGGTGTTCATGGAGTATTTGGACAAGTTTGTTGTGGTATTTATTGATGATATTATGATATACTCGAAGAACGAAGAGGAGCACGCAGAACACTTGCGCTTGGTTCTCGAGAAACTCAGGGAACACCAGTTATACGCCAAATTCAGCAAGTGTGAGTTTTGGTTGAAAGAAGTTGGATTTCTTGGGCATGTTATATCAGGAGAGGGTATAGCAGTAGATCCCGGTAAGGTTCAGTCGGTCACTGAATGGTTGGCACCCACTTCAGTTGGCGAGATCCGCAGTTTCCTTGGACTGGCAGGATATTATCGGAGATTCATTAAGAATTTTTCCAAGATTTCTAATCCAATGACTGAATTATTAAAGAAGGATACTAAGTTCAAATGGACAGAGGATTGCGAGACAAGCTTTCAGGAGTTGAAGAAATGATTGACTACAGCCCCAGTGCTGACCTTGCCAGATATACATAAGGAGTTTCAAGTGTATTGTGACGCCTCTCGCTTGGGACTTGGATGTGTGCTTATGCAGGACAGAAAAGTTGTTTCGTATGCGTCACGACAACTGAAGCCACACGAGTTGAACTATGCCACACATGATTTGGAGTTAGCAGCTGTGGTGCATGCGTTGAAGACCTGGAGACATTATCTTATTGGAAACTGTTGTGATGTGTACACGGATCATAAGAGCTTGAAGTACATTTTCACACAGAAGGAGTTGAACCTCAGAGAGAGGAGATGGTTGGAACTTATAAAGGATTACAATATGAAGCTACACTATCATCCAGGAAAAGCCAACGTCATAGCAGACGCTTTGAGACAGAAGAGTTATGCTAATATTCTTGAGAGCAAAGGATTGCCAAAGGAGTTAGCTGCGGAGATCATGGAACTTCGATTGGAGATTGTTCCAAGAGGTTTTCTTGCAGCAATGGAGGTTCAGTCGATGTTGTTGGACAAGATTCGAGAAGCACAGAAGGAGGACAAAGAGATTGCTGAGATAAGAGAGAGGATGGGCGAAGGTAAAGCCAAAGGTTTTCGCGAGGATGAGCATGATACCTTGTGGTTTGAGGACCGGATTTATGTGCCCAACAATTCGAAGATCAGGAAGTTAATACTTCAGGAGGCCCATGACTCACCATACTCGATTCACCCCGGAAACACCAAGATGTATTTGGACTTGAAGGAACGTTTCTGGTGGACTGGTATGAAGAAGGATATTGCCGAGTATCTAGCCGTATGTGATGTATGTCAGAGAGTGAAGGCAGAGCATCAGAAGCCAGCAGGACTGTTACAGCCTGTGCCAATACCCGAATGGAAGTGGGACAAACTTGGTATGGACTTTATTACCGGATTACCCAGAACCAAAGCAGGATATGATTCTATATGGGTAGTTGTGGATCGTTTGACCAAAGTAGCTCACTTCATCCCAGTGAAAACAATGTATACAAGTGCAAAGTTGGCCAAGATATATATGTCCAGGATCGTATGTTTGCATGGAGTTCCGAGGAGCATCGTATCAGATAGAGGAACAAAGTTTACTTCAAAGTTTTGGCATCAGCTACACCAGACATTGGGTACCCGATTGGAGTTCAGTACCGCTTTTCACCCGCAGACAGATGGACAGACAGAGAGAGTCAATCAGATTCTGGAGGACATGTTGAGAGCCTGTGCTCTAGATTATGGATCTAGTTGGGATGAAAATTTGCCATACACAGAGTTCTCTTATAACAATAGCTACCAAGCCAGTTTGAAGATGGCACCGTTCGAAGCTCTATATGGACGCAGATGTAGAACACCATTGATGTGGGATGAGGTAGGAGACCGTCAGTTGTTTGGACCAGATTTGATCAAGGAATCAGAGGAGAAGGTTAAACTGATCAGAGATAGACTAAAGATTGCTCAGTCTAGACAGAAGAGTTATGCAGATTCAAAATGCAAGGAAGTAACCTATGAAATTGGAGACAGAGCCTATCTACGAGTATCACCCTTGAGGGGAGTAAAATGTTTTGGAGTTAAGGGAAAGTTAGCCCCGAGATTTGTAGGACCGTATCGTATTTTGGAACGGATGGGAGAAGTTGCCTACAAGATGGAGTTACCTGAAGGATTGTCAGGAGTTCACGATGTGTTTCACGTATCACAGCTGAAGAAGTGCCATGCTGAGATGGCCGATATACCGTTGAATGATACATTGCCTTTGGAGGCGATTCAGCTGGATAATAATCTAACCTTTGAGGAGAAGCCAGTAAAGATTCTTGATTTTGACAGTCGAGTCACTTGCAACAAGGTTATCAAGTTTTGCAAAGTTCAGTGGAGTCATCATACCGAGGAGGAAGCCACCTGGGAGCGAGAAGAGGATATTCGCAAGGACCATCCGCACCTATTTTCTAGCTGAGGGAGTCCTGGACTAGGGGGTGTCCGGACAGCCGGACTATCATCGTCAGCCGGACTCCAAGACTATGAAGATACAAGATTGAAGACTTCGTCCCGTGTCCGGATGGGACTTTCCTTGGCGTGGAAGGCAAGCTTGGCGATACGGATATGTAGATCTCCTACCATTGTAACCGACTCTGTGTAACCCTAGTCCTCTCCGGTGTCTACATAAACCGGAGGGTTTTAGTCCATAGGACACACAACCATTACAACAATCATACCATAGGCTAGCTTCTAGGGTTTAACCTCCTTGATCTCGTGGTAGATCCACTCTTGTACTACCCATATCATCAATATTAATCAAGCAGGAGTAGGGTTTTACCTCCATCGAGAGGGCCCGAACCTGGGTGTCAGGACCCCGACTCGATGACACATCGATCTAGCCTGTAACACCTCATATCACTTTGCGGCCTCACGCACGGTATCCCCACGGGTGTCGCCTTACCTTTGCCCGGGACTGTTTGCGCCTTTTGGCTCACGTATATGATAGTGTCGCTAGCATCCATATGTTAAGGAGCCCGGGCTGACATGACTAGTTGTAAACCCAAAGTGGCACAGACTTACGGGGACAGGCATCCATGACCCAGCTTCGAACGTGTCGGTCATCAGCAAGAGGGTCCGGGCTGTAGCACTGGGCTAGCAGGACTCCGGTAAACCGGGCTGTAGCGGGCTAACAGGACTCCGGTACTCAATGCGTGACATTTCCCCGAAGGGACAGACACCGGAACGAAGAAGGACACATGCCGGCCAGCCTAAGTGTTCCAGAGCAGTAGCAAGCTACCATGGCTCAGTGGTAACACTAGGAGACATTTCCCGGTAAGAGAGGCTACTAAAGATAAACAACTAGATAGTCAGATCCCACACACACCAAGCATTTTAATAACATACACACAGTATGCTCGATATGTGCAAATACAACATGGCATCACAACATGACTCTACGACACAAGTACTTTGTTTAAGGCTCAGGGAGCCATACATAATCATACACACAGGTACGGGTCACACGACCCAGCATTCAAATCATACAGTCATACAAACCAGCAGCGGAAGTAACTTGTCTGAGTACAGACAACTAGTAGAATAAAAGAGGCTTGGAAAGCCTAGCTATACTACGTGGTCCTTCACAAGCTCAGGATCACCACCTGGGCCTTAGCCTACTCATTGATGTCAACGTCTACGTAGAACCCATCAGAAGGGGTTGCAGCGTCTTCTGTAAAAATGTAAATTATAGCAACATGAGTACAAAGGTACTCAGCAAGACTTACATCAGATCCTACATACATGCACATTTTCAAGAAGGGTTGGTGGAGTTGTTGCAGCAAGCCAGCTTTGACTCTTGGCTAGGCTATCCTACGAGACTCCAACTTGAAATGGTTTTGCGCACACGAGTCCACTACTCACCACTTCAATACACTACCGGGGATCCACCTCCGTCTTCCTACGGAAGAGCCATCCTCGGCACTCACACTTATCTTGAGGCTTTTAGTAGTTTCCATTTACTTGTCTATGAACTGTATAGGCAACCAAGTAGTCCTTTACCGCGGACGCGGCTATTCGAATAGATCATGATAACCCTGCAGGGGTGTACTTCTTCATACATGTTTCCACCACTTAGCGTCTGCACACGACATGTGCTCGGCAGACTTCAAGCGAAAGCCGACGTGGGTGTAGACCACGACCTACCTAAACACTTAAGCCACTAGTCCAGGTTTATCGCCTATCCAGGTTCCATCCGCAGGGAGTCCGGCCGAGGTTTCCCATACGGCCCCGAACGATGTGAACAGGGTTCCCGAGATACCTAACGGGTATTCGGTACACCCGGCCACGTACCTACCGCATCACAGCCCACCCCTACGGTCAGCGCTGTCCACGGCCTCCAGTAGACTACAAACACCAGAAACTACTTGCAACTCCTGGACAGAGAGCTAGGGTGAATAAGAAGTCGAGCGGGGTCATATTTCAGGGCCCAATGCATGGTAGTAGCTGTATCTTAAATCACACATATAGATCTCAGTGCTTAAGGTCGGCTTCAATGAAACAACCCACCATGTACTCCTACATGGCCTCTCATTGATACCTTTACCAAATCGTGTTCACCACACCACTCTCATTACCGACATAATCATTTCACTCTAGCCCATCACCCAGATGAACCAGACCTGACACGACTCTAAGCATAGCAGGCATAGCAAGGTAGGAACAACACATACATATGGCTCAATCAACTCCTACACATGCTAGTGGGTTTCATCTAGTTACTGTGGCAATGACAGGTCATGCAGAGGAAATGGGTTCAACTACCGTAGCACACAGCAGTTTGAATCGTGTTGTCTTAATGCAGTAAAAGAGAGCAGGAGCGAGAACATGGGATTGTATCGATATGATCAAATGGTTGGTTGCTTGCCTGATGGTTCGATGCACGGATACGGTTCTTCGTTAGGGTAGTCACGGTACTCCTCGGGGACAGATCCTGTCGTAAAGGATAACGATACACAGGCATCACCAAACAATGTGCAACAATATGATGCATGCATGAAACATGGCAATATGAGTGTGTTGGGCTAATGCAACTAAAGCTACCAACGCTGTCAGGACCCCGACTCGATGTCACATCGATCTAGCTGGTAACACCTCATATCACTTTGCGGCCTCACGCACGGTATCCCCACGGGTGTCGTCTTACCTTTTCCCGGGACCGTTTGCGCCTTTTGGCTCGCGTATATGAAAGTGTCGCTAGCATCCATATGATAAAGAGCCCGGGCTGACATGACTAGTCGTAAACCCAAAGTGGCACAGACTTACAGGGACAGGCATCCATGACCCAGCTTCGAACGTGTCGGTCATCAGCAGGTGGGTCCGGGCTGTAGCACTGGGCTAGCAGGACTCCGGTAAACCGGGCTGTAGCGGGCTAACAGGACTCCGGTACTCAAAGCGTGACATTTCCCCGAAGGGACAGACACAGGAACGAAGAAGGACACATGCCGGCCAGCCTAAGTGTTCCAGAGCAGTAGCAAGCTACCATGGCTCAGCGGTAACACTAGGAGACATTTCCCGGTAAGAGAGGCTACTAAAGATAAACAACTAGATAGTCAGATCCCACACATACCAAGCATTTCAATCATACACACAATATGCTCGATATGTGCAAATACAACGAAGCATCACAACATGACTCTACGACACAAGTACTTTATTTAAGGCTCAGGGAGCCATACATATCATACACAAAGGTACGGGTCTCACGACCCAACATACAAGTCATACAGTCATACAAACCAGCAGCGGAAGTAACTTGTCTGAGTACAGACAACTAGTAAAATAAAAGAGACTTGGAAAGCCTAGCTATACTACGTGGTCCTTCACAAGCTCAGGGTCACCACCTGGGTCTTTAGCCTACTCGTTGATGTCAACGTCTACATAGAACCCATCAGAAGGGGTTGCAGCGTCTTCTGTAAAAATGTAGATTATAGCAACATGAGTACAAAGGTACTCAGCAAGACTTACATCAGATTCTACATACATGCATAGTATCAAGAAGGGTTGGTGGAGTTATTGCAGCAAGCCAGCTTTGACTCTTGGCTAGGCTATCCTACGATACTCCAACTTGAAATGGTTTTGCGCACACGAGTCCACTACTCACCACTTCAATACACTACCGAGGATCCACCTCCGTCTTCCTACGGAAGAGCCATCCTCGGCACTCACACTTATCTTGAGGCTTTTAGTAGTTTCCATTTACTTGTCTATGAACTGTATAGGCAACCAAGTAGTCCTTTACCGCGGACGCAGCTATTCGAATAGATCATGATAACCCTGCAGGGGTGTACTTCTTCATACATGTTTCCACCACTTAGCGTCTGCACACGACATGTGCTCGGCAGACTTCAAGCGAAAGCCGACGTGGGTGTAGACCACGACCTACCTAAACACCTAAGTCTCTAGTCCAGGTTTATCGCCTATCCAGGTTCCATCCGCAGGGAGTCCGGCCGAGGTTTCCCATACGGCCCCGAACGATGTGAACAGGGTTCCCGAGATACCTAACGGGTATTCGGTACACCGTGCCACGTACCTACCGCATCACAGCCCACCCCTACGGTCAGCGCTGTCCACGGCCTCCAGTAGGCTACAAACACCAGAAACTACGTGCAACTCCTGGACAGAGAGCTAGGGAGAATAAGAAGTCGAGCGGGGTCATATTTCAGGGCCCAATGCATGGTAGTAGCTGTATCTTAAATCACACATACAGATCTCAGTGCTTAAGGTCGGCTTCAATGAAACAACCCACCATGTACTCCTACATGGCCTCTCATCGATACCTTTACCAAATCGTGTTCACCACACCACTTATTACCGACATAATCATTTCACTCTAGCCCATCACCCAGATGAACCAGACCTGACACGACTCTAAGCATAGCAGGCATAGCAAGGTAGGAACAACACATACATATGGCTCAATCAACTCCTACACATGCTAGTGGGTTTCATCTAGTTACTGTGGCAATGACAGGTCATGCAGAGGAAGTGGGTTCAACTACCGTAGCACACAGCAGTTTGAAACGCGTTGTCTTAATGCAGTAAAAGAGAGCAGGAGCGAGAACATGGGATTGTATCGATATGATCAAATGGTTGGTTGCTTGCCTGATGGTTCGATGCACTGATACGGTTCTTCGTTAGGGTAATCACGGTACTCCTCGGGGGCAGATCCTGCCGCAAGGAACACCGATATACAACCATTACCAAACAATGTGCAACAATATGCTGCATGCATGAAACATCGCAATATGAGTGTGTTGGGCTAATGCAGCTAAGACCAGAAGGGTTTGAACCAATTTGAATCAAAGATTCAAATTTCAAACTCAAACATGGCCCTTTAAAGTGTTTTTCCTTGTTCTGCATTAAACATCAAGTTAACTTGTTTAATCATGCATGAAAATAGTACAGATGGATAGATTGGATTTTTCTGATCATTTTTCATATATAATTTGTCTGATTTGGAGTTACAGAATAAAAGTTATGAATTTTTGAAGTTTAATTTATATTCTGGAATTTCCTATATTAGAATAATTCCAGAAAATCAATTATTGCGTCAGCCTGACGTCAGTGTGACATCAGCAGGACAACGGAACACGTCTGGGTCAAACCTGACAGTGGGTCCCGCATGTCAGGGTGATTAAATTAATTAAAGTTTAATTAAAACTAAACCTGTTTAATTAACAGGGCTGGGCCCCACCTGTCATTGACTCAGGGGAGTCAACCAGGGCCCACCCGTGGTCAAAGTCAATGCCAGCGGCGCCGGCGTTTAACCGCCGGCGAGTCCGACGCGGCGGCGGGAGTGGTTTTGGCCATTTCGGCCACCAAATGGGTCACGGAGACCACCAGAGTGAAGCTGAGGACGAGCCGCAGCTCTTGGTGGAGTCCGTTGGGGTCGGGGTGGCCGGAGTTGGCGCCGGCGACGACCTTGGCGGCCACCGGAGTTCGGGTGAAAGTGAACTCGGCCTAGGGTGTGCGGGGAGGTGCGGGAAGTGCACGGTTGGGCCCAACGCAGCGTGGTGAGTGCGTTGGCCACCGTGGGTTGGCCGGAGGATGGCCGGGAGCACGTCGGCGACGAGATCCGTGGCGGTGCGTGCGTGTGGTCTTCGTGCGGTGGCTACACGGCTCGGGAATGAGAGAGGGAGGGTCGGAGGGGTAGCTAGGCTCACAGCGCTCCCGTAGAGGCCACTGGTGGGGTCGGGGACGAGCTGAGGCGGCGACGGCGTTGAAGGGGATCTCCGGCGACGGCGAGCTCGGGCGAGGTCGGTGCGGTGGTTTCGGGCCGCACGAGCACACGGGGCTCGGCTAGCTCGATGAAGTGGACGGCGGCGGAGCTCCTGGACACGGTGGCACGGCGTGGGGTTGACGGAGGGCGTGGCTACGGCGAGGGGGTGGCAGCGATGGCGTCGGCCATGGCGTGGGAGAGCGAGGGAGAGGAACTGGAGAGGAGAGGGGGTGTCTGGGAGGTTTGGGAGAGAGAGGGAGAGCGATCCACGACGTCACCCGGCGAGTGGAGCGGCGAGGCGGCGAGCAGGTGCGTGGCGCGCGCTGCGGTCGCCGTCGGGCACCTGCCTGCCTGCCTGGCCGGCAAGCAGCTCGCTGGAGCGGCGCTGGGCTGGGCCAGCAGGTGGGCCGGGTGCTGGCGCCAGGTAAGTTTTGCTATTTTCTTTCTGTTTTCTGTTTTTTAATACTTCTGCAACTTTGTTGAATTAAATAAAATACTTAGGCTACTCCAAAAATCACCAAACTACTCCTGGCCCATAGTTGGATTATTTCCAACATGAAACATTTTAGTTTGGAGATATTTGAGCATTTAAATATTTTATATAATTTTAAATGCCCAAATTCAAATATTTATGATTTAATTCAAAAACCCTAAGCTGGCCTAGGAAAATGTGCACCACTTTTGGCAGAGGTTCTGACCCAAGACAAAAATGATGGGCATTTTAGAAGGGCATTTCAGGTTCATTGAAAAAGTTTTTTTAGTAAACCCTAATTGGATTCAGAGGGGACTGGGGGTTCTGTCATCCCCATTTCAGGTTTTTGATGAAAGATTAAACATGATGCAACACTCTAATGCATGACTAGCTAGGGTGTGACAACTCACCCCCACTCAAAAGAATCTCGTCCCGAGATTTAGGTTCCTCCGGAAAGAGGGCGGGATACTCGAGTCGAAGATGATCCTCCCTTTCCCAAGTTGCTTCATCCTCAGAATGGTGCGACCATTGAACTTTGAGAAACTTGATATTATGACGTCGAGTGGTACGCTCGGCCTGATCGAGGATACGAATGGGGTACTCTCGATATGTAAGATTATCTTGGAGATCAAGCGTTTCGTAGTCCACTCCACGGATAGGATCCGAGAAGCAACGCCTGAGTTGAGAAACGTGGAAGACATCGTTTACTCTGGAGAGGTGCGGAGGTAGTTCCAACTGGTAGGCAACTTCTCCTCGTTTAGCGAGAATGCGAAAAGGTCCAATGTAACGAGGAGCCAATTTGCCTTTGATACCGAAACGATGGGTTCCCTTCAGAGGGGTAACCCGAAGGTAAGCTTTCTCGTCAACCTCGAAAGTCATAGCCTTATGTTTTCGGTCATATTGACTCTTTTGACGAGCTTGGGCTGTTTTCAACTTTTCACGAACGATGCGAACTTGTTCTTCTGCTTCCTGAATCATATCCGGGCCAAAGAATTGTCTTTCCCCGGTCTCTGACCAGGTAAGGGGTGTTCGACACCGTCGTCCATAGAGAACTTCAAAAGGGGCTTTACCCAAGCTAGATTGATAGCTGTTGTTGTAAGCGAATTCGGCAAATGGAAGGCACTTCTCCCAATCCATTCCGAATGAGATAACAGAGGCTCGAAGCATGTCTTCTAGAATCTGGTTGACGCGTTCCACTTGACCACTCGATTGAGGGTGAAAAGCGGTGCTAAAGGAAAGGCGGGTTCCCATAGCGTTTTGGAAACTTTCCCAAAATCGAGAGGTGAAAAGACTTCCTCGATCCGAGTTAATTTCCAAAGGAACACCATGGAGAGACACTATTCGGGAGATGTATAAGTCTGCCAGCTGACTAGCGGTTATACTCTCACGAACAGGTAAGAAATGGGCCACTTTGGAAAGACGATCGACAATGACAAAGATAGCGTTATTCCCTCTCTTGGTCCTGGGAAAACTGGTAATGAAATCCATACCAATTTTATCCCATTTCCATTCAGGAATAGCTAGGGGTTGAAGGGTGCCAGCAGGCCGTTGATGCTCTGCTTTTACACGACGACAGACATCGCAATTAGCAATATACTGAGCAATTTCTCTCTTCATCCTAGTCCACCAGAACCTCTGGCGTAGGTCCTGATACATCTTAGTACTACCGGGATGAATGGTGAGAGGAGATTCATGAGCCTCCTTAAGGATCAACTGTCGTAGATGCTGGTTCTTGGGAACCACTAAACGGTTCCCAAAGTACACAACACCATGATCATTTGTGGAGAAACAACTAGCACCTCCGCTAGCAATGTTCTCCTTGATTTTAGATATTCCCTTAGCTCGCTTCTGGGCAGCGATGATTTGATCCGTAAGAGTAGGTTTCGCCACCAAGGTGGAAAGGAAACCTTGAGGGACAATGTGAAGGTTAAGCTTCCGAAATTCCTCATGGAGAAGCAGTTGACTTTGTTGTAACATCAGGTTGTTACAATAAGATTTACGACTTAGCGCATCGGCCATGACGTTGGCTTTCCCTGGGGTGTAAGTTATTCCTAAGTCGAAATCTGTGATCAACTCAACCCAACGTCTTTGCCTGAGATTCAAATCCGGTTGGGTGAAAATGTACTTCAGACTTTGGTGATCAGTGAATATTTCGCAACGATTACCAAGGAGGTAATGTCGCCAGGTTTTAAGTGCATAGACTACAGCTGCAAGCTCTAGATCATGAGTAGGATAATTCTCCTCATGTGGGTGCAATTGCCGTGAAGCATAAGCAATTACGTGTCGATCTTGCATGAGAATACAGCCTAGTCCTTGTCGCGAGGCGTCGCAGTAGATAACAAAGTCCTTGGAGAAGTCTGGCGGTACCAGAACGGGAGCAGAAGTCAGGCGTCTTTTCAGTTCCTGAAAGTTGTGCTCACATTGTGGAGTCCATTCAAACTTTTTATCTTTCTTGAGGAGTTCGGTTAGAGGTTTAGCAACTTTGGAGAAGTTTTCGACGAAGCAACGGCAATAGCTTGCTAAGCCCAAAAAACTCCGAACTTGCTTGACCGATTCAGGTGGAGTCCAATTAAGGATGGCTTGAACTCGCTCAGGGTTAACAGCAATACCTTTACCAGATATTACATGACCCAGATAGGTCACTTCCGACAACCAGAATTCACATTTAGAAAATTTGGCATAAAGGCGATGCTCTCGAAGTTTCTTCAACACTAGCCTTAGATGTTCGGCATGTTCTTCCTCGTTCTTGGAGTAGATGAGTATATCATCGAGATAAACTACGACGAATTTATCCAAATACTCCATGAAGATTGAGTTCATTAACCGAGAAAAAGTGGCTGGAGCGTTGGTTAAACCGAAGGACATGACGGTGTACTCGTATTGGCCATAACGAGTAACAAAGGCCGTTTTAGGAATGTCCCCGTTTCTAATTTTGATTTGATGGTAGCCCAACCTCAAATCCATCTTGGAGAAGACTGAGGATCCAGCGAGCTGATCATACAGGTCGTTGATCCTGGGGAGCGGATATTTGTTCTTGATTGTGACCAAATTGACCGGTCGGTAATCTACAACCATCCGGTCCGTACCATCCTTCTTCTTGACGAAGAGGACGGGGCAAGCCCACGGAGATGAACTAGGTCGGATGAAACCCTTTTTCAAGGACTCATCGAGTTGTTTCTTAAGCTCGGCTAGTTCTAGTGGTGCCATCTTATAGGGTCTTCTAGAAATCGGAACGGTTCCTGGAATGAGGTCTATTACGAACTCAACATCCCTGTCAGGTGGAACACCTGGCAATTCCTCTGGGAAGACATCCGGGAAGTCACGGACTACCGGAATGTCCTCAAGGTCTGGCAAAGGGCTGGCGTTAAGAGAATATAATTGTCGCTTGGCTAATCGGGTCAAGACATTGACTATCTTGCCCGAAGGGTGAGTGAGTTGAACAGTCCTAGAGAAACAATCAATTTTGGCATGATGAGCTGACATCCAGTCCATACCCAGAATGATATTAATATCTGAAGATTTAAGGGCTATCAAAGATGCGAGGAAAACAAGTCTGTCGACTTGGATTTCATTTCCATGGCTTACTCTAGAAGTTTGCCATTTGGATCCCGGAGTTTGAATTACCATAGAGGCTGGCATGTCACAGAATGCGATGTTATGCAAACGAGCATAGTTTTCAGATATAAAAGAATGAGAGGCTCCTGTGCCAAAAAGAACAGACGCCGGGTGGCAATTAACAAGGAGCGTACCGAGAACGACGTTGGGATCCTCTTGAGCTTCTTCGGCAGAGATATAGTTGACATGGCCACGTGTAGCGGTGGCCGGCTTGGCGTGGAACACTTCCCTGCCGGCTTGCCACGGCCAACAGCTTTAGCCGACTGGTTGGGGTTGGTCTGGGGACACTCACGCATATAGTGACCAGATTCCCCACACTTGAAACAGGTCACGGAACTGGTACGTGGGGGAGCATTGTTGGTTGGACCCCCATAGGGCTTGGCTGGTGTAGACTGTTGAACAGGGCAAGGCGCCTGGAAAGATGGCCTCGGTGTGAACCTGGGTGGCAGGGCGGTGTTGGGCACCCACACGCGGCGCTTCTGAGGACCAGCACCGGATGAGGAACCCATGTCACGGCCATGCTTGGGTGTTGCATCATAATCAGTCTGACCAGTTTCAGCACTGATGGCCTTGTTAACAAGTTTCTGAAAAGATGTGCACTCATGCAGACGGAGGTCGCGGCGAAGCTCAGGACTAAGTCCCTTACGGAACCTTGCTTGCTTCTTAGCATCAGTAGAAACTTCCTCAGTGGCATATCGTGCGAGGTTACCGAACTCCCTGCTGTAAGCATCCACAGAGAGTCGGCCCTGAGTGAAACTGCAGAATTCCTCACGTTTACGATCCAAGAGACCCTCCGGAATGTGATGTTCACGGAAAGCCTCGCTGAACTCAGCCCAGGTTGTGACATGACCTGCTGGGCGCATAGCTCCATAATTCTCCCACCATAGACTGGCGGGGCCTTCAAGATGATATGCAGCAAAGGTGACCTTGTCAGCCTCAGCTACCAGCACGGAACGCAGCTTGTGAGAGATACTGCGAAGCCAGTCATCAGCGTCGAGAGGCTCGATGGAGTGGTGGAACGTGGGTGGATGTAACTTGATGAAATCACTGAGTGACACCACGTTAGTCCTCTGATGATGTGCTGTGTTCTGTTCAATTCGCTCCAACAAACGGTTGGTCTCCCGTTTATTTCTCTCAGCTTCCATCATAACCTCGGCTAGGGAAGGAGGATGAGGCAGATTTGCATTCCTGACTTCACTGCCTTCGGCCTGCTCTTGAGGAGCAGGGTTAGTGCGCGTGTTGACCATCCTAGCAACATAATGTGGTAGTAGAACTGAACTAGGCTTGTATTCATCAAACCTATAAGGTACTACTGATTAGTAACACGTGAACCTGATAGAGAGAAAAGATCCTAATTCCTTAACCCCCGGTGGAAGAATAGTCCGACTCAGATCAGAATGTCATAAGATAAAGGAGTAAAAAGAGCCTTACGTTCCAACCCACAAACAATTCCCCTACATATAACTAAAGAATTTCTAGACTCGACATCGACCAGTTTGGCTTGGAGAACCTACAGGCAGTCCGGCTCTGATACCAACGCTGTCAGGACCCCGACTCGATGACACATCGATCTAGCCTGTAACACCTCATATCACTTTGCGGCCTCACGCACGGTATCCCGACGGGTGTCGCCTTACCTTTGCCCGGGACCGTTTGCGCCTTTTGGCTCACGTATATGATAGTGTCGCTAGCATCCATATGTTAAGGAGCCCGGGCTGACATGACTAGTTGTAAACCCAAAGTGGCACAGACTTACGGGGACAGGCATCCATGACCCAGCTTCGAACGTGTCGGTCATCAGCAAGAGGGTCCGGGCTGTAGCACTGGGCTAGCAGGACTCCGGTAAACCGGGCTGTAGCGGGCTAACAGGACTCTGGTACTCAATGCGTGACATTTCCCCGAAGGGACAGACACCGGAACGAAGAAGGACACATGCCGGCCAGCCTAAGTGTTCCAGAGCAGTAGCAAGCTACCATGGCTCAGTGGTAACACTAGGAGACATTTCCCGGTAAGAGAGGCTACTAAAGATAAACAACTAGATAGTCAGATCCCACACATACCAAGCATTTTAATAACATACACACAGGATGCTCGATATGTGCAAATACAACATGGCATCACAACATGACTCTACGACACAAGTACTTTATTTAAGGCTCAGGGAGCCATACATAATCATACACACAGGTACGGGTCACACGACCCAGCATTCAAATCATACAGTCATACAAACCAGCAGCGGAAGTAACTTGTCTGAGTACAGACAACTAGTAGAATAAAAGAGGCTTGGAAAGCCTAGCTATACTACGTGGTCCTTCACAAGCTCAGGATCACCACCTGGGCCTTAGCCTACTCATTGATGTCAACGTCTACGTAGAACCCATCAGAAGGGGTTGCAGCGTCTTCTGTAAAAATGTAAATTATAGCAACATGAGTACAAAGGTACTCAGCAAGACTTACATCAGATCCTACATACATGCACATTTTCAAGAAGGGTTGGTGGAGTTGTTGCAGCAAGCCAGCTTTGACTCTTGGCTAGGCTATCCTACGAGACTCCAACTTGAAATGGTTTTGCGCACACGAGTCCACTACTCACCACTTCAATACACTACCGGGGATCCACCTCCGCCTTCCTACGGAAGAGCCATCCTCGGCACTCACACTTATCTTGAGGCTTTTAGTAGTTTCCATTTACTTGTCTATGAACTGTATAGGCAACCAAGTAGTCCTTTACCGCGGACGCGGCTATTCGAATAGATCATGATAACCCTGCAGGGGTGTACTTCTTCATACATGTTTCCACCACTTAGCGTCTGCACACGACATGTGCTCGGCAGACTTCAAGCAAAAGCCGACGTGGGTGTAGACCACGACCTACCTAAACACCTAAGTCTCTAGTCCAGGTTTATCGCCTATCCAGGTTCCATCCGCAGGGAGTCCGGCCGAGGTTTCCCATACGGCCCCGAACAATGTGAACAGGGTTCCCGAGATACCTAACGGGTATTCGGTACACCGTGCCACGTACCTACCGCATCACAGCCCACCCCTACGGTCAGCGCTGTCCACGGCCTCCAGTAGGCTACAAACACCAGAAACTACGTGCAACTCCTGGACAGAGAGCTAGGGCGAATAAGAAGTCGAGCGGGGTCATATTTCAGGGCCCAATGCATGGTAGTAGCTGTATCTTAAATCACACATACAGATCTCAGTGCTTAAGGTCGGCTTCAATGAAACAACCCACCATGTACTCCTACATGGCCTCTCATCGATACCTTTACCAAATCGTGTTCACCACACCACTCTTATTACCGACATAATCATTTCACTCTAGCCCATCACCCAGATGAACCAGACCTGACACGACTCTAAGCATAGCAGGCATAGCAAGGTAGGAACAACACATACATATGGCTCAATCAACTCCTACACATGCTAGTGGGTTTCATCTAGTTACTGTGGCAATGACAGGTCATGCAGAGGAAGTGGGTTCAACTACCGTAGCACACAGCAGTTTGAAACGCGTTGTCTTAATGCAGTAAAAGAGAGCAGGAGCGAGAACATGGGATTGTATCGATATGATCAAATGGTTGGTTGCTTGCCTGATGGTTCGATGCACTGATACGGTTCTTCGTTAGGGTAATCACGGTACTCCTCGGGGGAAGATCCTGCCGCAAGGAACACCGATATACAACCATTACCAAACAATGTGCAACAATATGCTGCATGCATGAAACATCACAATATGAGTGTGTTGGGCTAATGCAGCTAAGACCAGAAGGGTTTGAACCAATTTGAATCAAAGATTCAAATTTCAAACTCAAACATGGCCCTTTAAAGTGTTTTTCCTTTTTCTGCATTAAACATCAAGTTAACTTGTTTAATCATGCATGAAAATAGTACAGATGGATAGATTGGATTTTTCTGATCATTTTTCATATATAATTTGTCTGATTTGGAGTTACAGAATAAAAGTTATGAATTTTTGAAGTTTAATTTATATTCTGGAATTTCCTATATTAGAATAATTCCAGAAAATCAATTATTGCGTCAGCCTGACGTCAGTGTGACGTCAGCAGGTCAACGGAACACGTCCGGGTCAAACCTGACAGTGGGTCCCGCATGTCAGGGTGATTAAATTAATTAAAGTTTAATTAAAACTAAACCTGTTTAATTAACAGGGCTGGGCCCCACCTGTCATTGACTCAGGGGAGTCAACCAGGGCCCACCCGTGGTCAAAGTCAATGCCAGCGGCGCCGGCGTTTAACCGCCGGCGAGCCCGACGCGGCGGCGGGAGCGGTTTTGGCCATTTCGGCCACCAAATGGGTCATGGAGACCACCGGAGTGGAGCTGAGGACGAGCCGCAGCTCTTGGTGGAGTCCGTTGGGGTCGGGGTGGCCGGAGTTGGCGCCGGCGACGACCTTGGTGGCCACCGGAGTTCGGGTGAAAGTGAACTCGGCCTAGGGTGTGCGGGGAGGTGCGGGAAGTGCACGGTTGGGCCCAACGCAGCGTGGTGAGTGCGTTGGCCACCGCGGGTTGGCCGGAGGATGGCCGGGAGCACGTCGGCGACGAGATCCGCGGCGGTGCGTGCGTGTGATCTTCGTGCGGTGGCTACACGGCTCGGGAATGAGAGAGAGAGGGTCGGAGGGGTAGCTAGGCTCACAGCGCTCCCGTAGAGGCCACCGGCGGGGTCGGGGACGAGCTGAGGCGGCGACGGCATTGAAGGGGATCTCCGGCGACGGCGAGCTCGGGCGAGGTCGGTGCGGTGGTTTCGGGCCGCACGAGCACACGGGGCTCGGCTAGCTCGATGAAGTGGACGGCGGCGGAGCTCCTGGACACGGTGGCACGGCGTGGGGTTGACGGAGGGCGTGGCTACGGCGAGGCGGTGGCGGCGATGGCGTCGGCCATGGCGTGGGAGAGCGAGGGAGAGGAACTGGAGAGGAGAGGGGGTGTCTGGGTGGTTCGGGAGAGAGAGGGAGAGCGATCCACGATGTCACCCGGCGAGTGGAGCGGCGAGGCGGCGAGCAGGTGCATGGCGCGCGCTGCGGTCGCCGTCGGGCACCTGCCTGCCTGCCTGGCCGGCAAGCAGCTCGCTGGAGCGGCGCTGGGCTAGGCCGGCAGGTGGGCCGGGTGCTGGCGCCAGGTAAGTTTTGCTATTTTCTTTCTGTTTTCTGTTTTTTAATACTTCTGCAACTTTGTTGAATTAAATAAAATACTTAGGCTACTCCAAAAATCACCAAACTACTCCTGGCCCATAGTTGGATTATTTCCAACATGAAACATTTTAGTTTAGAGATATTTGAGCATTTAAATATTTTATATAATTTTAAATGCCCAAATTCAAATATTTATGATTTAATTCAAAAACCCTAAGCTGGCCTAGGAAAATGTGCACCACTTTTGGCAGAGGTTCTGACCCAAGACAAAAATGATGGGCATTTTAGAAGGGCATTTCAGGTTCATTGAAAAAGTGTTTTTAGTAAACCCTAATTGGATTCAGAGGGGACTGCGGGTTCTGTCATCCCCATTTCAGGTTTGTGATGAAAGATTAAACATGATGCAACACTCTAATGCATGACTAGCTAGGGTGTGACACTGGGTAAAAACATCGTGTCCCTTATCTCCTGTTACCATCCGCCTAGACGCACAGTTCGGGACCCCCTACCCGAGATCCGCCGGTTTTGACACCGACATTGGTGCTTTCATTGAGAGTTCCTCTGTGTCATCACCGATAGGCTTGATGGCTTCTTCAATCAACAACAACGCCGTCCTGGGTGAGACTTTTCTCCCTGGACAGATCTTCGTGTTCGGCGGCTTCGCACTGCGGGCCAATTCACATGGCCATCTGGAGCAGATCGAAAGCTACGCCCCTGGCCATCAGGTCAGATTTGGAAGCCCAAACTTCACGGCGGACATCCGCGGAGATTTGATCTTCGACAGATTCGAGCCACAGCCGAGCGTGTCGCACTGTCACGATGGGCATGATCTAACTCTGCCACCGGACAGTACCCTGGAGGCCGCACACAAGTCCGCTCCGACCCATAGTTCGGAGCCGACTGCGCAGATCGAGGACAGGTGGCTGGACACCGCCTTGGGAGCTGAAACTTCCACGGCGATGGAGCCGAATACTGATCTTGTCCCTTATAAAGCTCGTGACTCCGAGGCGCCGGACTCCGAACCTCCTGCGCCCCTGCCAATCGAATCCGATTGGGCGCCGATTATGGAGTTCACCGCCGCGGACATCTTTCAGCACTCACCCTTTGGCGACATCCTGAATTCGCTAAAACATCTCTCGTTATCAGGGGAACCATGGTCGGACTACGGTCAGGATGGTTGGGATGCAGACAACGAAGAAATTCAAAGCCCACCCACCACCCACTTCGTAGCCTCTGTCGATGATTTAACCGACATGCTAGACTATGACTCCGAAGACATCAACGGTATGGACGACGATGCCAGAGACGATCAAGAACCAGCACCTACAGAGGACTGGAAGGCCACCCCAAACCATGTATATATGGTGGACACCCCAAAAGAAAGCAATGACGAGGAACAACGGGACGCGGCAAAGGATAATTCCGCCGACAAACAACCAAAACGGCGACGCAAACGCCGCCCTAAGTCCCGCCTTGACAAAAACAGCACTCCTAATGACCGAGCGATAGAGCAGGCCAAACCAGTGGACGACAAACATGCAACCAAACAACCATCCGAGCAGGACGAATCGGACAATCAATCCATGCCCGGCGAAAACAACAGTCCAGATGAACTCACGCCGGACACACCACCGGAGCATAAGAACCTGCGCAAAAGACTTGTCGCCATTGCAAGAAGTTTGAAAAAGGAAAAATGTAAGCTCAAAACAGCGGAAGACACACTCAGAATGAGGTGGAGCAAAGTACTCAAGACCGCGGACAAATATGGCAATAGCCACCAAACAAAGAGCTACCCGAAGCGCAAGCTGCTACCAGAATTCGACGAGGAGGCCATAGAGCCCCCATAGTCAAAAAGCAAAGAGGCCGCCTGGCCGGATAGACGACCAGATGACAGGCCAAAAGCGACAAGCGGCGCCGCACACAAAACGACGCACGATACTCACAAAACAGATGGCCTGGTAAGGTCCATTTACGGGCCAAAAAAGAGGGCCCCAGGAAGCAACACAACACGCCACATGCTTGAAGATAACGGCACGCCTAAATACAGGGGCGCCGCACACCCACTATGTTTCACCGACGAGGTGCTGGATCAAGAATTTCCAGCGGGATTCAAACCCGTAAACATAGAGGCATACGAGGGAACAACAGACCCCGGAGTCTCGATTGAGGATTACATACTACACATACACATGGCTAGAGGAGATGACCTCCACGCCATAAAATATCTACCCCTCAAGCTCAAAGGGCCAGGTCGGCATTGGCTCAAAAGCCTCCCAGAAAATATTGTTGGAAGTTGGGAAGAGCTTGAGGATGCGTTTAGAACAAATTTCCAAGGGACTTATGTCTGACCTCCGGATGCAGACGACTTAAGTCACATAACTCAACAGCCCGGAGAGTCAGCGCGCAAATTCTGGAATAGGTTTCTGTTGGGTAACGTAGCAATAATTCAAAATTTTCCTACGTGTCACCAAGATCAATCTATGGAGTCATCTAGCAACGAGGGAGGAGTGGATCTACATACCCTTGTAGATCGCGCGCGGAAGCGTTCAAGAGAACGGGGTTGATGGAGTCGTACTCGTCGTGATCCAAATCACCGATGATCCTAGCGCCGAACGGATGGCACCTCCGCGTTCAACACACGTACGGAGCAGCGACGTCTCCTCCTTCTTGATCCAGCAAGGGGGAAGGAGAGGTTGATGGAGATCCAGCAGCACGACGGCGTGGTGGTGGAAGTAGCGGGATTCCAACAGGGCTTCGCCAAGCGCTGCGGGAGGAGGGAGATGTGTCATGGGAGGGAGAGGGAGGCGCCAGGGCTTAGGTCTGGTTGCTCCTCCTTTTCCCCACTATATATAGGGCCAAGGGAGAGGGAGGAGGCGCAGCCCTTGCCCCTTCCTCCAAGCAAGGGTGCGGCCAAGGGTGGGGAGGAGTCCATCCTCCCCAAGGCACCTCGGAGGTGCCTTCCCCTTTTAGGACTCTCCCCTTTTTCTCTTCTCTTGGCGCATGGGCCTCTTGGGGCTGGTGCCCTTGGCCCATATAGACCAAGGCGCACCCCCTACAGCCCATGTGCCCCCCCGGGGCAGGTGGCCCCACCCGGTGGACCCCTGGGACCCTTCCGGTGGTCCCGGTACAATACCGGTGACCCCGAAACTTGTCCCAATGGCCGAAATAGCACTTCCTATATATAATTCTTTACCTCCGGACCATAACGGAACTCCTCATGACGTCCGGGATCTCATCCGGGACTCCGAACAACTTTCGGGTTACCGCATACTAATATCTCTATAACCCTAGCGTCACCGAACCTTAAGTGTGTAGACCCTACGGGTTCAGGAGACATGCAGACATGACCGAGATGACTCTCCGGTCAATAACCAACAGCGGGATCTGGATACCCATGTTGGCTCCCACATGTTCCATGATGATCTCATTGGATGAACCACGATGTCAAGGACTTAATCAATCCCGTATACAATTCCCTTTTGTCTAGCGGTATGATACTTGCCCGAGATTCGATCGTCGGTATCCCGATACCTTGTTCAATCTCGTTACCGGAAAGTCTCTTTACTCGTTCCGTAACACATCATCCCATGATCAACTCCTTGGTCACATTGTGCACATTATGATGATGTCCTACCGAGTGGGCCCAGAGATACCTCTCCATCACACGGAGTGACAAATCCCAGTCTCGATTCGTGCCAACCCAACAGACACTTTTGGAGATACCCGTAGTGTACCTTTATAGCCACCCAGTTACGTTGTGACGTTTGGTACACCCAAAGCACTCCTACGGTATCCGGGAGTTGCACAATCTCATGGTCTAAGGAAATGATACTTGACATTAGAAAAGCTTTAGCATACGAACTACACGATCTTGTGCTATGCTTAGGATTGGGTCTTGTCCATCACATCATTCTCCTAATGATGTGATCCCGTTATCAATGACATCCAATGTCCATGGTCAGGAAATCGTAACCATCTATTGATCAACGAGCCAGTCCACTAGAGGCTTACTAGGGACATGGTGTTGTTTATGTATCCACACATGTATCTGAGTTTCCTATCAATACAATTATAGCATGGATAATAAACGATTATCATGAACAAGGAAATATAATAATAATCAATTTATTATTGCCTCTAGGGCATATTTCCAACAGTTTCTTACCAAAAAGAACCAAATAGTCGACTGTCCGGACACCGAAGCCTTAGCAGCTTTTAAACATAATGTCCGAGACGAATGGCTCGCCAGACACCTCGGCTAGGAGAAGCCGAGAACTATGGCCGCGCTAACAAGCCTCATGACCCGCTTTTGCGCATCTGAGATCAGAGATGGAAACGGAAAATCATGGCGCAGAAAGGACCAACGCCGAAATAAAGAAAAAAGCCCGAAGAATACGGTGGTCAACGCCGGATTCAAAAGCTCGCGTCCGAACAACAAAGCACTGCCCCTTAAGGACAAAAGTGAAGAGCTATCCGGCTTAAACAAAATTTTGGATCGTATATGTCAAATCCACAGCACCTCCGGAAGGCCTGCAAACCACACCCATCGAGACTGTTGGGTTTTCAAACAGTCCGGCCGACTCAACGCCGAACACAAGGTGCTCGACGTGCCAAGCGAGGATGATGACGAACCCCACCAGCAGAGCACCGGAAAACAGAAGACTTTCCCACAAGAAGTCAAAACAATAAATTCACTTCATGTGATAATATGGAACAACAGTGCGGCACCCGCCAAAGTAGGCGTCGCACGGTCCACCCCAGCGGAACCTCGAGATTGGATGTCAAAACCAATTACTTTCGATCACCTGGATTATTCTAGAAGTATTCGAAATGAAGGATGGACTGATCTGATATTGGATCCTATAATCGACGGACTACAATTTACACAAGTCCTGATGGACGGCGGCAGTGATTTAAACCTGCTATATCCGAACACAATCCGCAAGTTGGGGATAGACCTTACTAAAATTCGACATAGCCGCACATCCTTCAAAGGAGTGACGCCAGGCCCCTACACCAAGTGCACGGGCTCCTTACTACTAGAAGTTGTGTTCGGATCACCCGACAACTTCCGACGCGAAAAGCTAATCTTTCATGTCGCCCCATTCAAAAGTAGCCATCAAGCACTATTGGGACATGAAGCTTTTGTCCGCTTTAACACAATACCACACTACGTGTCTCTTACACTTAAAATGCCCGGTCCACGCGGCATCATCTCATTAAAAGGTCGTTCAAGACCCCGAACACGGCTAGATGAGTCCGGCATAAAATAAGCTAGGGGCTCCCTAGCCGAACACCCCTTTACAAGGGGCTGTGCGTATGAGCTAATATAAGCTCGGCTCCATTCATTTATTCATATTTCGATTTTTAATTCATTTTTTTGCACGATTACTTGTCAAACTAAGTTCCTCTCTTTTACAGATGAACAGCGGTCACACCCGTCCAGGATACAGCACAACGAAGACACGGGCGCAGACGTGCAGCAGGGACCCGTTGCAAGGATTCTTTTCAGATTAAGACCCTGCGTAAACCTTTCTTACTGTCTCTTGTTGCTATACATCCCCCGGTTTTTCGTTATAACCGGAGAGGAGCCTGACGTTTTGGCATCGGCCGCGTTAGAGGACCTTGCGTGTACCTGGACACTAGGGGCTTAGGGCATTGTTCTGCCCGCTATCATAAAGACCGAATACCTTAGGGAGTGTTCGGCGTCTTGAGTTAGGCCTTATATGCATCAGCTCCGAATCATGTCTTTGGTCAAATGTTGGGTTTGCCCGGCTCCTGTGTTTTGCTGCATTACGTTCCAGGAGAACTACTGCGATTGTGCCCCGGTTCGGCCGGGCGAGCACCTCAGTAGAGAAAGCCGAAAACTGACTTTCATGATGCAGCGAGAGACTGGCCAACCACTCGATCGACTACCGGAATGTTTAGAATTCCTCCGCTTTGACGAAGGACCGTTTCCCGGTCAGGCACATACGCGCCCCGAATTCGGAGAGCGCGGTGCCCGTAGGGGCTATATCGTAGCCCCACCCTCGAACTCCTATGGCTAAGTGAAAGTGATAAAGCATTATAGTCCGGTTGCCTCGTTTGCTACGCTACCACCTCCTTCACAGGACCGAGACGTCGGATTAAGTGTGAAAATGCGCTATTTTTGCAAACACACCCGCCCCTTGTGCGTGGGGGCTGAAGCCGACGACTGCCATCTTTCAGGTTATACACACATATACATAAACGGCCACACAGGAGATATTTTCACACTTGAACGCACAAGTACCAAAAAGCACTTACATCATAAACATCGTTTTACAAACTAAAACGTTCATTTGAACGTGACATTCTTTGAGCATTGTGACTCTATTACATGAGCACCACGCAGAACTTCCCCAAAATAGTGCTCGGCGGGTAACCGGCTCTCGTCCGAACCCTGGGTCGCAACAGCGGTGGCATCCATCTCTGTCCAATGTGTCTTCACACGGGCGAGGGCCATCCGTGCACCCTCTATGCAGGCTGACGCTTCATCGCCTTGATATGCGGCACCGCCCCAAGAAATTGCTGCAATAAGCCAAAATAACTCTTTAGCTTGGGCCTATCCGGCCAGACATGAGTCATGATATCCGTCATGGCAAGTCCGGACAATCTATTCAGCTCAGCCCACTCAGCCAACCGATCGGTCAGCGGAAGTGAACGCTCCGGACTATGGAATTGAGACCAAAATAGCTCTTCCTTCTTGTGATCCTTCTGACTTCGGAAGTGCACAACGGCATCTGCCGCACTCGCCGCTAAGTCCATATAAGGATCCTCCGGACCCCACGGCTAGCCAAGCTGAGCATACTTTGGATCTGTAAACCTTCGGTGCAGCAAAAAGGGCTTGCCAGCCACAATGTCTCCAGCCTGGCGCAGCTTCTCCTTTACAGCCCGCATTGCAGAACGGGCATGCTTGGCTTCGGCGGTGGCCTTCCGCAGGTCTTCTCGCTCCGCTAGGCGCTCCTTTTCAAGAACCCCATTGCGGTCGGCAGCATCTTTTAACTTTATGGCCATTTCGGCTATCTCCTCCCTGCTTCGGCAGTGTGCAGCCCTTTCGGCTTCTAACTCTTCGGCCACCCTCGAGGCAGCCGCATCACTCCTTCTGGCTTGCTCCTTGGCTTGAGCAAGTTCTGCCCGAAGGCTCTCCATAGCAGCGGCACCATCTGCATTGAACACACATGTTTTAAGGAGTGGGTTTCGGCTCCCTTACTAGGTGACCAAGGAGAATAAACATACCTTGTGACTCGTCAAGTCGTTTATCGACCAGCGCGACGTCCGCATCCGCAACGTCAAGCTGCCGCTTCAGTTCGGCAACTCCATCTTTCCGGCTAGCCACCGAACTATCCGCCACCTGCTTAGGAAGAGCGTAAATCAATACCTGGGATTTTTGATCCTCGGCACGCTGTCATTTTCGACACCCTACCGAGTCTCAGGAGCTACTATCTATACAGGGCGCACTTTATGTGTAAAACTGTCAAAGGGTATGTCATTTTTACGTACCTCAAACCCCGCCAGCAAACTCCTGACGGCGTCACGCAATCCGCCTTCGGCGGATGAAATTCTTTCAATCACCGTACACCTTCTGAGATGGACGCCCTCTCAAGCAGTTCCTTCAGCTCCCCCGGTCGCACACCAGTTGGTGCCGAACTTTTCAGCCCTGCCGGACTCGGGGATACCCTCCGTGATGACACTTCAGGCTCGTCCGCCCCATCCGATGGGGCGGCAGATGGGGGCGTCTCGCTCTCCATCATATCCGGACGGAGTTCCCCTGAAGACGAGCTCATCTGAGAAGGGCGGAGATCCGAACTACAAGGTAAAAACTTAAGTTATCCTCAGAAGCACAAATAGGGATGTCCCTTATTACAAAACTCCTTTTTTTCTACTGACGGCTCGCTGGAGGGCTGATCCTTTAGGGGAGATTGTGCGGCCGGAGCCTCTCCGGACGCAGGACCCTCCAGTGAAGATTTCTTCCCCCGCTTCGGGGCTTTGGCCACCGGGTTTTCGGAGGCGGTCCTCTTCTCCCCCTGGAAGGACGGATTCGCGATCCCCTCTTCCTCAAAAGCCTCCTTGGTTGAGGCGGTAGCTCCTCCGTTCTCCCCTTCGCCTTCCTCTGAAGGCGCAACCTCCAGCATTCTGACCAGCACAGGATCCGGCGCAGTCTTTGGGAGGGGGGCCAGACACCGTATCAGTTTTGCTTGCGCTATCCACTCCTGTTTAGAGGGCAGTTGGTCAAAAAGAAAATCATAGAAAGGCAAACAAATGGTATGTCCGGACATGGAGCTACTTACTTGTGTATCCGGGCGTTGCAGCTTAGGCCGGCGTCCTCGGTCAATTCCGGACACGCCTCTCGTGATCCGAAGAACAGTTTGTACATCTCCACGGGTGTCATACCCATGAAGTGTTGGAGAATCCGTGGTCCCTCCGGATTAAACTCCCACAGCTGGAGAGGGCGGCGTTTACAGGGCAGGAGACGCCTAATCAGCATGACCTGCATCACCACGACCAGATCGATCTCCCTCGCTTGGAGGTCTCGAATCCGGCCCTGCAATAGGGGCATGTCCTTTGGCGGCCCCCAGTTGAGCCCTTGGCTGACCCATGACATCAGCAGCTGTGGGGGGGCCGAGCGGAAGATGGGCGGCGGCTTCTGCCTGCTGCCCCTGGGAGCGGTTATGTAGAACCACTCCTGCTGCCACAAGCCGAGCTCCTCCTGGAAAGAGCCCTCGGACCATGGAGCGTCGGCCCTTCTACTCACAACCGCCCCGCCGCACTCTACTTGACGCCCCTCTACCATCTTCGGCTTCACGTCGAAGGTCTTAAGCCACAGGCCGAAGTGAGGGGTGACACGGAGGAAGGCTTCGCAGACGACAATGAATGCAGAAATATGGAGGATGGACTCCGGAGCCAAGTCGTGGAATTCTAACCCATAGTAGAACATGAGCCCCCTCACAAAAGGATCCATCGTGAAACCTAAACCCCGACGGAGGTGGGATACAAACACGACATGCTCGCCGGGCTCGGGGGTAGGAATAACTTGCCCTTTGGTGGGCAACCTATGCGAAATCTCGTAAGATAGGTACTTAGCCTCTCGCAGCTTTAGCACGTCTTCTTCCGTGACGGAGGAAGGCGTCCACCGGCCCTGCAGGTCGGAGCCGGACATCGTTGAAGGTCCGAAGCGCTTGAATCTGGGGCTCTGGGTGTTGGAACTCAGGGCAGGGAGAAGATTCGATTGCGGGTTGAAGAAAAGAAATGAGCCCTGGTCCCTTTATAAAGGGGAAGAATATCAAGAGCCGTCCCCGTGACCGTTCGGGACTCGCCTCCGATAGAGGGGGCGAGGCGACGAGCACGATTGGGTTACCCACGCCCGTATTGATGGGAGTCCCGGAATAAGGGGAACACAATCTCTGCTTCGACAAGACGTGCCAAGGAAACCGCTTCGCTAAACGCGCTGAGGTGGTATAGTAAAAAACGTAAAGGCTTGGTAGTGGGATGACGTCATGCCACGAAATACGTCAGCAGATTGAACTTGTGTACATATTATTCTGTCTACGGTGGAATGTGGAAATTATTTTGCAGAGCCGGACACTATCCTGGTGTTCACAATCTTCTATGAATTATTCGGAGGAGGAACCGGCCTTGCAATGCCGAACAATATGCGCGCCGGACTCATCATCATTGAAGCCTGGTTCAGGGGCTACTGAGGGAGTCCTGGACTAGGGGGTGTCCGGACAGCCGGACTATCATCGTCAGCCGGACTCCAAGACTATGAAGATACAAGATTGAAGACTTCGTCCCGTGTCCGGATGGGACTTTCCTTGGCGTGGAAGGCAAGCTTGGCGATACGGATATGTAGATCTCCTACCATTGTAACCGACTCTGTGTAACCCTAGCCCTCTCCAGTGTCTATATAAACTGGAGGGTTTTAGTCTGTAGGACACACAACCATTACAACAATCATACCATAGGCTAGCTTCTAGGGTTTAGCCTCCTTGATCTCGTGGTAGATCCACTCTTTTACTACCCATATCATCAATATCAATCAAGCAGGAGTAGGGTTTTACCTCCATCGAGAGGGCCCGAACCTGGGTCAAAACATCGTGTCCCTTATCTCTTGTTACCATCCACCTAGACACACAGTTCGGGACCCACTACCCAAGATCCGCCGGTTTGGACACCGACACTAGCCAACCCGAATCTCGAGGGCGAGATTCATCGTAAGGGGGGTAGGTTTGTAACATCCCAAATTTCCAATTTGGCATCTTATACATAGATCATCCATGCATATCATATTTTATTGCTTTTTCGTTTGCAATCCTCAAAATCCTAAGCAACTCAAGGACCCTCAGAGAGAGTTGGGGATTTTCTGTTTTTCATATTTGAGTTTTATCAAATAATGAAGACGAGGATTTTGATTTTGATTATTTTTCTCTCCGGAAAAATATTTCATTTCAAATAAATAAATGAGGGGAGATAATATGACTTCTCCAAAATAATTGAAATATCGGAGGAAAAATGTTAAAATCATTATTTGGTTTTTATTTGATTTTATTCGGAATTTTATTTGCCCTAGAAAAAAATTTGCATGTTTTAAAAGTTGCATTTTAGGGGCCAAGAAAAGTTCATCTCTTTCTAAATATTCCATTTAGACGGAGAAAACTTCTTTTGGAATTTTTAGATTTTTATTTATTTTCCTAGGATTTTTCTAAGTCGGCGGAACGTTTTATTTTAAAACCCGCATCCGACCGGGCCAAGGGCCCAGCCAGGCCGGCCCACCTCGCCGCTGCCTCCCCGACGCCCCCTTCCCCAAGCTGGAGCCGCCCCCCTCCTTAAATACCGCTGCCCCACTGCCCTCACCACCACCCGCCACCACCGCCGCCGCCGAGCAGCGCCCGAGTCGAGCCGCCGCCTCCTGCACCACCCTGCCTCTCGTCGAGCCCCGCCGCCTCTCGCCGAGCCCCGCCGGAGCTGCCCACCCTGCCGGACGACCTTGCCGGAGGTAGCCACCCCGCCGCCGATTTTTTTCCGAATAAAACCCCTTCTGTTTTTTTTGAGAAAACCCTAGTTCGTTTTTTAATATAGATCGGTTTTATTCTTCGGTTTATTGACTTAGCGAGTGTTCGCTCGTTCGTTCATTTTAATGAACGCATTCATCGTTTAGTTTCTATTAACGAACGTTCGTTCGTTTAGCCGTTCGTCGTTTTTCTTTTTACCGGATTTATTCCGCAATTATTCTGATCGCGATTTCTGATCCGATGTTCGAACCTGTTTATCTTTTTGCTCGTTTATCAGAATCAGGCGATTCAAGCGCCTGGAGTTTCATCTCGGAACCCTCTTTCCGAATAATCATCTCAAACAAGTTTTTGTCTCTGGAAAATTTGACCCTAGTTCAGATTAGTAAGCGGATCTTATTTCTTTCGCCATTTGAGTTTCGTTGCTCCGTTTGATTTGTTTCTTTTTGCGAACCGGAGTTCTTAAATTGAACTCTCCGGTCAAACTCTTTCATTTGGAGTTTTACTTGTGCATCTTTGCTTGTTGTGTATGCTATTGTTTGTTTGCGATAGAATTCTCGGAGTGCGAAGCGTGTTACTACGAGTCTCTAGGATTCACGGATCGTCAGCAAGGCAGGTAACACTTTGATCATACTCTTTCCATACCCAGTTTTTATGCATTAGTTTCAATCCTCAAACATTGCATGATTAGGATGTCATTAACTTGTGGGTTGGGAAGTAGTTGCTGAGGTAGAACCTATTGCCCTGTTTATTATCAAACCCTTGGGAGTTACTTCTACACGTTGCTTATATTGCCATGCTATGCTCGTAGACGTGGTTTGTGCTTGAGTGTATCCATGACAGATGTGAGATTTTTAATTAATGGTTTACTTAAGGTGGCAACTTTAATACACATCTGGGTGGATTGAGGCACCTGGGGTATCCAGTGATTGCATGTTTTTTTGGAAATCCGTGGACCGCCACCCAGTCTCAAAGGGAACTGAGTTTATTCATGCTAGAAACTTCCGTGTGCAGCCACAAGCTATTATGGGCTCTAGCGTAGTTGAGTAAGTTACGTGAAGCTCTTGAAGAGGTGGATCAGCAGGTAGTGGGTTTGTAGGTTTGGTATGGTCTACCCGGAGTAGAGAGTTAATGTTTCTGAAAGACTGTGTCTTGGTCATCCGTTTCTCAAACACCATGTAGTGCAAGAAATCAACGGAGGCGATCGAGTCTTCTGGGGAAAAGTGCGCAAACCTCTGCAGAGTGTACAATCTAATCATGGTTAGTCGTGTCCCCGGTTATGGACAATTCTGAGTATCTAGTACTTGAGTATTCACATGTATCTCATCACTCTAAATTAATATTGCTGGGATGTTAATTATATTAATTGGGATTATTGAGTTGGGGTTACCTTCTCAATGATGTTTCAACCACCATGATAGTTAAATTAAAAATATATTCCTTTGTTGTAGGGAAAAATTGGCTTTTCGCAAAAACAGTAACCATAGAGCTTTCCACCAGCCAAATATGCATGTAGTGGTGGCATTACTCTGTTATTGCTCTTTTGTGTTACATTGCCAGCATATTCCATGTGTTGACCCGTTCTCGGGCTGCAATGTATTATGTTGCAGACTTTTCAGACGAGGAGTAAGGTTCGATAGGTCGTTGCCGTGCTGCTCAGCTATGCCGTTGGAGTTGATGGACTCACTTTATCTTCCAAGCCTTCCGTTGTTATCGCATTAGATGGCCTTAAGCCATATTATTGTAATAAATTCTCTTTTGAGACATTCGATGTAATAAGTGTGTGATTGCTACTCTGTTATAAACCCTTCGAGTACTGTGTGTGTCAGCATTACCGATCCAGGGATGACGCCAAAGCACAGAAACTTGACCATCTGAGGTCGGGTCGCTACAGTCGCTCACGGCCCCAAACGATGTGAGCAGGGTTCCCAAGCCCACCATCCGGGTGCCACTTGGTACACCGCGCCACTGTGCCTAGTCTGTCCCAAGCCGACCTGTACCGGGTGCCACTTGGTAGACTACTAACACTACCTACAAACACCAGAAACTAGTTGTAACTCCTAGACAGAGATCAGGTTGATTAATAAGTCGAGAGGGGCACTTAAGCATTCCAATGCGTGGTAGTAGCTGTTCATGGATCACAAACACAGAACTCAGTTCCTCAGGACGGTTTCAATGAGACAACCCACCATGTACTCCTACATGGCCTATCACCGCTACCTTTACCAAATCGTGTTCACACACTTAGCTCACACACAGTAGGACATGTTCACACACATCCAATTCATCCCCGATGAATCAGACCTGACACAACTCTAAGCAATAGCAGGCATGACAGACAAGCATGAATGAGTAGGCACATCAGGGCTCAAACAACACCTACTCATGCTTGTGGGTTTCATCTATTTACTGTGGCAATGACAGGTCATGCAGAGGATGAAGGGGTTTAGCTACCGCGGCATGTAATAGTTGAATTGTTGTTGTCCTAATCAAGTAAAAGAGAGCAGGAGCGAGAGAGTGGGATTGTATCGGAATGAACAAGGGGGTTTTGCTTGCCTGGCACTTCCGAAGATAATATAGTTCTTCATCAGTGTCATCGATCACGTCGTCGGTACACATCTACTGAGAGGGGACAAGCACCGACAAACAAAGAAGAAACACAATCAATGCAATGCACAATATGATGCATGATCATGACATGGCAATATGTTGTGGCTTGAGCTAATGCATCTAGAAACAGGTTAAATGGAGTTGGTTTGAACCCTGGGTTCAAATTCAAACTCCATATGTGAGGGTTTAAATGTCATTTAAAAGATTTGTCCCAAACAGTGGTCATAACTTGATCTAACATGCATGAAAATGGTACAGATGGGAAGATTGGATTTTTCTGATCATTTTTCATATATGATTTATCTCATTTGGAGTTACAGTTGAATTTATATGAATTTTAGAAGTTTTGGGCATTTTCTGGAATTTTCAGAATAAGAATAAATCCAGAAAAGGGTTTATTGCATCATCACTGCGTCAGGATGACATCAGCGAGTCCACGGGGTGGTCCAGGTCAAACCTGACGTGTGGGGGCCACACGTCAGTGACACAGGGCGGTTTAGCTCGCTGACAGATGGGACCGGTCAATGACCACGTCAACAAGTCAATATTGGCGTGTGGGGTCGATCAACGTGTGATGTGGCCAGGTCAAACTGACCTGTGGGGCCCTACGTGGTTAGTTTACTCTAAACGCAAACAAAACCCGGTTAGTTAGGGCGTGGGGCCCAGCTGCCATTGTCATAGGGTTAGACTAATAACATAATAAGTACTAATCTAATCCGCCACATCAGCGTCACCGGAACCTCACCGGCGGCGACCAGAACGACGGCGGCGTGGCTCAGAAATGTGCTACAGGCGGCGGTTGGACATGCGGAGACCACTGGGACGTAGCCCGTGCTCTCCCGCATCAAGAGGAGGCGGAGTTGGGCGCGGGGGTCGCCGGAATCATGCCGGCGATGAGCTTTGGCGGCGGCCGGAGTTCGGGTGGGTGTGGGGTTGGCGCTAGGGGGCACGTGGGGAGAAGCTGGTGCTGGCTACGGGCTCCTGGAGACATGTTGAGCACGGTGGTGTGCTCGGCTTCGAGCTACAACGGCTCCAGCCACGGCGGTGACGAGGCACGGCGGCGGCGAGATTCGGTCGTCGGTGAGGCGGTAGATATGGCGTGCAACCGGGAAAACAGAGCGGGGAAGGAGGAGCAGCAGCTTACAGCGGTTGATGCAGGCATAAAACCGGGCTCGGGGAAGCTCAGGAGGCGGTGAATTGTCGGCGACGATCTTCGGTGGCCGATGAGGGAAACATCGGCGGTGGCGGTGTTGCAGCGCATCCGGGGCCTCGTGGATCGTCGAGGAGGTCGGGGACATCGAGACGAAGCTCGCAGGCACGGCGAGGGGTCGGGGGGGAGGCGCTGGTCGCGGTGGTGCTCCTCAGCGGCTGCGGGTGTTTTCGGTGCTGCTGCGCGGAGAGAGCAGAGGAAGGTGGAAGGGGTCCAGAGAGGGAGTCGAGAGGTGCAGAAGGGTCGAGGCGGTCCAGGGCGGCGGAGTGGGTCAAGGGGAGCAGCTGCGGGGCTAGTAGGAGGTGGCCGCGGCTCGGCTGTGCGCGCGCCACGCACAACGCCAGTAGGCGCGGGAAGACAACGCGCGAGGAGATGGGCTGGGCCGTCCAGCTGGGCCGGGCTACAAGTGCGCCATAAAGTTACAGGTAAGCTCTCCTTCCTTTTGTTTTAGGTTTTTCTATTTTGTTTTGTTTTGTTTTAATTATTTTGCCACTGATTCAAATTCAAAAGTAAATCAAAGCAGGGCAAAACCTTCTGGAAATCTGTATGTTGCCATTATGGACTTTTCCAAAGGCACATAAATAATCTCAGGGCCTTTTGAAATATATTCTATATAAAATGAGTATAAACCAAAGGTCAAATACTTATTGATTTAATTTCAAAGGCCCAAAATAAATATCCCTGAGACTCCAAAAATATTGGTTTGAGTTTTACTTCTTGCCAATATTTTTATAGCTTAACAGGAACATTTTCCTGGGTTTGTTTGAAGCAATTTTTAATGTTGATCATTTTTAGAAATGATCTCTGAGGCTTTCCACTTTCCCCAATTCACATTTAAATGGAATTTAAACATGATGCATGGATGCCACTCACTGATGCAACTAATTACAAAGCAGAATTCTAGGGCTGTGACAGTCATTCCTGGATTTTTTTGAATTAAATCATATTTTATTTGACTTTGGGCATTTAAATACTATAAATAATTTAAATGCTCAAATAATGTTGGAAATATTTGTGGGCCACTGAAATAATTCAGAAAGTGCTCATGAATATTTTCAGGACTTATAAAATTGATTTGGTTTTTAAAACTGGATCAAAAACAAACTGCAAAATTAGAAAACAGAAACAAAAAAATAGGAAGAGAGAGAAAGCTCACCTGACCCTACCTGGCGCTTACCTATAGCCCACAAGCCCAGCACCGTGCAGCCCAGGAACTGGCCCAGCCCAGCAGGCCACCCCCTCTGTCGTCTTCCTCCCCTCACCCCAAAGCAGCTCGATGGCGAGCGCTGCCGTTGCCGTGGCCTCCTCCCTGCCCGCTTCCCCCCTACACGACCCTTCTAGCGATGCCACGGGGAGCCCGTGACCCGTCTCTCCTCTCCCTCGCTCCCTGACCTCTCCACTCCTCTCTAGCTCCTCCCCTGCACCACCGAGCGGAGCTCATCGCCGCCGCTGGCCGTAGCCACGCCCACCGTGCTCCCCTTGCCTCCCGGTGTCGTATGCAAGCTCCGCCACCATCCATTACGCCGCCTAGAGCGAGCCCCGACCGCCCAGATGCCCCAATACGACCGCCTCGACTCCGTCTTCAAGCTTCGGTCGCCGGCGATCGCCACTGTCACGCCCAATATGCGATCCTATCCTAAACGAACTCGAAGGTCCCACCAAGGATAGAAGTGCATATTGGTGACGCTTTTGCAAGGTGGATATCATTACATCATACCATTACATAATAGTTGGGGATACATAAAAGAGGCATACAATGCCACCCAAATACAACAACATCATACACAAGAGCATCATCCAACTACGGATGAAACACAAACAGAAAACTCAAACGACATCCACCCTGCTAGCCCAGGCTGCCGACCTGGACCCTATCCCCTGATCGAAGAAGAAGTAGAAGAAGAACTCCAAAGTAAGCAAACATCGCTCTCGCATCATGATCATCGCAAAACCTGTACCTGCAACTGTTGTTGTAGTAATCTGTGAGCCACGAGGACTCAGCAATCCCATTACCATGGGTATCAAGACTAGCAAAGCTTAATGGGTAAGGAAAGGATAAGTGGTGAGGTTGCAGCAACGACTAAGCATATATGGTGGCTAACATACGCAAATAAGAGCGAGAAGAGAAGCAAACAGAACGGTCGTGAAGCTAGCAATGATCAAGAAGTGATCCTGAACTCCTACTGACGTCAAACATAACCCAAAAACCGTGTTCACTTCCTGGACACCGCCGAAAAGAGACCATCACGGCTACACATGCAGTTGATGCATTTTTAATTAAGTCAAGTGTCGAGTTCTCTACAACCGGATATTAACAAATTCCCATCTACCACATAACCGCGGGCACGACTTTCGAAAGATAATACCCTGCAGGGGTGTCCCAACTTAGCCCATCACAAGCTCTCATGGTCAACAAAGGATATTCCTTCTCCCAAGAAGACCTGATCAGTCTCGGATTCCCAGTTTACAAGACATTTCGATAATGGTAAAACAAGACCAGCAAAGCCGCCCGATGTGCCGACAAATCCCGATAGGAGTCGCACGTATCTCGTTCTCAGGGCACACCGGATGAGCCAGACGTCGGGATGGCATAGACCCTGGTTGCCCAGGGGGCGCCGGACATCGCCCAGGTTGGGCCAGCACCCGGAGGAGTATTGGCCCGGGGGGGGGGGTAAATAAAGATGACCCTCGGGCTCTAGAAACCCAAGGGAAAAAAGGCTTAGGTGAGGCAAATGGTAAAACCAAGGTTGGGCCTTGCTGGAGGAGTTTTATTCAAAGCGAACTGTCAAGGGGGTCCCATAAATCACCCAACCGCGCAAGGAATGCAAAATAAAGGAACTTAACACCGGTATGACGGAAACTAGGGCAACAAGAGTGGAACAAAACACCAGGCATAAGGCCGAGCCTTCCACCCTTTACCAAGTATATAGATGCATTAATTAAATAAGAGATATTGTGATATCCCAACATAATCCTGTCCACCATGGTGCAATCTTCAACTTCACCTGCAACTAACAATGCTATAAGAGGGGCTGAGCAAAGCGGTAACATAGCCAAGAAATGGTTTGCTAGGCAGGTTGTAAAAGGTTAGGGGCTGAGATGGCAATTTGGGAGGCTTGAAGAGCAACTGATAGGTAGCGCAGTAAAGAAATAGAACGAAACAACTAGCATAGCAATGATATTAGTGAGATCCAAGGTTATGGTCATCTTGCCTGAAATCCCGCTAGGAAGAAGAACGATTCCATGAAGAAGACGAAGCCACGAAGACGAACCAAGCGTAGACGAACGAATCCTCACGATCGCAACGAAACAGGAACTAACGAGAAGAAGTACAACCGGAAAGAAGCAAACAACAAGGTAAACACACAACACATATACATGGCATGATGCTCAACCAAATATGATGCATGACAAAGGCTAGATGAGGCTATTCATGGAAAGAGATGATGCATACAAGAGCAACACATCAAAGCAAGTCTAAATGTGGCCGGAAAGAACATATAACAAATCCGGTAAGTCCTCATATGCAAATTTCAAAGTTGGTCCAGATCTGAATAAACCTTATGTCCAAGTTGTTAAATAGTAAGTTAAGATGCACCAAGATGATCTACACGAAGTTCTAGTCAAGTTTCATATAAAGTTCAATTAGTTCGGAGCTACGGCCTAGAAGATATGAGCAAAACAAGTTAAACATGGCATTGATGCAAAAGGCATTCAAACATCAATCAAACACTCTCAAAACATGGATGCAACAAGATAAGATGAAACTACATGCAAATCTAAGCAAGTTTCATATAGAGCACACTGCAAACGGTGCAACACGTACACTCCAAACAAGATATAACAACAAACTGTCCAAGACAGCAACTAGGCATCTAGCAAGCATCAAAACAATATACTACAGCACGTCAACATGAAAACAAAAGACATGGACATGATGTACAGGTAAAGCACGACAAAACAAGAACACTGAGCTATCTCCAGAAAACATTATAACATGCTCAAAAGGACATGGCAAGATTGCAAATAATAACAGTTCACAGACTTGGCAGAAATCACTGGACATGGCAGAAATAACATCAGGTTGCAATGTATAGAGCTATCAAACAACATTATACAACAACTTATCATGGAAAACAAAGGCACAGAATGATAATACTAAAGACAAAGAACAAGACTCCCTTACTGAACTTATTCCAAAGATCAACAGAAAACATGGTAGCATCCATGCAAACATGGCAAATGATATGACAGATTCAGAATAACAGTACAAGGCAGGAACAACGATAAGCAGGCATGTTGGTGAGCTTTAACTCTCACCACAGAGCAATAAATGGAATGACAAGTAAACCAACAGTAAGATGACATATTTATTAAGCTACACATGGCAAGAGCAAGTTCATAGGGTGCATGGATCACTAGCAAAACACATGACAAAACTGAACTTAACGTTAACAGGCTAACAGCAACATTATTTAGCAAATTTGGAGCAAGATAAAAACAATCTACGGTAGGCTATAAATGCAAACAAGTCCATGGATGGATATAGGATGAAATTTATGACAAAACATCCTTAGTGAACATCTCCATATTATGCATATACTGACTTGTAGAAGCAGGTTTACATAGCATCATGATATAACAGAATCAGCCTAGCAAAATAGTAACAACAAGTACCCTACTACACAAGCTTGATGAACTCACTAAAATACTCACAAAAATAAATGGATTGCACCACTTTAAGATGGAATGATGTTACTCAAAACTAATGTAGACATCAAACTCATAGGGTGCACACACAAAATGCAATGAAAAAGAGAAATCACCAAGTTCTGTTAACAGACAGCAGTTAACATCATATAGCACTTTTGCAACGATGATTAAGGCATCAAGATGAACTCAAACAAGCATGGCATAATGGAATGAAATGAATAGCATCTCATGATGAACATTTTCACATATTATATGCATGAAACGGAGTAGCACACTTTAAGTTATGGCATGTCAAAGTATGCACCAGAATGCTGAAAATTACGGGGACTTGGCCAAAAATCACCTCGCGGAAAAAGCCAACGGGACGGGACGGAGCGGGACGGAGGGATCCAGGGTGCGGGGAGGCCGTTTGGTTGGAGGGACGGGTGGATCTGATCCACCCATTAGTCGATCCGACCGGACGAGCTCCGGCGAGCTCGAGGACGGCGGCTCCGGCGACGGGGCTTGCCGGAGTTGACAAGGGGGCGGCGGAGAGGCATGGCAGAGGAGGCTGGCGAGCTCTGGGGCGAGGCGAGCGGCGGTGCCGCTCGAGCGGG